>NC_081292.1:3726500-4055000 GCF_030435805.1 Mustela lutreola | reverse complement strand
AAACGTGCACAAATGTATGTATTCATTCTACAAACATGTTTGTATATGTCTCCTTCACATACACCTATACCTCTCTGTTTCAAATATACACTTATTTCCTTTCCTCTCTTCTGGCCCAACTATGACGTTGTTAAAAGGCAATTTTAAAAGTAATGACAATCAGCACTTGTATGCAGGTGTAAAATGAACACACATCAAAAGATTTTATTAAGTTCATCAGTTAATGAGGGAATCTGGTAAGGTATTAAAACTTCTCAGGAGAAAAACCTTAAGAAACACATAATTAGAAGTCAGGAATGCTGAAATGAATTTGCTAATGGAGGCAAGACCAGTCACTGTCCAACCAGATGTAATGTTTGAAATAAGCTCTTTCATTGGGTGGGGTAGGAAAATCCATCTCATCACTACCAGACAAAATTCAAATATCATTTACATTTCTATGGGGCAAAAAGCATTGTCTTCAACCTCAAGTTTGTTTGTTATAACTTACAGAGTTGAAAACTAGCCCAGGTGGAAACCCTGAAGGTCTCAGAACTCAATGCACTCAGATTACCCCAAGGCTTAGTGATGTCTGCCTGGTGTTCCACCCAAAGGATAACCCCATGCCCTTTTGTGGATTCCCATCTTTCAGGATTTTTCCTGGCAGTGTAATTAAGAGTGTCTGTTATACTGGGTATTTACCCCAAAGATACAGATGTAGTGAAAAGAAGGGTCATCGGTACCCCAATGTTCATAGCAGCAAAATGGCCATGGTCGCCAAATTGTGGAAAGAACCAAGATGCCCTTCAACAGATGCATGGATAAGGAAGATGTGGTCCATATACACTATGGAGTATTATGTCTTCATCAGAAAGGATGAATCCCCAACTTTTGTAGCAACATGGACAGGGCTGGAAGAGATTATGCTGAATGATATAAATCAAGCAAAGAGAGTCAATTATCATATGGTTTCACTGACTTGTGGAGCATAAAGAATAACACGGAGGACATGGGGAGATGGAGAGGAGAAGTGAGTTGAGGGAAATCAGAGGGGGAGACAAACCATGAGAGACTGTGGACTCTGAGAAACAAACTGAGGGTTTTGAAGGCGCGGGGGGTGGGAGGTCGGGGTACCAGGTGGTGGGGATTAAGGAGGGCATGGATTGCATGCAGCACTGGGTGTGGTGCATAAACAATGAATTCTGGTACACTGAGAAGAAATTTTTAAAATTTAAAATTTTTTTTTAAAAAAAAGAGCGTCAGTTATAGAGGGAGCAGATAAGAATTGTAGACCTGGATGCCCCATTGCATCTTAGCAAGCTTGGAACAAATTATGTGATTCTTTTCAGAATGCCATAGAACTTAATGGCCTGAGAACTTAATCTTGGAGCACGGGTGAGAATTTGTCGGAGACGACATGTGGATGCGTGGACTGGCCCCACCAGCACGGCACACGAGGCGAGGTCAAGGAACCACGGGTCCAGTCCCGGCATTCCTGACCGCAGAAAAAAATAACATTCTATTTGTCCCTCTGTTTTCTCACCTATGGAAACTTCTGACCTACATACACCAAAAAGAAGCTGCAAGGATCACATGAGCTCATATTTGGGAAAAATATTTTGAAATCTTCAAAGGATTGTGAGTTTTTCAGTTCTACTGTGCTAGGTGCTTCACATACATTACGCCATTGAACCCTCCCCAGGATTCCATGAGATGGTTGCCACTGACTTCCTGCTCTCTGAGTCCTAGAGCCATGGTGGTGTCTTGCCCAAGGCCGCACAGCCATAGAGCACTTGAGTCTAGGAGTGAATGCTGGCAGCCTCTTGCTCTGGCAGCTGAAGTTAAAAGTAGAATATTGGTGAATGCACCACCAGCAGACTGGAGGGAGGTGTCCAGAGGTGTGGGTCAGGCTCTATGCTCAGTCCTCTCCCTTCAAGATTTTCCATTCCCAGATTCATTCACTCACTGGTTAGCTTACTAACTCCTGCATGGTCCTCTATGATCACTGTGTTATTCGACAGATCTCCAGCTTCATCTGCATTAGAGAAATTGAACTTCCAAACCTCTATGTAGATCCTATGAGCTTCGTTAATCAGGGAGGACACCGAGGCCTGAAAGTCCAAGTACCTCTGTGAAGGTCAGACAGCCAATACGTTGTGAGCTAGGACTAGAGTCCGAGACCCCCTCTAGACCATGACCCAGAGTCTGTACTCAAGCCCCAGCCTGAGGGACTCCAAGCTCACACAGCCCAGCTCTCTCGCTGCAACACCCTTGTCCCCCGCCCTGTGGTCTTCCATGCCCTGGCCTCCACCGCAGGGTTCCTGCCGCAGGCCCCTTACCCATGCGCCCAAGGCCCATTCCTGTCGCTCATTGGTTCCATGAAGTTACAAACCAAACTCAGCCTCTCTCACAAGCCCCTCCTGGTCTCCCTAGATGCATGGGGTCCCACTTTCCTTCTTCCTTTCTATCCTCAAAAAGAACTTCCCCAAATATGCCCCTTGTTGTCCCATGGCGTCTCAGGGTCAGGTTTTCTGCCCAGAACGAATGTAAGTTGGTCTCTTCTGGGCTATGTGCTTCATATCGCTGACTGCAGGGTGTGCTTCTGTGAGGAGACGAGAAGGGTACCAGTCTCCTAGGGGTCTTTTGAGGATGAAATTAGTGCAGGTAAGGAACACAGAGCAATGCGTGGCTCCTTGTAAGCACCCAATTCCCATCCAGCTTAGTGGGTGGTGTTGTCTTTCTCCCTGCCACAAGCTGCCTCCTGGGCCTGCTGCACCTGTCCGAGCATCTCCACGCTCCACCTACATGGCTGGCAGCCCTTGTTCCTCTTCAACACTCAGGTTGTTGCTCTAGGGCCCACCTGAGGCAGGTGGCCCATCTGGGCTTCCTTTAGCTGAGCCCTGCTCTCGCTGCCTTGTGGCTGCTTCTTGTTACTGCTCTCTGTCTTTGACTGGTCAGCTCCATGGAGTGATGTCTCTTGGCACCGCCTGCACACGACTCTGGGTTTGGCACACGGTGGGAGCGAACCTTGTGGTTGTTAAGTGAACAAACGCAACAGCCACGTCTCTCATGGGATGGCCAAGCTGCGGAGTCATTTGTGCTAACTGGGTCATTCTTCCATAATTACATTAAAAACTTGATTATCTGGGGGATTGGAAATAGATTACATCTCCATTTTGAGTGAACGAGAAGGCAAGTGGATCATTGGAATAATGACAAGAAAATACGGTCGATGACATTTAAAGGGCGCTGGCGGGATCCAGACCCTGAGTCAATGACTCCCGCAGGCGGCATTATCAAGTTCGGAGGGTCGTAGCTTCACGGAATTAAATGAAGCCTTGGAGGTGATTTCATCTACCCTATGCATTCCATCCTGAGTCGTCTGAGGCCAAGGGGAGAGAAGGCTAAGTCAAAAATGGTTTAAAAATGCTATGGGGAGAGGCTGGTTTTCTAGCCCCCACCTAAATGACAGGATTCTGTGATGTTCAGAGCAGCCTGTGCTCCAGCTACGTGAAGCTCCTACCCACAGCTCACGGCTGACGTCCTCTGAACCCAAGACTTCTAAGCTTCTTCCCCTCCCACCACCAAGGAGCTCGTACCCTTCACGGGGCTCAACAATGTGTGTAGATGTTGTCCCAGATGGTCGTGAGGGAGCCGATGGCTTTCCACAGGGCTCCACCGGGCGTGGACAGCTGGAAGTGTATGTATGTCTGGTTTTACCTGGACCCCTCCCCTGTGCCTTTTTCATCTTCCAATTTTAATCTGTATCCTTTCCTATAATAAACTATAACCATGATCATGACATATTTTCTCAGTGCTGTGAGTCCTTCTAGCAAATCGTTGAATGGTAGTCTTGGAGACCAAGACACACCCCCATATGTCCAATGTGTCCCATGCCCGCTGAGACCGCCCTGGGAGGACAGAGAATGCACGGTGTGGACGGAGGGTCCTGAGAGTGTTGGTTAGCTTTAGCTGTATAATCAACTCAAACTTAGTGGCCTCAAACAACTATTTATGGAGGCTCCTGAGTGGCTGTCGGTCAAGCCTCCAACTCTCGATTTCAGCTCAGGTCATGCTCTCGGGGTCCTGAGACTGAACCCTGGGCGGCCAGGCTCACTGCTCAGAGGGGAGTCTGCTTGTCTCCCTCTCCCTTGGCCCCTCCCCTGTGCCATGCTCACTCTCTCTTTCTCTGAAATAAATAAATAAATCTTTTAAAAGAACACACGCACAAAACCAGCAACAACCAACAAAAAAAAAAACCCCACTATTTTCTTTGTTATGATTCTATAGGTTTCCATGTGGATTGGGCTCAGCTGGACAGTCCTGCTCTTAACTAGACTCGTGCATGTGGTCAGTCCCCAGTCAGCTATGGGTCTGCGTCAAGATTTAGCTGGGTGCCAGGTAGGGCAATGAGGGAGACTGGACCGTCTGTCTCCCTTCATCCAGCAGGCTAACACTGCTTGTCACTGGGCAGTGGGATTCCAAGAGCTACAAGAGACCTGGCCCCAGAGACTTTCCAGTCATTTTTATAATCCACAGCACTAGGATGCCAGTGAACTTCCAGAAACCTGGCATCACAAGGCAGTGAAGTGAGAGAGCAGGTTTTGGGCTGGGTAATCGGGACCCTGCACACTTCATCACCCCCGTCCCTGCCTGTGCCAACGGGCTCCAGCAGCTGGGTCAATAAAAAAGACAAAACAAATACCCCGCCACTCACCACAGATCAGCAAGCCACAGTTTATTGTTTGGTCTAAAGAAATCAATAGGGATGCTGAAATCAAAAACAAATGGAGACAAGCCTTGAGAATTCCCTGAGCAGACAAAACCAGTTTAGTCCTACAAGCAAAGCTTTTTTAGCTTATTTTGCAAGACTAACATGAACTGGGTCATTTTTTTACTTATGCCTCCAGAAATCATAAGCAAAACTTACACTGTTCCCAGGATTTGTAGGTGGTAACCACTGACCAATTCCCTATCATGTAAGAAAGTTCTAATATCATAACCCATCACCGTGAAGAATACACGGTCAAGGCTGTCTCACGATAGAAGCAGTTTTACAATGCTGCACACCTGAGCCTCCCTCCGTGTTTCGGTTTGAGTGATCCCGGCTTGCAAACTGTCTTTTGGTGTATGCACAAAACTTTTACTGGTTCCGACTGAGTTTCACTCCTATTATTTCTGAACTTTTTGTAGGGGCATTTATCCTGGCACCATTAAACCTTACCAGAAGTGCCTTACACTTACTGCTTTACAGAATCCCTTCCAAATCTGTCACGTGCTTGTGTCCTCAGGATAACTTTAGGAGTTGGAGCTTTTATGCCCATTTTGTAGATGAGGAAGTCAAGGCACAGAGAATAAGTAGAAGTGCCCCCAGCCCCGTCAGGTGCACAGTGTCTGTCTGATTGCAAGGCCAGTTCCTCAGTGCTCTGCTCACTCCTTGCCTTCTGTTCCACACAGCCTCCATATTTTACAGATGGGGAGGTCAAGGCCCATGAGTGGCTGTGACACCCCTGAGAGTCACTGCCTCTGTCCATGGTCATGTTCCTCAGGACCTCATGATGTCCTCTGGCGGCTCATCAGCGGCACCAGCCTGGGAAGCACAGCAGTGACGTACATACCCAGGGCTTTCTTCTCAGGAGCTCCAAGCCACGGCAAGTGTAAACTTGCAGGTTGTTGCTATTTTGCTTGTTTGGAATTAAGTAGCATCCAAGGATGCATGGATCTGGGCATGAAAATCTCATTTCGAGGAGGTGATTGGGAATACGTGTGAGGAAGAAAAATCATGGTTTGGAGGGAGAAATAGAGAAAGAGACAGATACAGCAGCTGGTCTGAGGGCGTGAAGGCAACACTCACGACACCGGCCTCTCCAGTGACCGAGCTGGGCTCTGGGGGTACGGGGACCAACACTGCCACCCAGTTTGTGCCTCAAAGAGCCCAGATGAATAGAGCTTCAGAGATTCGTACTGGTGTGAGAGGGGCCATATAGGGAGCCGACAGCAGGCACAAGGTCTCTCTCAGAAGTGGGCGTATTATTTTTGCATGTTAGGATATCAGGGAAGTGGCTGTTGGTCCCGATTCTCCACGCATTCCCTGTATCTGATTGACCGCCCCACTTCACCATATGACCTGCCCCCACGTCCCACGGGCCTGAGAAGAGCCTTGGCCAGATATGGACTTCAGCCAGGGAACCACGGGGCCCTGAAGGTCCACCCACTTCCACACTAAGTGTTAGGAGATGCCCTGTCTCCTTGTCTACTTTGCTCCTTTCGTGTCACCTCCTCAAGAAGCAGACACAGCCATGGGAAGCTGCTGGCCTGGGAGCAGAGACATTGGCGCAAAGCTAAACCTGGCCCTCAGTCGGGGGCATGAGAAGTAGAAATCTTGATTTGCACAAAGGCGCTGAGGATTTGAGCTCATGTATTAGGCAGCCAGAAACAAAATTTGTGTAGTCCGCTAGCCAGGAGACCCCTATTCTGTGCCCCACATCAAGGCCTGCTTCTCCTTCAACCTGGTCCATCCAGAGGACAGGCCTGTTTCTAGGTCTGGGCCCCCATTTGCCTGGCACTGCTGTCAATAAGTGCTCAATTCCAGGCATACTGCCAGTCCTAGCAGAGGCCTGTGTGGTCCCACTCACGTTTTAGTCGATGCTGGGGTGCAGGTGCTCTATGTGTGCCCGCCATGGCACCCACTGTGAACTGGTGTGTTACTCAGCTCTCCTGGCCTCCAGGAGAGCAGGTTCCTGACCCCTGTTCTGAACCAAATGACAGATGAAATGATCAAGACTGAAGGCAGGAGCCAGGAGCTGGAGCAGCTGCCAGGGCCCGAGACGATGTCCCCTGGCGCCTCTCAGCTCCCAGGAGCAGCAACAGGCTGTTCCTTCCACCAGCTGGTGGAGGAGAAAAGTGCCCAAGCTGGGTTCATAGCTCAGAGGACTTCCTACGTGGCTGCAAGCCAGCAACGGATCCCATCTAGTTCTTGGGGCGGTTGTGAAGATTGATGATAACTTGTCAAGTCCTGCCACACAGAGGTGTCCAGCCAACGTAAGATGCTGATCTTCCTTTTGGTGTTATTGGCATCATGGTCACCAAAAGGGGAAGCTGGGGCCAAGTAGCTCAGGCCGCCTGCACTCATTTTTCTGTCCTCTCCCCCAGGTCTCCGCTCTGTTACTAGCCCGCTCCCTCCTCACACCAGGCCTCTAACTGTGCAGCCCAAGCCCAGGGGATCCTGAAGGCGCCATGTGATTGGACACATCAGCCCTCCTTGTGCATCACACTCTCTAAGACCCCCGGAGTTGCACCTCTGCCAGGCGCCCTCTGGGGTTGCCCAGAAGAATGATTCAACAGCCGTTTGGACCCTCATCGTGGAGCTTCAGCAAACTCAGGGAAGAGCCCAAATCTCTTCAACTTAAGTTTGTGCCCCCACCTCCAGGGAGGCCACACAGAATGTATGCACACACACACACACACACACACACGCATGCACCTGCTCACAGCATTCCGGAAGGGCAAAAGCAGGAAATGCATGAGCCCTTGCCCCTAGGGCAAGGGGATGAGTGGTGGTCACAGGGGGACCTGCTGGTCCCAAAGCTGACTCATCTGTCTTGGGAGGGGCTGCTGTAAAAGAATGCACGATGGGGGCTTCCAGAACAAACATGTATTTCCCACAGTTCTGGAGGTTTTGCAGATCAGGGCGCCAGCAAGTCTGGGTTCTTGGTGAGGACCCTTCCCAGTTTATAGATGGCCACTTTCTTGCTGTGTCCTCACATGGTGGAGAGAGATGGGGGGCTAGTTTCCTTCCTCTTCTTGTTACGAGCACTGATCCCATCACGGCGGCTCCGCTCTCCTGCCCTCCCAAGGGCCCTCACCGCCAGATATCATCACACGAGAGTTAGTATTTTAATACACACATACGGGGTAGCAGAGACAAAGCGTGCCGTCCCTAACACCTTCTTAATAGAACCTCATTCTTTATCCTCTAGGATAAAAGCTGAAAACCAGCAGCCTGAAGATGAGACTGGCCTCTCAGATTATGTCCCATTTGTTCTGGGGTTTAAAGATAAATTAATGTCCCAGCCAGTATTTAATAGTGAAAATATTTCTCATAAGAATCCAGGTTTTAAGCTCATCTTAGAAGCAAGACCATCTGGGAACACTCTGTATTTCCCCACTTGACCACCATGGGTTGGAGCCACTGACCACTGGAGAAGGGGCAGATGAACCCCTTTGGCCACAGCTCTTTGCCTTCCCAACCCCAAGGGCCTGAACTTGATAGTCAGCATCTGTAGTCAGGGCTGCTTCTCTCATGTTTGTAACCCAACCAACCTCTTCACCACTGGAATTTGTAACCTGCCCTTGAAGACAAGCATCTCTTTGAATAGATGAGGAAACTAAGATCCAGAAGTTAGAAGGGAGCTAGGATTAATGCGCTGCACACAGCCTAGAAAACACCATTCGACAAACTCCTCTTTTCCTTCAAGGCCCAGCTCCATGCCCACAAGACTTCCTCAGCAACGTTCTGGCACCCAGAATCCCCCCCACACACACCTCCGCTGAAATGTAAAGCACTGTGGCCATGAGTAATGGTGCAAAGATACGGGATGTCTTTGTCCTTCCTGTTCCCTTGCTCCTTGTCCTTGTGGAACGCGTTTTGAAATGAGAAGGGAGTTGAGGGAAATTGGAAGGGGAGGTGAACCATGAGAGACTATGGACTCTGAAAAACAACCTGAGGGTTTTGAAGGGGCGGGGGGTGGGAGGTTGGGGTACCAGGTGGTGGGTATGATAGAGGGCACGGATTGCATGGAGCCCTGGGTGTGGTGCAAAAACAATGAATACTGTTACGCTGAAAATAAATTTAAAAAAAAGAAAGAAAAAAAGAAAGAAAGAAAGAAAGAAAGAAAGAAAGAAAGAAAGAAAGAAAGAAAGAAAGAAAGAAAGAAAGAAATGCTGTCCTAGGGAGGGATCTGGGATGAACGTGCCCCCGTGTGAATTCTGTTGCTGATGATCTAATTTGGGGCGTAACTGATTTGACAGCTATTCCCCACCTAAGCTGATGACCCTGTTCCTCCTCTCTTGAGGACAGCGAGTTCCTGGAGACTGAACCTCGCTCCCCCGGGAGACCCTGGGCAACAAATGTGGTGGTTAGACAGGAGTGTTTGCTAAGCCAACATTCATAGGAGGACTGGGACTCCTTTTCATTTCAGAAGGTTAGAAAAATGGTTCTTTTTCACTGTTGGGCCAGGCCACTGGGGGAGAATTGGGAGAATTTATGCACAGACAATAAGCTCCCTATCAAAGGCGACTGATGCTCCCAGCTGTGAAGGCCTATTGTTGGATTCACCACTCTGGACTCTGTTTATCCTTTCATTGTGATGCATAATCACTGTTCCTTAAGGAAGTCCGTGTATCTTAATCAGATTTGACTTTGCAAATCTTGCATTTTCCCCCAAGAGAACTTGCAAATGGTTGCCTTTACTTGGTAGCAGATTAACCCCGATTTTGCTTCTTGCAAAAAGCACGGGAAGTTGGATTGAAGACACTGAAACATTATTACAGAACTTCAGAGAGCAAGAAGCACAGAGAATTTGGTCTCCCCCCAGTGGAGCCCGTTTCCAGCATCCTAGCCTGTTGGCTTACATTTTGTGCGCATGTCTCCCCGAGGCATGGGGTGCCCACATTCTCCGTGGAAGGCCATTCCCTTGCTGCACAACTGCAGCCGCAGAGATAGATGGCTGCTGTTTGTCAAGGACTAGCTGCTTCTGTCTGTTCTAGCCCCACGCTTCTCTCTGAAGGGCGCGTCTGCTGCACACTCTTCAGGATGGCCCTTTGTCTGTGCATAGCAAGAGACCTGCCCACGCCCACTCCCTTCTCTGAGGAGCAACATAGCTTGTGACCTTAGGCAAGGCATTAAACTTCTCTGAGCTTCAATGTCTCCATCAGAAAAATTGGGATGATAATAATACTCATCTGGGAGGTTTTGTGATGATTCAATTAGATAACACATGTACAGTGTAGTGTGTATCAGCACTCCGGTCATGTAATGACTTCCTTGCAAGTGGTAGCTCATGATGTCACCACCAGTCATCTTCACCATCATCATCATCACCACCATCACCACCATCATCATCATCTCCATCATCACCATCACCACCATCATCATCATCTCCATCATCACCATCACCACCATCATCATCATCTCCATCATCATCATCACCACCATCATCATCATCTCCATCATCACCATCACCACCATCAACATCATCTCCATCATCACCATCATCATCATCTCCATCATCTCCATCACCACCATCACCATCACCACCATCACCATCATCTCCATCATCATCATCACCACCATCATCACCACCTCATCACCATCATCAATATCATCCCCATTTTCTCACAAATGGCAACCACCCCAGATCCCTCTGCATTTTCTCATATGGTTTGGCATGTGAAGACTTTACTTTCCTGGTTGCCTCACAGCAAAAATGTTCCCAGGACCAGTCACTCAACTGACCGTGGTTTCCCCATCTTTAAGTGGGGAACTAACGTGTCAGACCCCCTTGCACCTAGGCTGAACAACAGAAGAGGCCTTAGAGCATCGGTCTCCCTGTAGATCCATCCTCTCCTGGAGTGTTACTTGTTGGGTTTTCTCTTCCTTCGAGGAGCTCACAGCGCTGCCATGAATACCAAAAGTCACTCTCGGAACGCGCTGTATTTTCTTTCTTTCTCTGCATAGTAACACTGGTGACATCAGAGCAGGTGTGATTGCTCCCGCTGAGGATGCAAGGAAGGGGGAGGCCATGGAATGAACTGGTCACCTCAAGGATCCCTTTAAAGCAAAGCTTTGCCTGTCATTCTCAGCCACAGGATAGCAAATTCTAGGGTAACATCTTTGCACCCCTGCTGTTCCAGCCAACTGCTCAGACTCAGACTCAGGAGAACTGGTTCTACACGCCACCTAAATGATACATATTTCCTCCTTTTAGGCCTCAGTTTTCTTGTCTGTTAAAATAGGGTCATAGCAGTCTGCATCCTTGAGCTGTGAGTACTGAGACAATCAATCTCAAGTGCAAGCACAGGGCATCTCAGCAGCAAACACTCAATAAATTGGTCATTTGTCATCTTAAAATAATCATTTTCCATCTTTGCAGCTCTCACATCACTGCTGTCATCAAGAGAGCTTTATGAGTGTGGTCCAGAGCCTGGCATGGACCAAGGGCTCAGGGACGATTCCTGCTTATATCATCACTACTAGGATTTTGCTCCAAGGCTCCAGCCCTTCTGCCACCACATCTGAGCCGCCCAGAGGTCATTGGATGTATCCAGTCTGATGGGCAGCGTTGGCAGCCGTACCAGCCATCCCTCACTCTGACATGCTTCCAAAAAAGTTTTCAAGCCAAACTCCAGGCAGCAGCTCTGGACTGGCCACTCAGGGACCCAGGGCCACTTGCAGGCTGTCACTCCTGGAAGCCTCCGCACCTCTGCCTGGTACTTCCGCGCTC
Organism: Mustela lutreola; assembly: GCF_030435805.1. NCBI lineage: Eukaryota > Metazoa > Chordata > Mammalia > Carnivora > Mustelidae > Mustela > Mustela lutreola. The sequence goes on along the minus strand of NC_081292.1, from coordinate 4,043,517 downwards.
CAAGGCCTGAGGGCTGAAGAGTGCTCAGGTGGTGGATAATTACTACACATGCTGCTGCCCGCATTTAGATGAGGCATTATTCAAATCCATTGCCTCTCCAAAGAGCTTTGTCATCTTCCTGGGCCCCAGGACATGCAGTCACAGAGCCACCACCCTGGATGGTCTGGGAGGGCTGTCAGGAACACCTGCGGTCAGTAGGGCTTGTTTTCTGTGATGTTTCCATCTCATGATGACTCCCACTCCTGCCTACTCTTCTTCCCGGGACCTCTACCCTTGGCATTGGTTCCTTTCAAGGAAGGGACAACACGAGGGAGGGAAAAGAAAGAGTGGAAGGAAGGAGGAGAGGTGAATGGGAAGGAAAGAAGGGAGGAAAGAGAGAAGAAAGGGATTTCTTGCATGACCCCAGATCTCTGCTTGTTCCTGATGTCCTCACACCTCCCTACTTCCCTCCGCAGTGCACAGACAGGGGTGCAGTAGGGTCATGAGCCCAGAGTGCTTATGACAGACATTGCCTTCCGTTCCACAAACCTTATATTCTGGTCTCCAGGGACTGGGATGACCTATGTCTTCTGGTCTCCTGGAATTGCACTAGCAGAGCCTCTGGGGAGGACCTGCCACCTGGCATCCAGTGTCAGGCCTGGGGTCAGGAGGCAGCCTCCAGCTCTCAGTGCCCCCATGTGGTTTTCCAAGGCATGAATGCACCACAGTTTATTTCTTTATTCTATTGTGGATGGACATTTCCACAGCTTCCAATTTTGTGCTGCTATGAATAAAGCAGCCATGAACATTCTTACACATTTCTTCCCATATGAGCATATGCATTTACTTTTCTTAGGTGTATGCCTAGAAGTAATATTTTTAAATCCTAGGGTTGGCATGTGCTTATATTTAATTGATAATGCCTAAGTATTGTCTGAAATGATTTTACCAGTTGATGCTGCCATCAGCAACCTATGAGAGTTCCTGTTGCTCCACATCTTCACCATCAACTGGCATTATCAGACGTTTTTTGGATATGTTTTAGGTGATCTAATTGGCACTGTAGTTTTAATTTACATTTCCTGAAAAATAATGGTGTTTGACATTTTATAATCTTATCAGTCATTTACATACCGTTTTGTGAAGTATTAATTCAAGTCTTTGCCAAGTTTTTATTGTCTTTCTTATTAATTTATACTCATCCTTTGTTTATTTGAAATATGAGGTCTCTGTCAGCTTTATGTAGCATGAAAGCCTTCTCTTGATCTGTGACTTGTCCTTTTCTCTCATCTAGCAATTTATTTTGATGAGCAGAATTTATTTTTTAAGAGTTTATTTATTTATTTGAGAGAGAGAGAGAGAGAGTGCATGCACAAGGAGGGGCATGGGGGGAAGGAGAAAGAGTCTGAAGTGCACTGAGGGGTGCCGCACTGAGGGGGAAGTCCAATCTGGGGCTCGATCCCATGACCATGAGGTCATGACCTGAGCTGAAACCAAGAGTCAGATGCTTAACCTACTGAACCACCCAGGCGCCCCAGAAGTTCTTACTTTTAATTACATCTTATATATGTATATAATATGCATATGTTTTATATATATCTGTGTATATATACACACATATGTGCTTATATTCATATTTATAATTTTGGTGTTGGTTAATGCCTTATTGCATCCTGTTCAAGAAACCCAAAGTTATGAAGATACTCTCTTCTGTTCTATTCTGAAAACTTTAATGTTTTACACCTTCATGTAGATTTATGAAGTATTTCAAATTATCTTCATGTATGGTGTGAGGTAAGAGTCAAGGGTTACTGTTTTCTATATGGATACCCACTTTTTCTAGTACCATTCCTTGAAAGAAATAATCTTTTACCCACTGAATTACTGGAGTGAATTTGTAGCAAGTCCAGGTGACGATGTACATGTGGCTCTATTTTTAGCACTCCTTTCTTCTCCATTTGTATATTTGATTTCCCTTGGGCCACTGCTGCCCTGCTATGGACTTCAAGGAAGCCTTTTTAATAAATTAGAGTAAGTCCTTCCACTGTACTGTTCTTCAAGTCTGCCTTGGTTTATTGTAGGTCCTTTGCATTTTCACCTAAATTGTGATTTTGCCTGATACTGCACTGAATCGCTAGATCCATCTAGGGATTGACAACATTGAGTTTTCCCATCATGAATATGGCGTATCTTTCATATTTAGATCCTGTTTTCTCTCTCGTGTCATTTGTTGTTGAAAGTGCAAGGGTTCGCTTGCCCCCCACCACTGCTTCTGGGATGAGGGGATTCCCAGAAGGCAGCACAGTAAGGAGAAAGGTCGGTCCAGGCAGCAGGAGCTCTCCAGCCGACTGCCCACAGGGAGGCATGGACCCCTGCAGGAGTGCCCGCCTGCTGCGGGATCCCTGCAACACCCATCTGCTGGTGGTCTGGGAACAGCCACTTGGGCCCTATGAAGTCTGCAAGTGGCTTAAGGGAAATGTGGCCCCAACACAAAGAGGTGGCTCTAGGATGCAGATTCTGGCAATGGCCAAAGTGCCAGGGCCAGGATTGGACCCCAGCAACCAGGCCCCAGAGTCAGTTCAATTCTTTTTGTAGCTGCACTACTTAATCCATAGGGCTGTAACAAGGATTTAAAAAACAAAACAAAACGAAAAAACCAATAAGCTAGGAAGCATTGTGTCCATGGCACGTAGGATGTCCCATCAACCATCTGCTGCTGCTGTTTAATGCCTCTTCTTTGCACGGCTCAGGGGCAGGTCTAGATGTGATATCAAGAAAAAGTACTCAACACAGTTCGTTTCCATTCTGCTGCTGACGCTCAGACCAGGATTTGTAATCCGGCCAGCCTATATCCAGTTTCATTTAAGAAAAATGAAACAAAAAAGTTCTCAATCAGCAACAAAGTTAAACTTCTTTCTCCAGCATCCAAGTGTCTCCAAAAGCTACATAGTAACTGCCTATCTACTGCCCATCCATGCCCATGCTACATAGTAGCTCCCCAGCTGCACCATCACATTTCCTCTTCATTCCTGGCCAATACCTGCCTCCAGAAAACTTGTTTCTTCACTGTTCCAACAATGCACTCCTGGAAGTATTTGGATCACGCCATTCAACTGCACCCTGTGGGAATGGTTCCCCGCGTGCGGCTTTCCATCTCCTCCCCAGCCATGCAGCTCAGTGCCTCAGCCCCTCTCGGAAACTTTCCCACATAGCTCAGCCCGTAAAGATCCCTCATACTCCAACTCCAACATTGTCTACCCTGGCCACTGGGCAATTAACCATGCATTGCGAAAACTCTTCACCTGATGTTGAAACACACATTTGTTATTTCATTTTGAATGTGTCTGTATTGTCCCCGAAACGGAACTGAGAGTCATCCGGGAGCCACTTCAATTCAAGAAAGCCATTCAATTCATCAACTTTCCTCCTATGCCTTTTAAGCTACAAGAAAATTTACAAAAACAAGTTAGATCTGTCTTTTCCTTCAAAGAACTGTCATGGGACTATCCAGGAAAGGACCCTGGATGCGAGAGTCAGTGACAAGGGTTCAAGGTTGAATTATCCTGCTGATGAACCATGTGATCTGAGGGGAGTCACTTAACCTCTAGGAACGCTTTGTCAAAAGGAGCTACTCTCTTTCAAGGTTTGCATTTTGAGCTGCATTTTGGGCAGTTTGCATTTTGGGCAGGAGAATTCCAAGGAGAGGGAACAAAACACTTTAAGCTCCACCTCAGACAGTGTGTTCCAGGCTTGACCTCTGCTTGCTACGCCTTCTGTAGAAACAGGCGGGACCACGAGCTGAAGAGAACTGGCCAGTGGGTTCAGACATTCGTCTGAGTGCAAGACAAGTCACTGAACACTTTTGAGCAGGGGAATACAAGACAATTTTATGAAGGTCACTTTTGCACAGTAGAGTTTATGAGTACAACATACATACAAAAAAGTGAAACTATCCAGCTGAAAGAAATATTTTTTTCAGGCAGGACACACTTATGTTACTAACAACCAAATAAACAGATCATTCGCAGAAAGAAATATGCCTCGTGCCCCTTCCAATCACTACCTCCTCCCTGAGAGTGACCACATGGCTAATTTCAAACACCATATGTGATTTTTGCATGTTTTTTTAAACTTCATTCAAATGGAATCATAGAGCGTGTCCTCTTCTGTATTTGGCTTTTCCTCCCTTTCAAAATAGTTCGTGAGACGCACCCACGACGTTGATTAGAGCAGCAGCTACTCCTTCTCATTGTTAGTGTACCTCCGAACTGAGAGCGCGGCCTGCTTATTTTCTCTACTCTAGACAGACGTTTGGCCTGTTTCCCGTTTGGGGCTATTAAGAAACTGCTCTCAAGAGTGTTCGTATGAGCTGATGAATATTTGTGCACGTTTCTCTCAGGAAGATACAGGAGGATGGAATGGCTGAGTACCAGGGTATGCCGGGGTAAAAAGTGGCTGAACTGGTCATCCCCACACAGGGAGGTGTGAGACTTCTATGCTCTGCATTTTATCGGCACCTGGCATTGCCAGTAGGTGGGTGTGTGGTATTATCTCAGAGTGTCTCTGATCTTTTTAAGATTTTTATTTATTTGACAGAGAGAGAGAGAGAGAGAGAGAGAGAGAGAGAGAACACAGGCAGAGGGAGCAGAGGCAGAGGGAGAAGCACTTCTCCCTCCTGAGCAAGGAGCCTTATGTGGACTCCATCCCAGGACCTTGGGATCATGAGCCTAGCAGAAGACAGAGGTTGAACCCACTGAGCCACCCAGGCGTCCCATGTCTCTGATTTTTGTTTCTGGAAAGTTGACCATCTTTTCTTGTATTTATTGGCCATTTGCAAACTCTCTGCTCAAGTCTTTTCTCCAGGTTTCTACTAGGTTCCATATCCGTTTTCATTGATCTCTAGCTCTTCGTTAGTACGCCAGATATGAGTCCTGTCCCTTTTCCATCCCTCTTGGGGCTCCAGGCGCATGGTGCGGCCCTTGGTTCTATGCCATTGTCTTCCTGTCCTAGTGGGACGGACAGTGGGACGGGCAGCTCGAGGCAGTTCTTCTCCTTTCAGAAGGGCACCTGGATGCAATTGCAGTCTTGCCCGGGGCTATATTAACTTTCTCCTCCCTAAAATATGAGAGTCTGAAGGGACCTACGTTGCCTGGATGACAGAACATCTCATTGCTTTAACACATCAGTGATGTTGGCTCTTTCAGCCAAGATGCACAAGATACAACAAGAATGTTGAATAGCCTATCAATGGTCCTTCCGATTAGGGGCATAGGGCCAGGTCTTTGTGCCCAGCACCAGCCAGTCATTGGGTGTGGGCTGCCACTGGGGAGGACATGCTGTCTGGAAGGCAGCTCTCTCTGGGTGAGGGGAAGCGGATCTTTCTCTGTAAAAAATATGTGCTCCAAAGGGTGGGAAAAAGAAAACATATTAAGATTGTAAGGGTCCAGTGGTCTGGGGTATTCTGAGAATTTCCCACCCAAGAAAATGCCAAAGGAAAGCATTCACACACCCCTCCACCCCGTAAGAAGGAAGCACTATGTCTGGAGCCCTCACCAGGTTCTGGAGGAGGAGCATATTCTGCACTTTGGGTTCTGTTCCAACTTATTTGCTATGTGACACAGAGGCTGCCAGCTTTGAGCAGGATCGGAACAAAGTCCAGGCTGTTGCGCCGACCACTGCCACTTGGGCCCTGTGAAGTGACAGACCCCAGGCAGTAGATGTATCTGTGGTAGGAAGCGATGCCATGGGAGGTTTTTGGCAAGTGCTAATAAGGAGAGTCACCAAGGGCACCCCAGTGTCTGCAGCAAGGCCACGCCAGGTCGCAGCGCTGGGGTGAAACTTGGTCCTGGTGGAGAAGGAACACCTGATCACAGGGCATCAAATGACCATGTGTCTGGAATTTCCCATCAATATAACCACGGCCACCATAGTCACCATGACCGCCAGGATGGAAGTCAGAGCATGGGTTCTGCTCTCCAAGAGCACCTCAGTTCTGTAGCCACAAATGCTCATCCTATCAACGACTGAGCCCAAGACTGAGCCTCTAATATGGAACCTTTTCTCAAAGAGATGAATCAACCGCTGGGTGTCAGGTAAAATTGCACTGGGCACTTCCTCCTCGGAAGGCAGATAAATCATCACTATGGAAACTGACACATGTTGGGTCATTCTCCCTTGGCCAGAACCACTGTCAGGAGGATCATGGAGTATTTGCTCCCCTTCACCCAGGGAGAGCTGCCTCCCCTCGGACACACACCTTCCCCAGCGGCAGCCCACACCCAGTGACTGGCTAGTCCTGGGCACAAAGACCTGGCCCTATGCCCCTAATTGGAAGGACCATCCTGGATGCTGTTCTAGGATGAAGCCTCTGCTGCAAGCACATTCTGCTAACACACCCTCCCTCACACCACAGAGGGGCCACTTCTGAGAGCAGTCTCCACCTTCTTCCTGGGAACAGGATGTAGGACAGGCATTCTCCACTCTGGGAAAAACTTGAAGGAAAAGAAGAAACAAGCCTTGTGGGCTTGGGTGAAAGAGGGCTTTGGATGGAGGACATAGCAGGAGAGGAGACAGAATCACCCCTGGGGAGGCAGTGAGTCCAGCTTATTCTGGGAATGAGAAGGAAACCAGTGTAGCTGGAGCTAAATGAGCAAGGATAGAAGACAACAAGAGAGAAGGGGAAATGGGACAGCCTGAGGGAAAGAGAACTGGCATCCACTGTGAGAGGAGTAAGAAGCCCCAGAGGAGTAAGAACAGAGGAGCTACGCGGTATCTGATTTTATGAAAATTGCTCCGGTGGCTGGGTTGAAGGAGGCTGTGGGGCAAGGCACAGCACAGGCCAGTAGGTGCTGTTGCAGGGATGCAGGAGAGACAGTAGTCAGAAGATGAGAATCTCCTGCCACCTGTGGGGTCATTCTTAACCTGTTCCCTAGTGTTACAGAGAAGGGACACAGGGAGTCAGGCATCTTTAAGAACTAATAGGGAAGAGCTGCTGGGCTGGTCTCCCTCCTCCATCCCTGTGACTCAGCATAAACTAGGGGCCCCTTTCATGGGAACCCCTGCACCCGCAAGAGACTTCAGGGCATGGCATTTCCCCAAGCCAGCTTTGCCCACTGTGGGGGGAGTCCCAGGGATTGGAGCTCCATTGCACTTGTCCTTCCAGCCTCTTCACCCTGGGAGACAAGGGGACCGAGGCAATGCTTTCAGAATGAATGAACAAACTCATAAGTTATCTGGTTTTGTCCCCGAGTTCTCTACGCTACTTTCCCCACCTCATGGAGGAGGAGGCTGGTTCAGGCAGGCAAAGTCCTCGCAGGTCTGCAAAGACACTCATGCGAAGACTTGAATCTTTGGTTTGGAATCATAGCAAGATGGTAATAAACATAAAAATATTTGGAGGAAAGCTGTTGAAAGTAGTATTCTACACTGAACACACACACACACACACACACACACACACACACACACACACAAGAACTCAGTCTCTGTTCCTTCTATGCAAGGTGGAAACACATGTCCTTATAATATTCCTCTCAGTGTGTGTACATATGCAATAGGTGTCGGTCTTTGTGCAAATGTTTCTTGTAGAAACATCTCACGAGGTCCTACCAAATCTAGGATTGGCATTACCGTTTGAAAACAAAGACGATGGGTTTGGTGAAGTAAACCTCCTAACCGGGCTTCTAAGGTCACAGAGTTGACCTGACCATTGTTGTTCTGTGTCTGTAGAATGCGTCTAGGTGCTGTGTTCCATGAGGAAGGCCTATACCCATGTGTATTTTATGCTCTCCCTGGGTAGGTTATCTATGAGCTCATCATACAGGTGTGTAGAGATCGTGTGCTACCATCTCATTGGAAGGCTTATGGGTTTATATCCATTTCCTGTGAAAGGACTCTTTTGGCTGAATTTTTACATCCCTCCAAAATTCATATGCTGTGGCCCTAACCCCCAATGGGATGGATGGTACTTGCAAGTGGGCTTTTGGGAGATAATTAGCTTTGCATGAGGCCAGGAGTGTGGGGCTCCCATGCTGAGATTAGTGCCCTTGTAAGAAAGTGAAGAGGAGAGTGAGCTTTCTCTCCAGGAGCACTGAGGACACAGCCAGAAGGCAGCTCTCTGTGAGCCAGGAAGGTGGACCTCACCGCACATCAAATCTGTCACCACCTTGACCTCAGATTCCCTACACTCCAGAGCTGGGAGAAACAGCTGTTTGCTGGGTAAGCTGCCCAGCCCACGGTCGTCTGGTTATGAAAGCCCAGACGAAGAGACTGGTCCATGGGATAGGTACGTCTGCATACAGGAGGATCGCTTCTGCTGCTTTAAGAGTGGAATGATTTTTGTAGCCTTTTCATATCCCTTTCCAAGGCTTACCTGGCATGACATTAATCATGGCAAGACTAAAATAACTTTAAATTCAATTTTCTTTCCTCTTGAACGCCAGCCACACAGCTTGTTTACAGGGAGCACTAAACAAAAGTGGAAGACAAGAAGAGAAAGTTCAATCAATGTTCCTTCTTGCTAATTGGGGATTTATTACTGGTTCACTTGCTCACAATGGGAGGGAGCAGAGCCTCCCTTCAGCTCCTGGGCCCCGGGCTGCTAATTGGAATCTGGGGTTATTCTCTATGGGCGCCTCATAAAGGAACAGAGAACTGGAGACAAAATGATATTTTTATCCATTTGTTATTCTCTGCAGCCCGAGAGGAGTTTCCTAGAACGTGGTGGGCTTGTCCTCCTCGTGCTGCAGTTCGCCAGGGGCTTCTTCCAGTGTGCATTTCTGGGCGCAGTGTCCCCATAGACTTGTGCTCGGCCAATTGTTCCTCGGCTAACATATTCGTATCTCGACGAAGCTTTGTGATGCTCTGTGAAGGGTGAGCCCTTGTGGGGCCCAAGACCCCTCCAGCCCTCGGGGCGCTGACTGCACCAGGGAGAAGCGGGCCCTGTCGCCACACGTGTGTTCCCTTGGATGGGAAGGGGACTTGGGTGCTCCTCTGGGAACACAGAAGGGCATCCTGGGGGTTCAGTCCACCGAGTTCTAAAGGGCAAATGGAAGTTTGGAGTATAAAGAAGAAGGCAAAGTCACCCCAGAAGAGAGCCTAGGGGTCTGGACAGGGCATCCCCAGGGCTCCAGCACCTGCCATTCCTCCTAAGTGGCCCTCAGTTGCACACGGAGTTGTTGAGTATTGGGCATTCAGGGAAGAAGGAGCGTAGAAGGTTCTGAGGGTCCCAAAGAGGAGTTTTGAAGTCGCTGCCAGGGGTGGGCTGAAGAGGAAGGGGAGATGCAGGCAGCTCGAGAGAGACAGAGATAGGCTATCAAAGGCTGGATGCATGCGGGGGGCGAGGGTGAAGACACTCCCTTAGGGAATGCAGGGGCTCTGCCCTGCAGGACTGAGAGGATCTGGGTGGGCATCGGGGGAAGCACACCTGCTGCCACGCAGGAGACGGAGTCCTGGTGCTGACTCACAGACAGCGGGAGCAACAGACAGGAAGGATGCCCTCTGCGGTGTAGTTCACCAAACACGCGAGTCTCACACAGCCCGGGACACACACAGTGTCTGCATCTCACACATGAGGACCTGAGGGCTGTACCTCCCCCTCCCATCTGCTCCCAGCCCCCACTCACCGTCCTCCAGGGAGCGTGGCCGGACACACTGGCTCAGCCCCAGCCAGCCCAGCACTCCCGTCTCCCTCTCCACTTCCTCCGCATTGATCCGCTCGGCCCCTGTGGAGTCCAGATGCCCCAGCCTGGTTTCCAACCCCTTCGTCTTTCTGCCCCAGGGTCTTGGCTGCTCTGGTTCCTCTGCCTGGACCAACCACCCACCAGCTCCTGACCTGACTCACACCTGCACGCAGCTCAGGTCTTCCACAAGGAAGCCTCCATTCTCCACCGTCATACTTTAAATCGAATTCGGTGACGGGTCTATGTGACTAGGACTTCCCACATGCCCTCATAGGCTTAAGCTGTAGGGTATTTTTTAATTTTTATTTATTTTTTAAAATCTCTTTTCAGTGTGTATGGTTATTTTTATTCCCCTTAGAACATACCAAAAGATTTGACCCAAAATAGGTGACCAAAAAAACATTTTAGATGAAAATATGAATTTATGAAAGACAATTGGGGTGGAGGAAAGAATTGGGAAAAAAAAAAAGTTCCTGACTCCGAGGGTGTCCCTGTGATGACATCGTGGTCGCTTCACCTGCAGCAGGAAAGGTCTGCATCCATTGGACCACCTGGTCGCCTGCCACCTGCCCACCAACAGCCTGGGAAAGGCCGCCCCCTGGCGGTCGGTCGCTGTCAGCAGCACCTGAGTCCACAAACCACAAGGTCAGATGAACAAGCCACGCAGAACAGGTGTTACCCACAGTGTCATGGTTTACGGGACGAGAGGCTGCCATCCGGTTGGCTGGGGTCTTCTTTGTGCTGCTCTGGTCAGGGAAACTCATCTGCATGTCCATCGCTGGGTCTAGAGATCCAAGCCGGAGGGCAACTCGGGGACTGATCCTGTAGCTCAGGGACAGAACAGCCACAGTGTGGCACTGATGTCACCCTCCCCTGCTGCACACTGACAGGCATCACTAATAGATCACAGCACTCTCCCTGCTGGAGAAACACCCAGATCCTTCAAAACACATCAGTGCAGGCAGCCGCTGGCAATCACTCTGAGCCAACCTGTCAAATGAGAGCTGAAGCCGTCGGTGCTCCTGGAGGGAAACAGATGTCCCCCTTGGCCGGAAATGTTCCAGAGACTTGGAACTTGGGGCCCTGCTGAGACGTGCAGAGACTGGGACCCTAGCAAAGGATGCCAAGCCCCAGGACCAGCAGCAGTAGGGTGGGGAGACATGGCCATCCCTAGAGAAGAGAGGAAGGGAGGCTTCAGTGTTAGGAGCTGGGATCAAAGCCAGAGCCTGGCAGAGATGTGTGCAGCAAGGCAGGACAGCAGCAGAATAGCAGACACCCCAATCCCAACCCCTCTCTCTCTCTTCTGCACCTCACCTCCAGCCAGCCATTGGCCAAAGGGCTTGGAAACCAGGAGGCAGTGACATGTCATGACTGACGTCACTCTTACCCACCAGCATCTCAGGGCACAGAACAGGACAGAGAAAGACGGGGTTGTAATCTGAACAGGGCCTGGGGAGGGGTCTGGGTTTTGGAGAACAACTTGAGTCGGTCTCCCAGAAGCAGAGCCTGAGACGGGGTGGGATTCACGTGGCTTGGAGACGGGGTGACCCACGGGGGAGCAAGGGAGGCAGAGCAGAAAAGGGGCCTTGGCTAAACCTGATCCCAGTCGGGGAGGGTCTTGGCAGAGCGGCTCCCCCACGTCCAGCAGGCAGGGGTCTCGCCATCTGTGCTTCCCTCTCAGCCAATCACTGGCTGCAGGCTGTCCTCAGGGAGGGGTGTGTCTCTCCGTGGAGAACCAATGTCAGGAGAAGGGGACACGGAGAGCCGTTGTGGAGGCTGGGGGCCCCTGCCCGGTGAAGCACCAAGACCATCCCCTGCAGAGGAGACGACCCAGCAGGGAGCAAATCCGATCTCTGCTGCTTGGTAGCTGAGTGACCACAGACAAAGCTCTAACTTCTCTGAGCCTCCATGTGGCTCTCTGTGAGTGGCCTTCAGCCCCAGCAAAGCGGAGCCCCAGCAACGACGTGGACGGGGACCTTCTCTCCTCCACAGCCACGCCGTTGTCTATGGACAGAAATGTAGGGTCACAGCGGGGCTTATGCTTGGGAAGGACAGGGTCAGAAGGGGAATGGGAGGGGAGGGGGGAGGAGGGGGTAGGGAGAGAGGGCAGTGGGCAGTGGGCCACCGTAGGGGGGCGTTCAGCTGGCAGCAAGCCCCGGGGGTGGGCACCAGGACTGCAGCCCCTCCTGAGCTACTTACACAGCCCGTGCATTACATTTGAGCGTCTCTGCTCCCCTGCCCGACTAGACTGTTGGATCCTTGAGATGGGAAGTGAGTTTGGGCTCCTCTGTATAACCAGGGCCCAGGAACTAGCAGACAATCCTCAAACGCTTGTTATAGTGGGATAAAGCAGTCGGAGCCAACAAGCGCAAAGGCTCTCAGGGCCCGGTGGACCCAGCCTCTCAGAAGCGGGGGCGGGTGGGGAACAGCGGAAGTACCTTCACGAACGTCCCCCAGCAAGTCAACGGCAGATCCTGGGTCAGAACCCGGAAGTAGGCTACTGGTCTGGGGACGCTGGACAGGCTTGAAAACCAGCAGCTCTCACTGGCTACAGGAATGTGCGTGGAAGTAATGGAAAATCATTCATCGTTTAAGTGACCATTTGGGACTGAAAGTGTCTAAGCAAGGAGAACATACCCACAAGAAGCCTTAGAGAAAGGCCAGTGCTGTGAATCCGCCACTTCTCTGTCTGCATTTCTTTATCTTGTCTCACAGAAAGAGAGACAAGTGAAAATGCCAAGTGGTGTTTGCCTCCGATGTCCCCTGGTCACCAGTTCTTGAAGACTTGGTGTGTTTGGGGTGTGAGGAAGCACACGAGCATTGGGACGACCATCACTCAAGTCCCTGTATGATTAATTAAAAGCAGTAGCATCATCTCTGCTGTGACATGGAATGATCCCTTCTCTACGATCCGTCATCCTAATTAGCAAGGAGAGAAGGGATTTGTCCACTTTCCATTTGTATGTTCTAAAGCTAGTGAAATCCACAGGGGACGGGCCAGACCGAATCCAGCATGAAATTCTGTTCGGAAAATCGTCTGTGAATTTTGCAACATGATCTTAGTTTGTTCAGATCCAGGCCCCCTGTATTGTTCCAACTTATAAATAAATCATAACGCAATAGTAATAACTGTGAGAAGAATTCTGAGAGCAGATACTAATTTTATTGTCTTCCAAAGACATTGTCAGTGTTCCCCAAAGTGGGTTCCAAAAGCATGAATCCTTTAAGATGTTCCTTGACAAAATGACCCGGTGCATTCGGCATACGGGGCTGGTGTAGACTGCTCTCGGAGCCTTACAATATCCAATGGACTATGAGAAGCTCTGACAAGTCTTGAAGCTTATACAAACGTAACTGAAGCCCAGACTTCTTTTTATTTTTTTTTTTTTAAGATTTCATTTATTTATTTGACAGAGAGAGACAGAACGAGAGAGGGAACAGAAGCAGGGGGAGTGGGAGAGGGAGAAGCAGGCTTCCCACAGAGTGGGGAATGGGGAGCCCAATGCGGGGCTCGATCCAAGGACCCTGTGATGACGACCTGAGCTGCAGGCAGACGCTTAACTGACTGAGCCACTCAGGTGCCCCTGAGGTCCGGGATTCTGTGAAGATGAAACTCGTTTGTGGAATATCCACCTGTCCGTTCGAGTCAACACAATCTCCAACTATGAAGGTACTCGACGAGGGCCCTGCCCTATCAGGGATGAAAAGAATGAAGCTGAGGAATGAATCCCTAGAAACTGAATCCACATCCACTTGGCTTCAAAGCCAATGCTCCCCGTTTCCCCAGCCCCACCCAGGCGCTGTGGACTTGGGTCTGTGCTTGCACAGACAGCTCAAGTTCAAGTTTACGTCCCGCTTTCACTGTGTGGAGGCGGCTCACCTGGCCAGTGACACCAGGAGGGGGGCCAGAAACGCAGGGAAGCATTTCCTGAATGTCCCTGGGTGCCCGGCACCGAGCTGGGCCCAGAGAATCTAGAGATGCTAAGATGTCGGTTCCTACGCTGAGACCGCTCACCATCTACAAGTAGAAAGTGATGAATGACCGGCTTGTTAGGAAAGCAAAGTCTTTGGAGGCAGACAGCCCTGAATTCCACTAAACGTCTGCTCTGTGCCCAGCAGTGTTCCGAGAACATCATTCCAAGCTTCCAAGGAATTCTGATGATCTTGGAAAATTCCAAGCCCTGTCCTTCTAGAAATAGTATTTGGGAGGGTTCCGAATGCTAGCTCTAGTCTGCAGTACAGAAGTCCTCCTGCCAGGTGTCCCAGGTATTTTGGGAGCCTTACCAAGGCTGCCTGGCCACCTCTCTCCCGTCCAAGGAGAAGGAATTGTCCTCTGTTGACTTGCAGCCAGTAATAGGCCAGGCCACCTGCCTGCTTCAGGAGAGAGCAGAGGGAGGTTGTGGGCAGGGCCTCAGGTGACAGCCGGGCCCCGGGAGGGAGCCTGGGCCGCGCTGCAGGGACCTGGGGCGGCTTAGTCAAGCTCCAGTGGATTCTGTGAGCCGGGGTAAGGCCAAGTGCCACCGTATTAATCAAGGATGTCACTTTAATAGAAGCAATGACGTTATTACTTTATTAATTGATTAACTCATTCACACTTTCTTCTCTTTCGCCTTATGTCCATTTAGCCTTTCCTTTTCCCATTCAAAGTGGGGGCCGAGGAGGCCCATCTTGATGCGTCGTCATCTTGATAACTGGCCAGGTTTGTGGGGCTTTCAAGTTCCAGCACCAGAAAGGGCTCTGGAGACCCGTGTCTGTGGTGGTTTATACCCCTTAGGCTCACACCGTCGTGCGTCTCTGTCTTCCGCTGTCACGAAACAAGCTGAGCCTTCTGCCCGCCTCCTTCCTCTTCCCTGTAGGGGTCCTCGGGAACATGAAGAACACCAGGTTGCCCGCATCTGGGGTGACAGATGGCCCCGGTCGGCCCAGGACTGGGGGGATTACCCAGCAAGGGAGACTCGTGGCTCTAAAACAGGAACAGTTTCAGGCACCCCGAGATGCGTTGCTCCCCCTACCCCGTCCAGCGAAAGCACTGGAGCAGAACCAAGACAGAAGCCGCGGATGTACTCAAAATCCCATCTACCGATACATACTGATTCTTCTTGATTTGCAAAAGTGTAGACCTCTCAGCACCGTCCTATTAATCACCGTCAAGCGGGACGCTGTCTCTAGAGACAGAAGCTAAGGCCAAGGCCACCGGCACCAGAATCGAGTCCTGGTTCAGCCACCCACGATCCGAAAGCTCTCGGGCAGGGCCCTCGGCTTTTCTCGGGCCTCTCCGTTGTCTAGACTCGGTTTGCTAATATCTTGCTTATAAGGTTGGGATCTACATTCCGTAGCCTGGCCTGAATTTTTCTTTCTTGTTTTGGGGACTGAGGTTACATTCAGGTGCCTCACAGGAGAGCTGGGGAGGAGTTCTATTTTACGGCAGCATTGGTACCAAATTGGAATCATATACATATATATATATATATTCATTTTGTCATTTTGTCTAATCTATTGAGATACTGCATCTGTAATAGTTTTATTTGAATGTTTTATACGTGCAGCTGTGTGTCCCACTGTAATTCCTATCATTCATGTTTGCCCACTGGTATTTTTCTCTTGATCGATATTATTAGATGTTTTCTGAATTATTAGCGCTTTGAAGAAAGAAACACTACCCCGTTCCAGGTTTGTTTTCTTAGTCACTACTTTCTGGTCTCCTATGTAGATATTTGTTACATATGAAGAGGGGCAGGAAAAAGTTGTCTTGTCCTGTTCCCAAATTCCTTGATGCGTGACTTACCAGCTGTAAGGCTGTCTTTATTTTCGCCACATAAAATACCATGGTTCTGCGTGCAATATTTCATTATCATCAATGTACAAAATATTGACACTTTTGACGACAAATTCTTCTTTGAATGAATTAAGAACTCGACATCATTTCACATTCTTTTGAGGATGTGGAAGATGTGAGCTCGTCCCTCCAGACCTGACGCCCCTCCCTCCTCCCTCCTGGTCTCTGTCCAGCGAGCGGGCTCCAGGTCCCCCTGGCTTCCTGGAGAGGAGCCAGGACAGGGAGGGAGAGCAGGGTCGGGTGTGCCTTCCCCAGGCTCCTCGAGCTCTCTCAGAGCACACGCCTCACCCTGGAAGCGGGCGGTTCTCCCGCACTGACCCATCCCACGCTTTCTGCCTCCCCATGGATAAGACGGGTTCCATGGTGGCAATTTCGAGCATCGAGCCTAGGGCCTGGTGTGGATTAAGGCCCCCTCTGCTGCCTGGTCCTGAAGGGAAGAGTGGAAGGTATCTTTACAGATCACAGAGTCCAGCTCCCTTCCTGGCATATCTGGGAAACTGAGGCCAAAGAGGCAAGAAGATGCGTGGATGGACAAGACTGTCACTGGAGGCAGAGCTGGGGCTACACTCCACTCCCGGGGCTTCTCCAGGCGGAGGGTAAGTCCTCTCGGAGGAAGGAGGGGAGGGGCACGGGGGGGAGGGGCACGGGGCGCCACACCTGCCCACGGGGTGGAGAACAGGTGTTGTCATTCCCACAACGAGGGAGGAGGAGACACCCTCCAACCTGCCTCACCCATTCTGGTTCTTCTCCGAAACCCCACAAACGGCCTCTGAGTTCTGCGCCTCGCGGATCAAGGCTGCACAGACGGTCAGTGAATGAAATGAGACCACAACACCCCAATGGCCTGGAAGGTGTCTGTGTCCACTGCCAAACCTCTAACTTCTTCATGGCTGGGATTTTATAAATTAAATAAACAAAGAGGCTGAAAGGAAGCTGCTCTCCTGAGGTCAGACAGAATGAACAGTGGCTGCCGGGTGCAGGTGCGGGAGCGGGAGCCTGATCCACCATCTCAGAGCAGCCGGGGCCACAGACGTTCTGGAGAGAGTCCTGTTTGCCCCTCCTCCTCTGCTGACCCCAGGGCACAAAGCGAAGCACGGACGTTGTGCAGGAAACCACTGTGACCTCTGAGAGGGAAAGAGGGCCAGCAAACACCACGGAAAATTTGACTCCAGGCCATGGGATCGAGCCCCACCTGGGGCTCTCTGCTCAGCTGGGAGCCTGCTCCAGATGCTCTCTCTCCCTCTGCCCCCCCCCCACTTGTATGAGCATGCGCTCCCTCCCTCTCTCTCTCTCTCTCTCTCTGTCTCTCTCTGTCAAATAAATAAATAAATAAATAGAGAAATAAATAGTATTCAAGACTTTCTAAGGAGGACCTTGCTCATAAGCAGATTTTTAAGAACTCATAATTAGCTTTATAAGGTTACTTGTAAAAGGACGGGAAGCACTTGCCCCTGGGTCAGAAGTCTGACCAAATACCACCTCACTTCAGTTCCGGTGCATGTGACTCCAGCGCTGCGTTCCCCGCTGGGGGGACACCTGCTTGGTCCCAAGCACTTACAGCCTGCTCTCAGAATGAACCCTGGCGCTAAGTTCCACCCCTGGGAAGCACCTCTCGTTTTTTATAAAACCCTTTCATGACCTTATTTCACATCATCTCTTTACATGAGCACAGCAATTACTGGTCTCATTTTAAGAGGAAAAACACTGAGGCTCGTGGATGTTGAATTAACCTGTTCCATCCATCTAGCACTAAACGACAGCCTCTGAATTTGAACCTTGCCTGTCTTTGGCATCACCCCAGGGCATATCACATTATGTGGGCTGTTAGTTGGGTGTGTGTTTGTGTCTCCCGCGGGTCTCTAAGTTTCTTGAGATAATGTCTCATTCACTTTGCTACCAGCCCATCCAGTCTCTGATCACTACACCTAAAGGGGGAGGGGGAACCTCATGGTCATGTTTAAAATGCTTACCTACATATTTGAATGGATGAAGAGAAGTTCACCTTGATAAGAAGCCTCAAAAAATAGAAATCTTCTCCTGGCTCTGGTGTGTGACTTTGGACAACTCACTTTCCCTTTCTGGTACTTGGATTTTCCATCTGTGACATGAGTTCTTTAAATCCCATAATCTTTCATTTCCCTCTTCGTTCCAAAGGTCTTGGTGTAATGCAGTATAGCAAAAGAGAAGGTAAGAGCTCTTCCCATGCTCTTAAAGCCAAATCAAAGACTGCTGTAGTGAAAACAGAAACTTTTTTTGGCACAAGGATCTTGAAGTGACCAGACAGCAGGACTGACTACATAATCTCTGGGACCCAGTCAAGACAAAAATGTGGGTCCCTTATTAAAAGTATTTACATCTTGAAGTATTTACATTCAAGATGGCAACCGAAGAGCTTTAGACCACGTGCAAGTCCTTCCGAGCACGCTTCCCTTGTGAGAGTGTAGGTTGTACATACATGAAGATGGACCTACAAACAGGAAGGCCAGCTTAAACATGGGATTCTTCCTAATGCCTCTCAGTGGAAGCACTTCTTCAGTAACCAGGACCTCTAAACATGGACAGTTCGGAGTTGGACCCGAGGTCAAGGGCAGCAAAGCGATGCCCCCCACTCCATTTGGCTCCCAGACTCTTGAATCTACCCATTGGGTCACAAAACTGTTTAAGGGTAGTTGATTTGGGAAATGTTGTTTAACAAGGGACTGTTGTGTCCCCCAGGGGACATTTGACAAAACATCTGCAGAGATATTTGCTGTCACAGCTTGGAGAGAAGGTATGGCCAGTGTACAGCAGGGTGAAGCCCTGGAAATTTCTAAATACCCTACAGGTTGTCCTGAGTACAGGACAACCCCCCATGACAGAGACTGGTCGGATCCTGACTGTGATAGCATCACAGGGGAAAACCTTGACTCAGGGCATACACTGCACCCTGAATTTAACTCATGTAGCAAGCCCCCCAACCATCATTGACTTAACTTACATGAGATAGTGTCACCAACATATTTGCCACTTCTCACTCACACATCCAACTGGTCGGATGTCATCAATATATAATCGATGATGGAACGTTCTGAGGGATTTCCAAACGGTCTATATCTCTGTGGTGAGGGATATGGACGTAACACGGCTTTGAGGCAAGGAGGTACACGGACACTGCTCTTCAAGCCATGTGAGCACAATGTGTACTCATGGTCCTGCTTTCTGATTACAGGGCAGGAAAGAGACTTGGCCCCACGAATGGGCTTCTCAGGGATACGTGTGAAACTCATTCACACAGCTTCTCACCGCAGTGGGGAGGGGAAGGGACTGTGAATGGTGCGTGAGTGAGTCAGCAGTTGACACACAAAAGATGAGAGAGGTCTTGGACGCGCCATTGATGGTAATGACGTAGGATAATGTTTCATGAACTTGGGGGAAAGATCAAGTTCCTGTGTCAATCTGCTCGAGCTGCCAGGACAAAATGTCACAGAATGGAAGTCAAGACCAGCAGACAGTGACTTGCCTTCACTCGGCGCAAACATCCCCTTGAATGATGTTAGCCAAGCACAAGGAGCTGAGCTAATGAGCAGGAGGCCTCCAAAGTCGGGGCTCCAGGTTGGCGTGGAGGGATCCCAGCCTCTCCACTCAGCCCCTTTCCTCACCAGCCAGATCCCGGACACCTGGCCAACAGCAGGCACAGCCTCGAATGCCTCTTCTCTCTGGAGTGGCCATCTCCCTGCATCAGCCCTGCAGGATGCCAGAGCTTAGAAAGGAGCTTTTTCTGGTCCTGGGGACACCCAGGGCCTGGGCTAGATACAGTGATGCCAGGGCTCACTCCCGCTCCCCAGCAGCTGCCCCCATCCCCAGAGATGAGGGGTTATACCTCAGCAGGGTAAGTGACCAAACCGGAAATGGATGCAGCGCCAAAAACCCTCTCGGAACACTCGTTCTCTAAAGAGCAGACAGAACGGCCGGCCTCTTCTCTGCAAGTCTGGAGGGCGCTCCCGCGGGCTTGGGGTGCTCGTCTGCAAACGAACGGGGCTCGTGATCCTGCACAAAGGTCCGGCAGTCACAACGTTCTAGGAAGAGATGTCCTGGCAAGTGGGCAGACAGTCCTACCCGGTGAGCACAGGCCCTGCCTCGTGAACCTGCGCCTGCTTCACAGGCGGAGGGACCTCAGGCTAAGGTGACCGAGACTCCAAGACGAGGTCTTGCCACATGACTTGAGGTTTAACAGCTGCCCTCGGTTTCCGCAGGAGACCCCGTAATGTATCCTCCGACTACACACTTGTCTGCCTGCTACCTGTTTGTGAAATGTTATCTGGGGGCGGGGGGCACAGCCGAAATCAGCCCTCCAGGTCCTGACCACAGGGGGGCCATGCGACTCACTTCTGGAAAGTTCTACTTGGGAAAGCCTAATGCCAGGGGATAGGGTCCCACGGGAAGAAGTCCTTCTTGGTTTTTCCCTTTCCGGACCACCTGAGAAGCAGAGCCCAGAGGCAAACATGAAAATAAAAGCTAAACGGAATGAACTATTCCAGGTCCCTGAGGCCACAGTGGCCCCAGACAACCGGACTCCACATTGGACTAGGCCTGCGTTGGCTCTCACGGGTCCTCTGCTGGGGCTGCGGCCGCATGGGCCACAGGCTGGGCCAGAGACGGCCGAAGGGTGTGTTGTCAGAGTCTGGAGGCTGCAAGTCTGAGGTCAAGGTGTGGGCAGGCGGGTCCTCCTACTCGGGTCCCCAATGAGGTCCCCTCAGTGTGTCTTGATCTCTTCCAGGACACCAGTCGTTTTGGTCAGGGCCCACCCCAGTGGCCTCATTTTACCTGAATCCCCTCTTCAAAGACCCTGTCTCTAAACAGTCATGTTCTGAGGTAGTGGGGGTTAGGACCTCAACATAGGAATGGCGGGGGGGCAGGTCGCCCTCTCACACCACCCCTTCCTGGGCTTTCTGTAATTTGCTGCTACCCACACAGCTGTTTGCCACAACGGATAAACAGAAGCCACCGGAGCTGGAGCTGCTGTCTGGTCTGGGCCTGGGCCTCAAGGCCAAGCGGCAGCCGTCCTGGGAGGCAGGGGTGTGTGTGCAGGGGGCGAACATAGGCCGTGGGGGGAGGGCTCCAGGTTGAGAAGGTGAACTGGCCGACCAGCAGCCCAGTGGGCAGGCAGCAGGCACAGGGCCCCACAGTGACCGCCGTCCAGGCCCAGCACCCACGTGCTCCATCTATAAACTCACAATGTCCGTGTAGTATGTCGGTACGGCGGGCCGGCTAATCCGGCACAGATGGAAAGCAGCTGCTACGGTGAGAGACACTAATCCTTACCAGGCCTGGGGCCATCCGCCAGTTCTCTAAGGGCACCTGAGCAGCCCTGGGGAGGTTGGCCACAGCTGGTGAGGGACCAACACAGGGCCTGGAGACAAATCCGGGCTCCCCTATCCTTCAGGCGGAGGCCCTAAGGAGCAGATGTGGGTTTGTGGCTTCGCTTCCCGTTCTGGTGGGAACTTCAAGCCCTGTATTCAAGACGGTAGGTCTGAAACATGACGGAGGAAGGCCTCACCCCCATCAGATAGAGTGTGGGGGCATCAGCACATTGACACTCCTTGATTAAGCGTCAGAGTGTCTGGCTTGTTCATTTATAGCCTCCCGGCCGCCAACACTGCCAGCAGGTGCCCGCGGGCACACAGTCTCCCAGCTGCCCCTCAGAGCCCCCCCCCCCCCCACCGCCGGCACTGCTCCCTCGGTCCTCACACATCCCCAGACGTGGTGTCTCCATCTCTCACCTTCTCCAGGACTTTGTTCCATGGGACTCTCTCAGTGAAGTCTTCCTTCAGCAGCTACTGAGAACGCGTCCCACTCAGGAGTCCTGTCCACATCTTGGAAGCCGGGAGCTCCTTGCCTGTCCCTCGGCCCTTGCTCCTCACCGTAAGGCCAGGCCAGGATCTGAGGGAATCTGCAGAAGGGCTTTCTCTCCCCTAAAGACAAACAATGCCAAGGGCTTCCGGAAGCTGCCTTGGAAAACCCTCTTCATTATGCCCTTGGCGAGGAAGCAGGTGCTGTTTGAAAAGTCCCCCAGCAGTGAAGGCAAGACCATATCAGGTTGAACAATTCTTAAAGAGCGGACTTACAAGCTCATTCTTCTGCCCTGAACTCTCCAGAAAGCACTGGCCTGGCCCCAAAACTGAACAGGAACTGGTACCTTCTCGGCTCAGAGCAGCCTGCGGTGTTGTGCAAACAGCACAGACCTAGCCTGGGCCCCCTGACCTGGAGCTCGCCTCTGCGTCTTGGTGGGAGCTTGGCAGAGTTTGCTCCCATTCTGACCCTGTTCCCTCATCTGCGAGACGGGGATAGGAGGCCTGGTGTTGCACCTGTCCCCGTCCCGCCCAGGAAGGCCTGAGGCTTGTGTCTGGCACCCGTTCCGACTAGTTAGCGCGCAGGTTCAGGGTTTCCGTGCTTTGAGGAGTGTCCCTGGGAGCCGTTACAAGGACAAAACAAGGCAAAGCATGGGGCACCCCTATCACAGAACCCAGCACGGACCCGCTCTGTCAAGGAACGACTGATTGTGGGTGACTCACAATGTTGCCGCCGACAGAGACGATGACGATCCCAAAGGCCTTTGGGTTCTAAGGGTGTTTCCCTTTAATAACGGAGCGAGAGGCAGGTGGGCGGGAAGAAACTCCCCTAAAGACACTCTCACCTAAAGAAAGGACTTTCCACTAACGAAACGACGCTGTTGAGCCCATCTCACGGGGAAAGGCCATCTGGGGGCAGCCAGACTTGACGTTGGCTCACTGAGATTGTGTTCACTGTACCTCTTCTTCCTCCACGCGCCAAGGAGGTACAGATGAAGACAGAATACTTCAGGTGGTTTGAAAATTCACCCTCACAGTGATTTATCTCCTGCCTTTCTTGGCCGAAGCCAGACTTAACATTAATGCACCTAGATTCCAGCACAGGCTTCCCGACTCATTTACTGCGTGATCTTGAGCTCATGGCTCATCCTCTCTGATTTTTATCTCAAAGGAGATGTGGCTCGAAGAGATAGCATTGAAGAGCAAAACGGAGTCTTAGAAAACATCGAGTCCTATTTCTGACCTACAGATGATGAAGGTAAGCTTCAAGGAGGACCAGGAATCACTTCGGATTCCAGAAGTCTTGGACTCTGAATTCTAAGCAACTCGTGCAATGCTGCAGAGAGCCGGTCTTGGACCCGTGGAGACAGCCGGCCCTGCAGGCTCAGTTCTTCTTCAGGTGAGCCTGCCAGTACCGAAGACGGAGCCGGAATGAAGCCTTTAGAAGCCCATTCATTTCCCTCGAACGCATCTCTGTCTGGCCGTGCGGGGTGAAGAGGAAAGATAATGGAGTGGCATCCAATTCTCTCCCCAGCTGATTAAGAGGACGCTGGTGGCCAGAATCAGCAGCCAGCGTGGCAGGTGGATGGGTAGAAAGAGTTTCCATCTTCCGAAGCCAGACAGCTCTGTGAGCGCTGAGGGGTGAGCTGCATCCAGGTCTGGGTTATTTATTAGGGGCAGCTTTGATTCTACCTCTTGAAACGGCTGCGGGCAGGGAGGGGAGGGACAGCAGGTGGAAGGGAGCACGTAAGAGGGAGCACCCCACTACCTGGAATCCAGTTTTCCTCAGACAAAGAGAATGGTGGATCAGGGTGGAGCAGGAATGTCCACGTGTCCTCCAATTCCCATGTACAGAAAAATATCTTAATAAATCCTTTTGGGGTCAGACTGATCTTTTCAATCCCCTTTATAAGTTATCCTTGGGTCTACCTGATCCTTCAGTCCTGAGGTTCCCCAGACCTCCAAGCTCTGTATTCTTGTCTCCCATTTGGGGGTCATGGATCCCCCCCTTGGGGAATCTGATGAAAATTGCTGATTCCTTCACCAAGAAAAGTCCCATAAACAAGTATGTGGAAATGCAGACCACAGTTGCAGGGAGTTCAGAACACTTGGTCTATGTACACGGGTGAGTCTCAGTTACCCCTGTAGCTTCTATACCCTATGTTCCTGAAATCTGTATCTTTAGCCCAAAATTTTTCTCAAACATCACCTACATGCAACCTATCTATGCGGGGAGAATGATACAGCTGGCAGAGAAGGTTTGGGCTGCATACAGAAGCAGGGGGTTCCTAGACTTCCTACAGAGCCTTTAGTCTTTCAGTATGAAATGAAGTGCCCAAGGAAAACAACCATGTGTGCTGTGCAAGGAGGCATTACACAAACATCCCGGAGAAGCCTGATCATGCTCCTCGCTTATGGAGAAGACCAGCCACAGAGAAGAGGAGTTGTGTTTGTCATTTTCATCCAAAAGGGCAGAATAAGGAAGGAATTTTGTGCAGCAGCGTATCTTAGGTGGTGGAAAGGAGCATGTCGTAATTCAAGCTGTCCCAAAACTGACGTTCGGAGCACAGAAAGCCTCTGGTGCTGCCTCCTGGGGCAGAGGGGAGCTCTCGGTTGTCAACAGCTCCTTTCCTTACTGAGCTGAACAGGTGTGCGTTTACAAATAGGCTTCCCTCACCTACTGCAGGCTCCAGTGAAGCTTGTCCTTGGTGGGGCCCCCAGCGTCTGTCCCGTGTCAGAGCACTATATGGCCTCTCATACCCCATGCAGCTGTTGGGAGAGGGAACGCCCCCACCCTACAAAAATAGCTCACGAGAAGATATGCTCATGGTACCAGCATTTGGTTCTCCGAAAAAACCGTACTCACTTCTCGCTTGGGACAGAACAGAGGTCTGGGTACGAGCCATGGGTTTGGGGTCAACGAGATCCAAATCTTTATATATTGGTTTAATTTGAAATCATTTTCAAGAACTCTGTTTCTCTGCCATTGCTTGGTCTGCAAACCCTTCATTAACTTCCACAGAAGGATCACCAAAGCTTTCTCCCCGATTTGGGACTGAGGTGAATTCTCTCTGTGGCCTTGAGGTCTGGGAAAAGGACAGCAATGGGGGAGCAGATACTTACGGAGCCAATCGTGAGAGAAAAAGGAGACCTCTTATCTTTGAGGTGACGTTCACAAATGATCACATTGACCTTCTCCAGCAATGGGTGTGCTAACCACCACTGCTGATACCTGTTCGCTTATTTTAACTTTCAAAGATCCTTGAAAGAGTTTAATTTGGTTAACTTTTTATCTGCCCCTGATGGCTATGATGCTCCATTTACGTGGGATGGATACAATCAAGCCCTTATGAAATTAGTGAGTCAAGGAAAAGCTAGAGCATTTTGGAGGCATCCTTCAAAACAGGTCAGGACCACTGGGCTTGGGGAAAGAGAACTGGGTTTAAAGCTTCAAAGTCATTGAAACTTCTGAACTCCCAATTTTTGCATCTATGATGGTATATTCTTAAGATTACCTTTTTAAAATTATTCACTTTTTTAAAAATTGAAGTATAATCAACATGCAATATAGTTTGAGGGGTGCACCATATTGATTCAACATGACACCGTGTTCCCCACAGTAAGTGTAGTCACCGTCTGTCACCACACAGTTACTACAATTATGGACACTCGTCCCTACAGTGTATGTTTCATCTCTGTGACTTATTTATTTCATAACTGGAAGTTTGTACCTCTTCATGCCCTTTATTCTTCTTTAAAGGATTTTATTTATTTATGAGACAGGAAGAGAGCAGGTGGAGAAGCAGAGCAAGAGGACAAGCAGACTCTGCTCTGGGCGCCGAGCTCAACCCAGGGCTCGATCCCACGACCCTGAGATTATGACCTGAGCCAATACCAAAAGTCAGAGACTAAGCCGACTGAGCCACCCAGGGCACCCCTTCCCCCTTTATTCTTCAGGACGGTGTTGAAGACTGAATGTGTTCATGCATTTGAAGTGCTTGCGATATGGCTCCACACATGGTGTGTCCAGTGGATGCTGGTTACCCATACCTGGTGCTACTAAGTTTACTGTTGAGACCACTCGTATCTGAAATTAAACAGGAATGTAAAGGACCTATAATAGATGAAATGATCCTGAAGAAGAAAAATCTGAAGCACTCACACGAGTTGACATCGAACGCTCGTAGAATCCTACAGTCTCCAAGAGACTGTGGTACTGGGGTAACGAGGACAAACAGGTGAACGGATCCAAGGCCCAGACCAAGTCCCACAAGTAACTTGTTATTTGACATTTCACTGATTTCACTGGAGAAAAGAATACATTTTTATAAGTGGGGCAGGAAGAGCTGGATAAGTGTAAGAAAAAAAAAATCACACAGCTACAATTCGGTGAAGATACCTAATGCAGAGTTTTCACCTTCAAGTCTACGTTTAAATACTTTCCCCACTGCTCTTCCAGCGCAGTGATCTGCAGGGTTTTAATGAAATGTCCAGCCGTCTTGGTCCTGTTGTTTCTCAAACCGTTCTTTACAAGGAGTGAGAGCATACATTGAGATGACTTCCCGTGGCTTTGAAGAATCTGTCTCTAAATGGGCTGGATGTCCCTAGTGGCCTAAGGATTGGAACCCAGACCTTCCTGAGCATGGTTCTCACTTCCCCAACCTGCTTCTCAGCCCAGCCTCCACTCTACAGGCAGAGGATCAGTGCTGCCTCACGGACCTCAGAAGCCCTTGTCATTGCAGAATGGACACAGACCCAGAAATATCTCAAGGGCTTGGCAATGCATTTAATTTCATCTTTCGCCTTGCCCCTGAAATCAATTGGAGTTGTTTTTCAAACTCCAGGACTGTGTGCAGGCTACAGACTTTCTCTAAAGTCACCAGAACATATAAAAATGATTCCATGATCTGTCAACTCCCAGACACCCCCACTTTGTCATTCTGCCTCCTGAAGAGAAGTGTCTTGTACCTCTTCCCATAGCCAGTACCACATGCAAATCCCCATTGCCAATGTCTGGGATCACCTGGATTTTGGATGATACATCCCATTATGGAAGGCTATAGAACTAACAAAAGAGGCTGACCTAGCAAGGGCTGACCCCAGATCCTGTACATAATCCACAAAAGGTGGCAGCCCAATCTGATGGGAGGAAATAATTGATGACGGTGCTAATAGGCAAGTGATTGCATGAAGAAGCCAGACATCCTACTCCAGGAGAGGCTGAAGCAGTGGGCAGTCTACATAGCGATGACACTCAGACAGGTGTCAGGGCATGTGTCTACACAAAGGAAGTGTAGGGCTGAGGCTGATGATGGCAGAGGGAAGGGGAGCAGAGATCCCAACAGAGTCCAGAAGTCAAATAGCACGTCTTCAGGGATATGGATACCAGAACATATTCTGGGGGAACCGAGCTGAGATTTGAAGGACTGGCATGAGTTAAAGGTAGAAGTGGAAAAGGGAGGTCACTAGGGGACAGGAGCAGCATATGCAGAAGCCCAGTGCTGGGATGGACCATGGTGCTTCCAAGGGATTAAGAGGATGCCAGGGAGACTAGAGTGAGAGCGAGGGAGCAGACAGGCAGGGCATGATGAGGCTGGAGAGATGAGTGCTGGGTCTTCCTTCATCCTACATCATGGGAGGGCACTGGAGGCATTAGGCAAGAATAACAGTGATGTGCTCTGTGGTGTGAAATGAGAAAGAAATCTGAGTCTCAAGGCAGGAAATCAACAATGCTTGTTGAATGTGTAAATATGTATTAATAGTGTAAGCACCAAACCCTGCAAGAAATGGGTAACAAACTGATTAGAATGTTCATCTAAATGAGATGGGATTTCAGGATTTCGCTTTTCCTATTATATATTTCTGTATCTTGCAAGTATTTTACATCAGTACATTTTGCCTTTCTGAAAAGAAAATTGTTTGTTTTGTTTTCCTTCGTTAAAAGGCAAAATGTAGACAATGCCTTTTTTAGACAATAGGAATAAATTGCAAAGGAAATTGCCCTAATGTGACCCAGACTGGGACTGGGCATGCTTTAAACATAAATAGAAAGGTCTTTTGATGATGTAATTTTAAAAGTGTCCTTGACATTCTTAAAGGTTTCAGAAAGCCCAAAGAAAAGGAAAAAAAAAAGTAGAATCATGTTGCCGAAAAGGACCTTACACGTCAAACAACCCAGCTCGTATATTTTACAACTGCAGGAAATGATGCTCCGAGAGACATTACTTCAAAGAGAAAACCACTCAATAATCAAGAGCATTTCTAAACAACAATAAAAACCACTTAGACATTTACATTTTTAAATAGTTTCAGTTATTAATAGCAATACAACTTTGGTTCACTACTGGAGAGTGTGTATAAGATCATCGCAAAGAATACATGCAAAAAGTTTCAAATATGAAATAAGACCTACAGCAATGAAGATCTGTATATCATGGTCGAGAATGGAAAGATTTACCATAAAGATGTACAGAATGGACTGCCATATTGTAGATACTCCATACACCCAGGCTGGAGTGAATTCACTAGGAATAAGTCAGTCCTCCTCACGGTGTGAAGCACACAGTCATTGGCATCCCAGGAAAAATCTTGACAATGTCCCTTGGTTGGTTGGCTTTTCTTTTTAAATCAATGTTTGTGCTATAATTTCCATTAAACACAATGCATTTATTTCTAAGTGTCCAGGTTGATGAGTTTTGACGATCATCTCCATCAGTGTGACCACTGCCCAACTAGAGACTTGGAATATCTCCATTAGCCCAAAAAGTCTCATGAGGCTTTTCAGGAACTTGGCAGACTGATCTGCAAACACACACTGTAGAGCAAAAGGTCAAGGAGAGTTTAGACAATGTTGAGGAACAGCATGTGGAGGATTTGATCGAACAGATAGAAGATTAATTTTAAAATCATAGTAATGAAGACATAAATGGTCTGAGGGCGTAGTTATAAATTCCAGAAATAGACACTCATATAAGAAGTCTCTATGCATTTTCCAAGCTATATATGCTCCAAATGGCGTCTCAAGTTTCACTGGAAGATGGCCATGTATAGGTCGCAGCTGTTGCTTTCTGGCTGTGCCTATCAAATGCAGCAGAGGCTGTTTGGACCACAAAGCCTAAATCAGGTATCTACTCACTGACCCTTTACAGAAAACACTGGCCAATCCCTGCTTAAGACATTTGTTGAGTTTTGAAGCTGCATGGAATGAGAGGTTAAATGCTAAATTATTTGTATTCCACTTCACCATAATCATGGAAATCTAAAATTCTCTAATTCTTTTTACCCCTCCCATCTTTTGCATTGTTTTTATGAATTTCAGTTCCAAGTATAGATCAAATTTCGACTATCCATTCCTTCTCTCATTTCTTTATTTTTTATTTTTCAAAAAAGATTTCTTTATTAGAGTGAGGGAGCACAAATGAACAGAGGGGCAGAGAGAGGGAGAAACAGACTCCCCACGGAGCTGGGAGCCCAGTCCCAGAACCTTGAGATCATGACCTGAGCTGAAGGAACACGTATAACCAACTGAGCCACCTGGGCACCCCTCATTTCTTTATTTTTGTATGGGTTCATTTTCTCTGTCTTTGGTGTCCAGTGTAGATGTGCTGAAATTAAATTATTTCTTATTCCCTTCTGAAATATTTTTATTTTGCTTTCTTCTTTTTCTCTGTGTTTGGTATCTGGTATACATATGCTGATATTGAATTATCCCTTATTTCATTTTGAAGCATTTTTATTTTGCTTCATTTTTGAAGCTACTTTTGCTAGCTGTGGAATTATAGGATGATCTTCATTTCCTTTCAGCATTTTAGTGGCTACCTGTGCGTCTTTGATTTATTACAAATCAAACACAGAGTATTAGTCTTACCAGTTCTCTCATAATGCTAGGACATTAGAATATTTAGATTCTAATGATTATATTCATGTTTTTCTATTATTTTAAACTACAAAAGATCAAGGTACCACATTCTAATCGCTAGGTAACCACTAAAAGAACAGTAACAGATGTATAATTAATTTAACGGTGGGACACAGGGAATAATAATATTTTTAATTTAAAAGAAAGCAAGAAATAAGAGAAATGGAAACATACACTAAATGGATGGATCCAGTAGAGAACAATTAGTAAGAAGAGAAACAGAACTTTACATATATTAGTGCTTATTTTACTTTTAAATGATTACTATTTCAATTAAAACACTGAGATTATCAAAATAGATACAAAAACAAATGCAACAATATTTTTGCATACAGGAGCCACACCTTTATTATGAAAACACAGAGATATACAAAGCAAAGGGTAGAATATGTATATCATGCAAACACAAACCAAGGGGGAAAAAACCCCACAAACTGGCCTATCTATACTAATATCAGTTCATGTGGATTCAGACAAAATAGACTTTAAGACAAAAACATTACTAAAGAAAAACCACCTTTCCTTAATGAAAAACGGGCCAAACCATCAGGAAAAAATAACAATGCTAAACCTGTGTGTAACTTCAAAACTTGTGTGTCAAAACCTGACAAAACTAAAAGAAGAAATTCACTTGACCCAGGAAGTAACATCACACATCTCACAGTAGGTGTTAGGTCATCCAAGAGAAAACTCCATACAGATAAAGAAATCAAAAGAAAACACTAAACTAAAATTATTTGACACATATTGAACACTGGGCCCACACTGACCATATATACATTCTCTGCAAGTAGACTTGACCACTTCTCAAAGTTGAACATATATCGGATTGAAAACAAGCCTTAAAAAGTCAAAGTATTGCAATTATTCAGCTTATATTCTCCGATCACAGTGAAATTAGGCTAGAAATATATGTCAGAAGATAATTTAAAAATTATCTTTTTGTAAGTTAAGCAATACATTTTAAAATAATATACCATTCAAAGAAAAAAATCACAATAGGAAGTACAAATGTTTTGAACAGAACAGTGAAGATACAATGTAACAAAACTTTTGCAGTGCAGCCAAAGCAGTTCCTAGAGAGAAATGCATGCCCTCAAGTCCAAACATTAGAAAGGAAAAGAAGATAAAAAGCACTGACCTAATTCTGTCTCACAAAACTAGAAAAAAAAAAAAAAAAGAATTAAAAGGAAGCTCAGAGGAGGAAACAAAATAATAAAAAGATAGAACTCAATGGATTAGAAAGAAAATGTTAAAATAAAGAAAATCATCAGAGACACAAATTTATTCTTTGAAAATATTTGTAACAGTGGTAATTCTCTAGCAATATTCATCAAAAAAGAGAGAGGGAATAAACACATATTACCAACACCAGGCAACAAAAGGGGGAAATTTCTACACATCCTCACACATCACTGATGGAGCTGTAAATTAGGAAAACCATGGTGAAGAATGAATTGGTATGTAGAAAATTTGAAGATCCTGTAATTCTGCATGGAGGGATGTGGGTGAAGGTGGTGCTTCTGAAATCTGTACAAATGTTAGAATCGTCTGGCAAGCTGCAAATCAAAGCAAACCAAGCAGACACACTATTGAAATTGGAATATCCAGAGCTGGAGTGCTCATGTACTCTCCCATTTTAAAAATGCTCTCAGTTTTATCTTCTCCTTAATGTACAACCAGAGCTGAGAACCATTTCCCAGGGGAAACACATATAAATATTCACAGGAGACATGTTTACACAGAGATAAAGATATTCTTTGTCCTATCTGTACGAGAGAAATTAAAAAGGAAACTATAAACATTCATCAACAGAAACATTAATAATGAATCTGGAAATTTTCAGTGCTGGTATATTGTTCAATTCATTTTCAGACAAATGAATGAATGCCCAAATATGTTGACATGGAGGAATCTCAAAAATAGAGCAAGAAGAACAACTTGCAATATGATAAGTCCAGTATGACACCAATTTTATAAAGTTTAGAAAGAGCCCCCAAATCTACTCTGTATTTTAAAGTCAGTAGAGTGTGGTGGGTAAAACTCGGAATCTGGTTCAGACATTGGCTTCCCTCCCAATAAGTGAGACCTTGTTAATCACGTGATTTCTGTGTGCCTCACTGTCCCCCTTTATAAAAGGAGGAGTCTTAGTGCCCACCTCAGAGGACTGTGGTGAGATCAGGATGAGCTGACAGATGTGAAGTGATTTGGGGCTACCCATTGTTACCACAGTTAACAGCTCAGGTCTCCATTGTATCTGTAGTGTTTCTTAGTACTTAGTATCAAGTATGGTGGAATGGTAGAAGGTAGAACTAAGTGCTAAGTGCTTACCTATTTTTTATGCTGTTTGCTGTTCTTTCCAGCACTTTTAAAATATTTTACAAGAAAAACAATTTAAGAGTCAGAGACCATGTTCCTGAGTCAAGTCTCTACCTGGACCCAGTGCCCAAGGTCATTTAGCTGTTCACTGCAGACAGAGGTCAACCCCTGGTTCTAAATCCACATCGAGGTGTATCTAAAAATCCCCAAACCGTGTTGCCCTGGAGATCTTGCATCTCACTTAGCAAATGCGATATAAGAAATTGAATTCATAATGCGTGTAGGAGTCATTTCTATTCCAACCACTGAGAAACTGGTCTGCTGAAGCCACAGTTTCAAAAGCCCTTTGTGATTCTTTAATTGGTTTTTTGTTGTGTCGGGTTGTTGTTACTTTGCTCACCTCTCTTCACTGACTTCAGACTGGAAAACTCAATGGGAAAAACCACTCCCTCAACTGCCCACCTCACTCAGAATAAATGCAGAAACTGCCTTCTTACCACGGACTGCCATGCTGGCCCCTGAGTACATTTCTCTCCTGATCTCCTGCCCCCTCCCTGTGTCCCTGTTTCCTGGCCACACTCACTAGTTTGGGTTTCACTTTTTTCCTTTCAAACCTGCCTAGCATTCTCTTATCTCAGAGTCTTGGTACTTGCTCTGCCAGGGTCTCTCCCTACAGATCACTCCATGGCTCACTCCTCCCTTCCCCTAGGTCTCTAGCCAGAGAGCGACACCCTTCCAGTCCAGCATGTCTTAAAATAGCCACTTCTTTCTACTATTCTCTGCCCTACCTGGTTTATTTTTGCTCCTGGCTCACACACAGACCAGCCCCCAACATACACAAGACCCAGAGCAAGGATGCAAACAGAGACCCACGTATCCGATTATTTACAAGTCAAGCTGGCAAGCTGTTAGTGAGATGTTTTCTATTCTCCTACATTGACAAATATGCAGTCATAACCACCTACCAGGCTAAGTTTAAATTTAGAACCTACAGATTCCTCTGAATTTGTACCAGAAAGCAGGGAGGTTGGGCCTCTAGTTCCCAGACTGGTTCTCCATCCCTTCAGTCTCAGCCCAGGTTAGAGACCGAGGGAACAGGTGGGAGCATCAACCACCCTATGTCTTAGATCATGTGCCTTCACATGGAACTCGTTCTGATTTTGTTTGGGCAGAGCCCTTCAATCTATCAGCTCTTCACCAGCCACTGCCAGCCCAGTAGAGGGCCAGAGACAACTCCTCTACAAGAAGTTTTCACACAGGCAGAGAGACATGCCTGATATAGGTCTGTGGCTTAAAGACATGAAGGAGCCAGTCCAAGTCAGACAGGCAGGATGGACTGCGGCAGGTTGCAACCCAGACACATGAAGGGTTTCAGAATCTGGGCTCTTGGGTGGCCCGGTGCGTGTTCAAATCCTGGCTGTGTCACTCACCAGCTTTGTGACTTTGAACAAGTTACGTAACTGGCCTCTGGCTGCTCCAGAGAGTATTTGAGGTGATTGCTTGAGTTAGTCCAAGTGAGTAGAACAGGGTCAGGCCATTATTAAGGCTCTGGTAGGTGTTAGGCAGGAGAGTGCTGCAGCCTTGAAAGCCCTGACTCTTCGCTTCACCAAATCCCCATGGTTTCTAACAGAATCAAGGGCTAACATACAAATTAAATATCTCTTTGAAAACAGATTCTGAATTGTAGACTTTGTATTTCATAAGATTTTATAAGAAGAAGAGGACAGTAGGCACTGGAGCCATCCAGAGAAGCTTCTGAGAGGAAGTGGGACCAAGAGGAGACCAGAGGAGGGGGCACAGGGCTGGAGAGGGGTTCCCAGCTTTCCACGCCAAAGCCCCTTCATTGGAATAAGGGCTGAGTGTTCTAAGGGCCCTGTTTGGAAGGACACAGTGTATTTGGGTACTTGAGCAAGAGCATAAAGAACAATCGCATTACACTACACTTGTTACTCATGATGAACTCTTTCCCTGTGGGGGAGGGGCGGGTCTTCTCAGTCATTCCACTTCCTGCCCCTTTGACAAGGCTTTCTCTCCACCATAAGGCAGCCTCCTCTTCCAAGCGGTCATTTGTGGGTGCTGTTTGTGAGCACCTTGTGAGGACACTTGCCCAGAAAGCCAAGTGAAGTTTGTCCACACAGCCACTCAGCTGCCTCGTCTCACTGGAGTGTGCTAACAACACACTGTCGGCAATGGTCTCTGCACAGGTGCCATATTGATTTCAGTCCATCCCCAATACCTTACCCACGTCACACCCAGTTATGTGCTCTGCTAATTAAACCCCAGTGTCCTTGAGATCAGATCAAGCTAGATGCAGAACGAGCTCTCTGCCCTCAACTTCTCCCCTCATTTCCTGAAGACTGACCTAAAGGGTAATCCAAGACTTGTGTTTGGAAAAGTCTGTTCTAGAACATGGTGAACATGAGGTCTTCACGATGTTGGACCTGAACCCAGGAATAGGAGCTAATGTTCAGTTATAGTGTGTGTTCTTGTGTGTGCTTGTATGTGTGTGCATGTGTGTATATGTATGTGTGTGCATGTGTGTGTGCCCACACAGGCACGCGTGTATGTGCGCGCACACACTGTATGCTGCCTGTGGCCCACAGCATGGAGATTTCCCTTCCTGCTTCTGCCTCACCAACCACACTTGAGCTTCAGGACAGCAGAATTGTGATGTGTGTCTCCCAGATGATATACTGACGTGCCAGCCCCTAGTAACTATGACTGTGATCTTCCTTGGAAATTAAGGTCTTTGCTGATAATATCAGGTTAAGGTGAAGTCATTAGGATGGGTCCCCACACAATGACTCACACCCGTCTAAAAAGACGAAAAGAGACACAGAGACACATGGGGAAAACACCATGTAACTGCAGAGGCAGAGACTGCAGTGGCGTGTCTACAAGCCAAGGACAGCCACACATTGCCGCAACCACCAGAAGCTATGAGAGTGGTGTGGAATGGAACTTAGAGCACTTTGGAAGACATGAATGTTGTTGACACCTGGACTTTGGTCATTTGCCTCCAGAACTATGAGAATAAATTTCTGTTGTTACAAGCCCCCCAGTCATGGCACTTTGTTTATGCCTAGGTAGGAGCGGAGTACAGGATACACCAGCTCGTGATCTTCAGCACCTCAGGAACATCAGGAATCAAGGGTGGTTCGCTGCTGACCTTGTAACCGCAGCCTGGCTTCCAGGGGCTTCTTCTTCCGTCTTTTGTGACTGCTCCAACCAAATGTCAAGTTGCTCCTCCTGGATGGAAACTTCTAGCATGTTGGACCATTGATGTAAACTTCTCACCTGCCCTGAGTTGACCGGTAATAACCCACAGCCTGGGAAGGCAAAGAGCATCTCACTCAAGTGGGACAAAATTCCCAGAATTTCCCCCAAAGCACTTGCCTCATCAGTCCCAAACAATCTACACAAACGTCGTTCTTTCTGACAATAGATTCTCTTTGATATAATGAATCCCCCAGGCCTGTCTCCTCCCTCAGCATTTAGTCATTCATTCATTCAACAAATATTTTATCAGGAGGATAGTGTATTCCAGACACTTTTCTAAATGCTGGAAACTGCTAGGGATAGAGCAGCAGACAAAATGGTCCGCAATCCCAGCCCTCAAAGGATGTACATTCTGGAAGGGAAAGCCAAACAATAAACAACCCCCAAACTGGGGAAATACATGGTATATTTTGTATAGCATAGATGATATTGTGTATATGACATCGCATGGGTTCCGTGGAGGATAATACACCAGAGAAGGCAGACAGGAAGTTCTGAACGGAGAGCAGATGTTCACCTGACTGACGGCTTTAGCCACCTTTCTCTACAGTGAGAACCAACCAACGGCCAGATCTCACTGACTTAAGAGAGCAACAGTTGTCTCTCCTTTATGGGTCTCTGGGTCAGTTTCAGTTCTGGGTCTACTAGAACTCAGCTGGGCTCCACTGATCTCCTCAGGTCAGGACTCAGAGTATGGGGTATTCTCTAGGATGACTCCCAATGACCTCGGCATCTCCACATTTACACCCTGGTACAGTCTCTTCCCTTGGAGTGTGGTCTGAACTTAGCAACTCACCTCTGATGAACCAACAGGACAAAAGGGATGGAACTTGCGCTGTTGGATTATAAAAAGACTGTGCCTTCTGTTCTTGCTTGACTTTCCCATGCCCTCATTGTCTGGGTCCTCAGTCTGGGGGAAGCCAGCGGCCCGGCTGTGAGCCGCCCCACAGAGAGCCAACACAGTGAGGAACGGGTGTCTCCAGCCAAGAACCAGTGAGATTCTGGATGTCTGGCTCAGGAAGGGGGGGTAAATGAATGCTTTGTGCTCACCAGGGCAGAGGACGACATGACAGAGGCAGACAGTGCCTCTGGATGGGGACGGAAGGATAGGCGCCTTCTGGAAGGTGGCATCCTACTAGGGTGGAAGGAAACAGAAACACGTGTTTTTCACAAATTTATTCTAGGCACATCAGGTGCTGTCTTCTTTCTTTTTTGGAAAGAGTGAAGTACAATAAAGACAGGAGACTTTGTTAAAGATTCCCCACTAAGGAGCTGTTTTTATTTTGAGTTTCTTTGCTGATTTGTGCTGATCTGATACCTTAGGTATCTTTTTCACCATGGCTTTATTACGGGTTTTCTTTTCATGTGGAACTAGAAATACAACATTTGCTACTTGGGGAAAAAAAAAAAAAAGAAAAAGAAAGAAATCTAGTTTTTATGTTACTCAGACACAAGACTTAAGATAAATCTCTTTCAGTGGTTTCAGTGCATGTTGGTGGGAAGGGGCAGCCCCTGACAATCATGAGATCCAGCTTGGCACAGACAGGCTGGCCGAAGGAGCGGGACCATGCTGGGGAACCCCCTGCTGTTGCATCCACAAACCGAAACTCAAGATTCATAGTCAGAGAACCCGTGTTCAGGTCCCAGCTCTGCCACTTCACCTCCGTGTGGCATTTGGCAAATCCCTTCGTTTCTGTGGTTAAAATTTACTGACCCCAAAATGGATAAACACGACGGTACCATTAGCATCCGCAAGTGCTGATCGATTTCAAATACCACAGCATATAAGAAGAACCTCACAAGGGACCCTCAAACCTGACCCAGCGACATAATGGTTATGAAGTATGAAAAGGTAAGCAGAGATTGCTGGGAAAATGAAGACATTGTATATCCATTGGGTCTTACTAGGATTAGAAGCCCTGGAAAGCATTGGTTGCCTCTTCCTGGGGGGCACAATGTTGCTGAGTGGGCAATGAGAGTTTTGACTCCTGAAGGTAAAAATCAGACTTGATCCTTTTGAAATATGACAGAGAGCGTCTTTCAGCGTTGCTGTGCTCCTGCACCAGTCCTAACCCCGTTCCCCACGCCTTCCTCTTTGTCCTTCCTCCACTTCCGTATTTACCACTTCGCCTCCTTCCTCCTCATCCTTCTTCTCTGTGGCTGTCCTCAAGATGCACAGCCTGGGGGACTTCCCATCCACCCCAAGGGCGGTGGTCATCTGGCAGCCTCCAGCTGCGGCACCTCCAGATGGTCGTGACTGAGCATGGCAGGACAGTGGGGTCTGGCCATTTCCACCCAAGGTGGGGCCACTCCCCTGGCTCGACTTTGTACCAGACCTCCGTGTGCACCCCTCAGGGCCCCCTTCAGATGCTCTCTGCTCAGGTCTGCATGCTCCTTGCTTTGCTGTCTCGGGTGTGAGACCTGCACCGGGGTCTGGAGGCTTTCCTTCCCAGCCCCATTCACCTCGCATGGGTCCTTGCCAACAAGCGCCTCGGGTGCCTAACGCCTTCTCCGTGTCTGTTTGCTGAACCGAGCTGTTTTCCTCCGCCGCCTGCTCTCCTTCCTTCTCCTCTTATTGGACATCAGCTGTGGTGTTCAGCACAGGTGTAGGTCAGGCACCCCCAGCGGGCAGATCAGTGACACCATCTGTGAGGGAAGGGCTGGCCAGCTGGGACCTCAGGAGCTACAGCGACGTCATGTCAGCATTGAAAACACCAAGCGGGTGGTGGTGCTCTGAGCGGCGGGAGGTTGCTGCTGTCCTGCTTTGCGGACGCCATTCTCCATTCAAGGTGCTGAAGGCATCTCAGACACCTCAGTCATTCCCTCAGACTCTCATCTGGACCACGGAGTCCCTAGGACGGACTTGGTCAGGGAGTCTGGAGGAGGTGAGTGGAGAGGACCTTCCAGTCTTGGCAGCCAGGCGCTCCCAGGGCCAAGGACCAAAGCCGGTGTAGAACTTTGGCCACAGTATTGTCACATCTCCTCTCCCTAAGCTTTCCCCCAGGCCCCGCTAGTGCCTTGAGAGTTCCCAGATTCCCTTCTCTCCCCAGTACCTTTGGTCCCAGCTCCCCTCAGACCAGCCTTGGAGAGAGTCTGATCATGCACAGTTGAGGCTCAAGTTTCAGGAATTTTCTGAATGACAGCGGATCTCACCCAGAGGGTGTGCGCATGTTAACAAGGGTAGAAGACAAGGTCTTAAGCCGAAGGAAGGAATTTCAAGCAGCCCAAGCCCCTGTCCTGTGGGACAAGGAGGTTGGCCTGTTCTGCTTTGTATTTCTCAGATCAAAATTTCTCTGCACGGCCTCCTCACTGCCTCTCGGGAGGGCGAGATGCAGGGGGACTAGGGGCTCTACATGCAGCACGTTGCTAAGCTTCTAAACATATATGATTAGCAAGCGTTATCTTGTGCAAATTTTACAAGCCTCTAAGCCAAGTGTTAAGAAATCTCAGAGAGGGGGTTGTTTTCTTTTTCTTTGTTTCTTTGTTTTCTGTTTTTTTGTTTTCCAGAGAAGGAGGGAGCATTGTGGTTAGACCACTTGCCAGGGCCAGCAAGGCAGTGGCAGGACTGGAACCGGGACCCAGGCCTAGCTGACATCCACCTCGGCATCTCTTCCCAGGAGGTTTTCACAAACCTTCCGGAACACAAGGACCACCGAGGTGCACACCAAAAATGCAGGCTCTGCAGGGCCCCTCCACGTCTGACTCAAGGCTAGGAGTGATCAGCACGCCCCATCTGCCCCAGAGTAGCGGCCCCAGGCCTAGGTCCCCACACGCAGGCTCTGAGGCAGAACACTTATGAGGGGGGGCCCTCAGGATCCTCACCTGTGGGAAACAAAGGGTTCAGGTCAGACTGAGAAAGTCTTCAGTGGAAAATACTGGAAACTCTGGAGCTGGCACAAACCATCAGAACTGGGCTGAGCTGGACAGGGGGGGGCAGACTTCCCACCAGCGCAGGAGCAGTCACTGCGGGGGGCGGGGGGGTGCCATGGCCAGGAAGTAGTCTTCAGCAGAGGCAGTTCCCAAAACTTCAGAAATGGAGAACCGTCAGCCAACAGACTCCCCAGCAGCGGGCAAAATAGATTCTTTAGTGCTGGAGTGGCCTGTGCCACAGCGTCCACAACAGGAACCACCGTAGAAAACCCACACAGATCATGATACGAAATCCCGGTGGTTCTGAGGTTTTCTTGGCCCACCTAGAGTCTCTGGCCAGTAGGGGGCAGCAAAGAGCTTTCCAGGTGCTGCTACTGCACGTGCTGGCGTTTGCTGGGTTTAGGATACTCCCTCCACCTGCGGGGAGGGATGCAGGCAACCGCAGAGGCCGCCTTAGTCAGGGGCTCACCCTCTGGCACTTGTGCAACAAGTTACTTAACCCCACTATCCACGTCTGGAAACGTGTGTGTCGTAACAGTACCCACTTTACAGGGTTCTTACGTCAGTGAAGCGTTGAAGTATGTGCAATGCTTAGCACTACACCTGACGATTACTACCTTGTCACGAAACCTTATTAGACTTCTTGTTTTCATTCTATTTACAGGCGTCTGTCATCTAATCAAGAGGCTATGGTAACAGGTTGGACACATGGTGAGGAGGATGCTGGGGCCATTTGTAGAGACCTGGTGGGGGAGCCAAACAGCAGGTGTGCAGGAAGAGGAGGAGGTCCTCCCAGAAGGTACACAGTTCTGGGTCCACTGTCCAGGTGAGGATGGAGATGGGAGGGATCTGAAAGTCAACAGTGTCTTGGAAGGAACTACACCAAAAGGATGTATGGGGCCACCCAGAGGGATGACCCATCAAATAATTAAGCATGCAATCAAAATGGAGCTTCCGAAGAGAAAAGGACTGAAGAAGGAACCATGGGGATGCTGACATTTTAAGAGTGTTGAGGCAGGGGAAGAGCAGCCCCTGGCTGAGAAGGGAAAGGAGGCTGGGCAGGTGTGAGGAAGACAGGTAAGGGTAACAGTCCTAGAGCCAGGAGGGGAAGGTTTTCAACAGGAGTCTGAAAAGCAAGCAGGCACAGATGTCAGGCAGGATGGGGCTGGAGAGAAGAAGTGATGGGCAACCTTCCTCAGAACCTTAGTGAGGACAGACACCCAGTTACAGTGGTCCCAGGAGCTGGTGAAGGAGAAATGGTGGATATCATCAAAAGGAGACATGTAGGTGGGAAGCCTAAAGATTGTATTAACTATGCAACGGAGACGGAGAGACAGATGGACGGACGGACGGATGAATGGATGGATGGGTGAGAGATGGAGGGATGATGGATAGATGGGCAGGGAATGGATGGGCTGATAGATGGACAGATAGACCACTTATGCTTTAAGTCCCACTTGTCAAGTTGTTCTTCTAAGCACTTACCTGTGTTATCTCACTTAATTGTATGAGATGTGTATTGTTAGTCTATTTTCCTATCCTTATGCTAATAGAACTCTGTTCTGATTGCCCCATCTTTGTATTAAGATTGATTATCTGACATTTTTTGGCCCTTTTCTCTCTGTATGTATTTTAGAATAAGATTAAGTTTGGAGAGGGGGAAAATGCTATTTGGCACTAAATCTTTAGATTAAATACAATCAGAATCTTATAGTGAATCTACTCTTCCATGAACATAGTATATGTATCACTGTCTTTTCATTTCTGGGATAAAATGTTCTCGTTTGAAAATGATTTTTTAAAAATTAAAACCAATGACCCTAACCTCTTATAACATAGGGTAATGCCAAGAGCCTTTCTTTATAAATGTTTCTTAAGAGATATCACTTGTCTTCAGGATAAAACCACACATCCAAACATTTCCATCCCTTATTTAAAATCTTTCAGGGACTCTCTGTTGCCTACTAAAGATAAGATCTTTTAATGTTCATGCAAGGTTTTCATGACATGATCCTTAACTTGCAAATTCTCTGCTTATCTCTGGCCTCTTTTCTTTGTTCATTGTGCCTGTTCTGTTATCAATTCCTTAAAATATATTTATTATATTGCATAATAATAGTTACTTAAATATAGTTAATAATATTTAATAAATATGTATTGTATATACTATATATAACTATATATATAGTTCAGTTTGACCCCAAGAATCTTTCACCCAGATTATCACAATAGGCTTCTAAGCAGTCACCCAGAGTGATATTGTAAAATACAAATTGTTTTATGTCACTCCCAAATCCTTCAGTTGGCCCACTGGTGTGCTGTAGTCTGTTCATACTGGCTTCTGAGTGAATTGTTGTTAATACTCAGGAATCTCACAAGCCAATTATTAAGCTGTTGTTAGCTTGAAAATGACGCTGGTGGGATTATTTACTCTAGGAAATAAAAGGGCATATTCTACAAATGAGTGAATTTTGTTTTTGAAAACCAGTTTTCCAGCACAGTGCTGAATATACCCTTTACTCGTGAGATGAAGACCATAGCCCATAATCAAGTTTCTCTCTACCTATGCCCTAGTCAAACTGCAGCTCCAAGAGGTTTTATACCTCTTTGATTTTGCACTGTCTTCCTTCTGGTTGTAAAGTATTCCATTTCTGCAGGCTATACGCATCACTGCCTAGACTCAGTTCAGTGTTAATCACCTAAGGAAACACAGGATCCCTCTTCCCTGTACCTCTACAAAAAGGTTTTAGTACATGATGCCTTGTCATTGGTTTCTCTGTGTACTCCTTAATCTGCGAGCTTCTGAAAGCACGCATCTGTCATTATTCATCTATTATTCCCTGTGGTTAGTACACATACACATCAGAGATATCGGTGTTTCCCTTCCAGACCCCTGCAACAAATGGAATATTGCAATAAATGAGTCAAACGAAATCCCCCTCCCCCGTACATCTATAAGTTACATTGATTCTGTGCTATAGTCTATTAAATATGTAATAACATTGTATCTAAAAAATGTACATACTTTATTTTTAAAATACTTTATTGCTAAAAAAACAAAAAAAGCTAGCCATCCCGTAAGCTTTTAGCATGTTGCAGTCACTGATCACAGATCACCATGACAAATATAATAATAAAAACATCTGAAATTTAAAAAAGAAAAAGTCTGAAATAATGAAAGCATTACCAAGACATAACACAAAGACCCCAAAAAAACAAACAGTCTTGGAAAAAGCAAACAGTCTTGGAAAAATGACATGGATAGACTTGCTTGACACAGAGGTACCATAAACCTTCAATTGTTTAAAAAAAAAAAATTGCTATATCTGTGAAATGCAGTGGAGTGAAGCACAGTGAAACGAGATATGC
This sequence comes from Mustela lutreola, assembly GCF_030435805.1. NCBI lineage: Eukaryota > Metazoa > Chordata > Mammalia > Carnivora > Mustelidae > Mustela > Mustela lutreola. The sequence goes on along the minus strand of NC_081292.1, from coordinate 4,001,439 downwards.
CTCTACATTGTCTAGCACATGACCGGTGGTACAGAAATGTTGGCCAGCTAAGAAAGGCGTTGGTAAAAGATCTTCCCTCCCTTCTTGGGGTAGCCATGGTTCCCAGCCTTAACTTCCTGCCATGTCCCCCAGACCTGCCCTATAGGAAGAAGTACAGCAGAGCACCACTCCCGGTTCTACCCCTCATCCATAAAGCAGGGCTGGTGAATCAACCCCAAATCCAGAGAGAAACCAAACTGAATGGGAATTCTAGTCTTTCTTCCCATGTTAGTGGAAATAATTAATGAGGCAAAATTGTTGAAAGAGGTTGCTGTGGTTACCTATTGATGTATCACGAATCACCCCCAAACTTGGTGTTTTAAAAGAACCATCTTGGTTTTCTCATGACTTTGTGGGTCAGGAATTCAGGAAGGCCAGGGTTCTGCACTTTGACTCTGATCCCTGGGGCATCAGGTGGGTGCAGCTGGATGGGAGGACCCCTTCCAGGGTGTCTTCTTCCTGTGCACATTCAGCATCTCTGTATTCTGTGGCCGCTGTGTCTCCACAGGACCTTTCATCTGCCAGAGCTTTGCCTGTGGCTCGGGCTTCCCACAGCATGGTGACCTCAGGAGAGTTGTCCTTAGATGACAGCTGTCTTCCAGAAGAGCAAGGCAGAAGCTGTCAGTCTTCTTAAAAAGTAGCCTCAGAGCAAGCATTAGATTACCTCTCCTGCACTCTATTGGCAAAAGCAGTACCAGGCCAGATGGGCTCAGGAAGATAGAAATAGATCCCATTTTCAATGGGAAGAGTGTAAAATACTTCATGCCCATCTTTAATCTGCCACAGAGGTGACTCGCTCTTGTCTCTCTCTGATAGAAATTGGGATATCAAAGCTACACTGAGAGGGAAATAGGAAGCCTGAAGCACTCTCTGAGGAATTAGTTACCATCTCCAACCAGGTGCAGTGATACCTGGCACCAGACATTTAATCAAATCCCAAAAGAAAGGGCTGAACTGAGTTTTTTCTAACACTGACCTGCAATCCATCTCAGACGACTTGACCTCCAACAATTCCATGTCACCGAAGTAGGCAGAATCTGCTCTCCTGGGGTGAGCAGGGAGTCCAGAAGCCATCCTCACTGTGTCAGAGGAAACAGAAAGAATAAAATCACCAGAGGAGATCAAAATGAGGAGAAACGGCACAGAAACCACTCATGCAAACTGCGGAAAGGGAGAGGAAGCAGAAATACGCACACAGAACAAACAAAACCAGTTTTTTTTCCTCCCAGACAATTGGATTTCAAGGTTTGAATGTGTACCCTTGGAGAACATGAACTTTCATCACTATAGGATTTTTAGGTTTACGGATCCCTAGGTCAATCACGGTGGAACAGGAGGCACGGCGACTCACCTCAGGAGGGAAGATTGAAAATCGTGGAGAAAGGGGCCTGTCCACAAAGGTGGAGGAAGGCTTGTGGAAAACCAGGTACAGACGATGGGCAGAAGTCATGGGCGGGGGGGGGGGGGTCAGTGAAAGAAGGGAGGAGAATGTTGGAAGCCGACAAGAACGGATACTGTAGGAAAGGACTCTCTGAGGAGGGCCGCAGTATAGGAAGAGAGCCTCAACTGAGATCCAACTGTGGTCCAGCAGAAACTATCCCAATCCAGGTGAGCTGCCGGATGACGGCAGCCACGTAAGCAAACTCGGGTGGAACCAGCAGAAAACTGGACAGTTGAGTCCCTTCCAAACTGCTGACCTACAGAATCTTACCGTCCAGGAAAACTCAGCGCTGTCTCAAGGGGCCAGTGGTGTGTGTTGTATCGATATATTCCTTCCAAGGTAAACTACATGCTGCACTTTCTGGTCCTTCCTACCACTAGGAGAAGGCACAATACCTGGTTGTTGACCGACAGAACTGCGTCCATTGCGAAGAAGCTGTGCTTTGTTCTCTCTGAGAGACTTCTTGGATGGGAATTTGCTCTTTTTGTCTACAGTGCTTCTGCCAAAACCATCATCTTTGGACTTATTAGATGCCTCATTGACCATCATGGTAATCCACACTTCATTACTTCTGACCAAGAAAGATTTTATAGCAAATGGAGTGTAGCAAGGAGCTCATAGGTATGTAATTGGCTGGTGTTACCATGGCCCCGTGGATCAGCTGGCTCCATAGAATGGTGGTGTGGCCTTTTGAAGGCTCAGTTTTGATGCTGGGGGGGTGGGCCACACTTTGAAGGGATAAGGTGTAAGCTCGGAATCAAGTGCTATCTTCCCTGCCAGGACTGCCAGGTCCGGGGATCAAGATGGAGATAGGAGTAGTTCTTCGTATTTTCCCTTAGTGACCCACGAGCTACCAGCAACATTTCTGTAACTGATCCCCGCAGTTTTCCACGTTTCTGCTTAAAGGGTTTAGTTCCCAAGAGAGGAGAGTCTCTACCAGGGGACACAGCAACCTTTCATTCCGTTGACCTGGAAATTAGGTTGCCACCAGAACACTAGCAAATCTGGGCTACTGGACTGGCTGGATTGCTTGACCCTGTCTACGAGGGGGACTGGAGGGTGCTACTAATCAGCCGGGACAAGGAGAAGTATGTCTGGAATGCAAGACTTCTGGGTACCTCTTAGCATTCCCATATCCCATCATGAAAGTCAATTAAAAAAACTGCAAAACACAATGACAAACCAGTAAGTAGCATTGCTGTTTAAAGAATTAAGGTTTGGACCATCCCACCAACTAAGGAATCATAACCATCTGAGGTCCTTGCTGAGGGGAAAGGGAAGATGTAATAGGCTGTAGATGACAGAAGGTTGTAAATGCCAGCAACAAGCACATGGCCAGTTGCAGAAATGAAGACTGCTATAGTTCTGAGTAGCTTCTTTCTTGCTCTTATATAAACATATTTGTGTGATATTAACCAGCTCGCTCTATCTCTCTCTCTCTTCCTGCCATTTTCCAACTACTTTGCACAAGTTATATTATTAGTGGTTAACCTTGTATCTCGGGAAGTGAGATACAGGCTATCAAAGGGGAGTGTGACTCAGCTAAAATGACAATGAATACCATCAGATGGATGAAGTGAACATGTGGGACTTGGAGTTCTCCTTTGGGGAGAGAGTTAGTGTTTTCATTTGTACAAGGTTAGTTGCTTGGTGTTAGGAGGGGGCAGGATTTTGCTTGTGTTTTCACTTGCAGGGTAACTGTAGCTGTCAAGGTGGATGCCATGCTGACCAGGAATGGACAGTGTTGAATTGCACTGTGCTGATTTGCCTGAGCTGGGGATTGGACTCCCCATAATTTTCTTCCCTGGATGATGCCTCGTTAGAGTTGTCCAAGAGAGGAACAAATTCAAGGTCTGGAAGGAGAAGCTCATGCTGCCATAAATCTCTGAAGATATTGTGGCTATGACAGAGAGATGCAAGGATGCCCTCTGGGTTCCAGGCCATCCACACTCTCCTCCACTCTGTCCAGCTCTTCCTCCCACTGTGCTGACCTGCAGTGGCTCCAAGGCAACCAGGAGAAGCTTAGATGTGGTCACACACAGACCATTCTATGGACTCCTTCCTTCAGCACCACTTTGAAAGCTGGACAAACAAGTCCCAGGTTGAGTAGTGAGTGCCTCCTTTCAATGGTCAAGATCACAAGTAGGCCTTGTCATCTATTGGGGCAGGTGTGCAATGCAAGACTTCTAGACTTGCATTGCACACCTGCCCCAATAGATGACAGGCCTAATTCCCGAATCCTTTATTCCCTGACTCATGGTGACTCTGCTCCCCTGAATGAATTCTAGCTTCTGGATGGGGTCAGCCAAAGGGGAGAAGCTGATGAGACCAGAATAAGGAGGGAAGGATGGGTCAGGGAATGCATTCCCTGGTTCTCCCCATGTCCTGCCGAGTCACCCCCTATCACCCAACTTACAGTCATAGTTCCCATGGGTCAGCCTCTCCTCAGAGCTCCTCCACGTTCTACTTCCTGCAATTGCCCGTAGGTGTTGGGATAGTCAAACCTTCATCTACAGCCCTGGGACCCTGTCCCACCCTGCTGGCTTCCCCTCACCTTGCCCACACCTTTGTAAGAATTCACTGCAGCAAATCTCTTGAATTTTAAGCATGCCTCATGGACCTCAATGAAAGGGCTAAAACTATATAAGTCTTTAAAGAACACAAAAAAAGACAACCTTTGTGACTTTGGGTCAGGTGATGGCCACTTAGAGGTGAATAACCAAAGCACAACCAGACTTTAAAATGTAAGACTTTGATGCTCCAAAAGACACTACTAAGAATGTGAAACTACAACTCATGGAATAGAAAATATTTGCACATCACATATCTGATAAGGGTCTAGCACCCAGTATATATTTTTTAAATCTTACCACTCAACATTAAAAAGACAAGCAACCTAATTAAAAATAGGCAAAACATTTGAATAGGCATTTCTCTAATGACGGTCTATAGACCATCCATAAGCACGTGAAAAGGTGTTCCACGTCATTAAGTCATCAGGGAATTTCAAAATGACCCCCTTCTGGGATAGCACTTTACACTCACAAAGGTAGATGAAGTAAAACAGAAGGATGATACTGAGTATGGATGAAGAGGTGGGGAAACCGGAGAGCTGGTACACTACTGGGGCACATAGAGTGACACAGTGTGGCCATTCCTCCAGAGTCTCAGCACAGTTATACCCTAGAATCCAGTAGTTCCTCTCTTCTACTCGTGCCCCGGGGAAATGGAAACTTAGAGCCACACAAGAACTTGTACGTGATGTTCATCACCATATTATTCGTCAAATTCAGACAGTAGAAACAGTCCAAAGGTGCGTCCTGATGAGTGAATGAGCAGAAGGGATGTGGCCCTACCACAGAATATTGGCCATAAGTGGGGACGGACGATACACGCCGTGCTGTAGACCAGTTCATAAGCATCAGGCTACATGAAGAAGCCAGCCATAAAAGACCGCAGGTTATACGATTCAATTTAAACGAAATGTCCAGACAGATCAATACATACAGTGCTTGCCAGGGACTGGAAGGAGGGGAAACGGGAAAAGATTGTTAATGGGTGTGGGATTTCTTTTTAAATAGTAGTGACGGCTATGCAGCTGTGTGAATACACTAAGATCTGCCGAATTACACACTTTAGGAGACTGAATGTTACGGGATGTAAATTACATCTCGGTAAACCTGCTGTTTAGAAAAACTAAGCGAGCCATCTTCTTCTGTGGGTACCCTGACCGCCAAACGCTGAAATAACAGATGCCTCCGCCTCTTTTATTGTAAAATCTGGTTTCACCCACAGGAGTCGGTCCCGATCACAACATCATACATCATGAACTTCATGAGAACAAAAAAGCATGTTTTAAAGGGTAGACTGTAACTTCTCAGCTGTACTACGAGGCAGAGTTAAATTTAATAATTTTAAAATTATTTAAAATAATTTTTGATAATTTTTAATGTCACCTAGCCATAGTGAAGTATCAAAGCTAGAATTCCTGGATATCAGCCCCAGAAAGAAAAAGCGCTCTCGATGGTGAACCAATACACGCATCCCCATCTTGGTTTAGTCGGGAAAACTGACCCGAAATGAGAAACCACTCTTCAAGTGTGCAGACGTTGGGTCAAAATGCTGTTGCTGGGAAGCCACGTGATTTCATGGGGAGAGTCATGAAGTAAGAATTAAGAGTTTGAGTTTCCGACTTCTTTCCACAAGCATCATGGGGGAGAGGATGGGGGGAGGCCGAAGCTGGGTCCAAGAGCCTAGACCCTGGGGGGCAGCACGTAATCCCAGCTGGCCCTCCTTCACAGGGCCATCGTGGATGACCAGCTGGGACATCCTCAGTCAGTGAGGGGCACCCTGCCATTTCACAGGTGGGGGATCTGTGGACCGTGGCAGGGAACCCTTACAACCGTGCCCGGTGGGGTCCTTGGGGACAGCCATGCCATCTCCTGTTCCTCACTCCCCGGCCACACGACCTTGAGCAAGTCTCTGGTCCTCCCCAAACCTCGGTGCCCTTGTCTGTCAACTGCAGTGAGTAAAGCCACCGTTGCAGGGCCATCCGGGAAGAACAGGTAAGACAGAACCCGTGTCGAGTGCACGGCGAGGCGTGGGTGCCCAGGTGCTTATGCTGTGGATCTGGGCAAACGCCCTCGCCCCCTCTCCAGGTCTTCTCCAACGCAGAGGTTGAACCAGGTCAGTGACAACTGAACTGAACGTGCATCAAGGTCACCCAGGACCTTATATAAAAGGGAGACCCCCGGGGCCAAGCCCAGGCCTCCCAGCCTGGAGTGCGCGGGGCCCAAACTGGGAACCTGGGTTTGCGAAGAAATGCGTGGGTCTGGGGGGACTCGGACCCTCAGATGGCTCCAGGACAAGGTTGGAAGTGGCCATGGCTGTACCAGATGCCCTCCAGGCCTGGGGCCTGCGAGCCTGGGCTCTGGGCTGCTGCTGGGCTGGAGGTCACCTCTGCAGACCATCTATTTTCAGATCCACCCCCGGGCCTCTGGCAGAGTCTGCACAGATTACATTGGGCCCCTGCTCTCTGCTTCTCTGTGCTTCCTAATCTAATTATCACAACAACCAGATGTGACAGGCTCCAGCTCAGGCCCATTTAATAGCCTCCAAAGGCACCTCTCAGCATTCAAGCGTTCTCTAATTTTCCCCTCCCTCCTCTAGCTGGACACCTTGGCTCCTGGCGCCCTCCCTTGCGCCAATTAGCAGTGAAGTATCCTTCTGCCAAAATAATCCGATTATTGGGTGCTGCATAGCAGCCACTGACTGTCACCATCAAATCCTTGTCCCCAGATCTCCAGAGAAAAGAAAATCAACCCTCCTTGCATTCTAAGGGGTCAGCCTCCTGGAACAGGACAGCATCCTCCCCCGATGGCCTTCCCTCTGAGCGCTTCTGCAGGTCTGTGCCTCTCTTGGTACCTTTGAACATGGGGTGGATGTAAACATCTCTTTCCCAGAAAAATGCACACGTGTGTCTTGATTCATATCCAGTTTCCAGAGGTCATGGCCCCTTGGAGACCATCCTGGACCCTCCGCCCTCCGTGTCTCCTCCGTGGCTGAGCAGGTTAGGCCCTGCCCCAGTCTGGGGCCCAGAACCTCAGCCCACGTGATGTCTCCGTTCCCTTCCACACCATTCCTTATTTCCAAATTTTCTTTTCTTTTCCAGAATAGTAGGGGGGAAATGCCTGTTCCTGTACTTATTGTGTTCTCTGCCCTTTACAACACATCTGCCCGTGTGCCCGTGTCCGCAGCCTCCCTCTGTTATTGGATATGCACTACCCGTCCCATAGTGTGGCTTTTTCTTGACCACTGATGGACGTTTAAATGTTCCCCTTCCACTTTAAGGAAAATCATGCACCATGAAAATACAGAGAATTAAGAAATCGGCATAAACGATATTGATCAAGGGAGAGAAAACATTATTTAATAACACTGCAGACCACAAATCAAATCAGGTTGTAACCCACAGGCCTGCCCAAGGTCTCACTGGCCAGAAGACAGAGCATACAGCATCCCTAGAATGGGCTGGTGGAGGGCACCCCCACAGGCCAGATCTACTCACTCCCCACCCCCACCCCCTGAAATTCCACCCCTGGCACTGGGCCTGCACACCCTCCCTGGTTATTTCTGATTTCCTGAGCACGCTGTGCCTTTCTTCCTACTTCCTGTCTGAGGGGCTCACCCCTTCCCACACCCCTTACGAAGCCCAGACTCCTTCTGGGAGCTCCATCAGATTCATTTACATATTAAAGGCTAGGAAATGAGCTCCGGGAAAGGGGCAGAGTGACTTCCATTCTCATTCTGCATAGTCTCCTTTCACAGCCTTCTGCACGTAGCCTCTCCGGTGCTGCTTCAAGTGCAGGACAGGGAACTGGGGGGCCTGGCTCCTCCCTTCCAGGACAGGCAAACCGGCCCTCTGGTGGACAGGCCACGGTGCAGAGTATCTGGGTTTCTTACCTCACAGCCCTGAACCAGCTTTGCCAGAGGACAGGTCACAGGACCCAGGTGGCCCAGGATTCCTCCCTGGGGGTGCGCCGCTGGGTGCAGGAGAGAGGAGCTGCTTTCCCACCAGAGGGGCAAGCAGGGGCCACAGACCACCAGCGTAGAGAAGCCGAGCTTCCGAAGTGCATGGAGAGGAGAGTCCGCGGAGGGTGAAGTCCTCAGGTGACTCCTTTCTAGGTTCTCTGAGCTTCCCCCCGCGGCTTTCCAAAAAGGAGACTAGTAAATTCCTTTTTTTTTTTTTAGATTTTATTTATTTATTTGACATTCAGTAGGCAGAGAGAGAGGGGGAAGCAGCTCCCCGCCGAGCAGAGAGCCCGATGAGGGGCTCAATCCCAGGACCCTGGGATCACAACCCGAGCAGAGGCTTTAACCCACTGAGCCACCCAGGCGCCCCGTAATTTTCTTTTAAAAAAATGTAAGTCGGTTGGATTTGGGGTTCTGACCCTTGAAAATAAATGTGTGACAAACGTATCAAGAGCTTAGTAGCTAAATGTGTCCCTGTTGTTTAGTTGAAAGGCTCTGGGTCCTCTGGGCTCTCCCACCCCTCTTAGCTCCCCGTGCTCACCCAAAGCTGAAACGCATTTTTTTCCCCCCCGCTGGTCCCAAAGTGCCTCAGGACTCTGACAGGACTTCCCCATTCAGCTAAGCCTCTCTGCCCAGGTCTCCCCTCAGCTCGCTTCCCCGCTGTGTCTCCCACCTCTAGGGGACGCCCGGGCAGGGAGTCCAGGGAATGAATGAGCAAAGTGACGGCTGAAGGAAGGAGCACAGAGCAGAGGGCTTGGGTACGGAGACCGATGACCTAAATCACATACAAGCTCTACCACTTACAAGCTTAGTTTTCCTTGGGAAAAAATAAGTCATTTTCTGAGACTCGGTATCCCCACCTGCAACGGGAAAACATTCCCGCACAGCAGAGTTCTTTGATTGGTTGATGGATTTGATTTCGGAGTGGAGGGGCAGTGTCCGTCCCCAAGCCTACGTTCTTCATCCGTGTTCTCTAAGCAGGTATCACCTTGAGCCCTTTCCTAAGACTCCAATAGCTTACCTTGACCGGGAGAATAACAGACCCATGTATTTTCTCCCTCCTCCGAGACTGGGATGTGAGGATGCTCTTGTTGACTGAGACGCGCCGGCCGCACGTTGCGGATGATGATGCTAACCACAGCGAACGGTTATCACGCACATACTGTATTCTGGACGTTGTGCTAATAGCTTTACTCCGCGATCTCACCATGACTCTTAGCCAGGCATTCGTCTGGCCGTATGAACGATGAGATGGGGAGCTGAGGCTTGGAGCCGCACGTCATGTCCCGCGGTCAGCTGGAGGGAGGGCAGGGTGTTTGAGTCGGGCACGGTCTGCAGAGACGTGCTGAGCAAAGAGGCAAGCGGTCAGTGGGAGGTTGGACTAAGGAACCAAAAGGCGCTTTGGAGCTCCCTGCGTCTGTAGACAGCACTGCCAACCGGCTCCCACCTACAATCAGTTCCCCCACAGCCTTGCTTCCTCTTGGCTACACACTATTGTTGGAAGAAGGGGGTGGGGCGTCCCCTGTAGGCTCTAGACCTGGAAGTCCTGAATGTGAACCAGCTGTGCCTCTAACTAACCAACTGCGTGACCCGGGATGGGTGAAGAACCGCTCTTTGCCTCAGTTTCCCCCTAATAAAAGGGACAATAGGAAGAGTGTCTCCTCACAGGGTATCTGGGAGCATTCATGAGTCAACAGAACCAAAGTCCTTGGAGCAGCGTCTGGCCCAGAGCGAGCATTCGGTAAAGGCTCGCTATTTAGGACTCGGAGAAAGGGGAAGAAAGCAAGTGGGAATTAGCAGTTGTGAATCCTACAACCCTTTGAGAAAAGAACATCAAAGGAATCTCAGGGCCAGCTCACAGAGCACAGTACCCATTTGAATCCTTGGATTTCTTTTATGGTGTTCATCTATTCATACATTCATTTAAAACAACAACAACAACAACAAAAGCCTGTAGGAGCACGGTTCAGGCGCCGGCACCTCCCTCTGCCCACCTGAGACACGCGCAGTGACAAGCCTGCTGATCGGAGATGGAGAAGTTCCTTCAGCAGAATCCCTGGCGGTAAGAGCGTGCAGCACTGTGTGTGATCAGGAGAAATCCAAGCCTCCTGGGAGGGGAGGGGGGGACAGCCAAGGAGTCTCCGAAGATCCCTGGAAATTGCCTTCTAAGAAGGGGGCGCGCTGCTGAGACACGGCCCCTTTGTTTGCAGAGCACAGGAGGGTGGGCGCGGCAAGTATGGGAGACATGCTCCTCTCTGCCTAATGCAAGGGGCGCCTTCGGTGATGGGACCTGCAGAGAAAGAACGGTGTGGAAGCTGCTCCTGCGGCGGCAGGTGGGGGAGAACAGGGGAAAAGCACGCGCAGCTCAGCAGTCCCAGAAGAGGCACCGGTGCTAGAAGGAAACGCTCCTTCCATGGGGCCCCGACCGCAGGCTGCGAGCAGCGGCTAAAACTTCTAAGGTGACGTCTGCCATCCAAGAGAGACTGGTCTTTACACCCTCCCGCGTTCAAAGGTGGGAGTTCGTGCAGGGAGGGGACGCTGGTCTCGACGACGGAATGGCCAGCTTGTGTTCCCCTGGTTTACAAGGAGAAAAGGGGGCTCATGATCTTAAGTTGCGTGCTGTGGGGGAGGGGGTGTAGCCTGAAAGCCCTCTTCTATCCTATGAAATCTTCACCTTTTGGGGCAGGTGGATTATTTGAATTTAACGGGATACGCACCTAGTTCCGTATCCCGGTCAGTAATGCGACACCAGGACTGTGCACGTGGACAGAAAATAACCGACAATAGCACATGTCATGGGCCGAATCGTGTCCCCCTAAAATCCATGTGTTGAAGCCCTAACCCCCAAGCCCTCCAAAGGTGACTGTATTTGGAAAGAGGTGAGGCGAGTGGAGGGGGCCCTGACCCAATCTAACCCGTGTCCTAAGAGGAGGTGATCGGGACACAGTGAGGAGAGGCCGTGTTGAGGACACCGGGAGAAGTCAGCATCTCTAACTCAAGGAGAGTGGTCTCGGAGGAAGTCAGCTCTGCTGATACCTTGGTCTTGGACTCCTAGCTCCCAGAATTATGAGAAAATTAATTTCTGTTGTGTAAGCAACCCACTCTTTGGTATTTTGTTCTGGCAGCACGAACAAACAGACGTGGAGAAGCGACATCTGGAGGACCTCTCTTTTACAGAAGGGGAGCCCACGCCTTGGTGAGATTAAAGTGACTGGCCCCAACGTAAATGATGGAAGATTTTAACCAAGTGAGTCTGACTGCACAGCTCCTGTGTTAGTTCTGCCCTTCTGCACTGTGTCTTAATGCAAAATTCCATGCTCAACACTAGGAGATAACAACAGGGAATCCCAAGCAAATTATTCTCTCAGCAAGCCTCTTATTCCCTGCTTAAATACCTCCACGGCCGGTGAGCTCACTCCCTTTCAAATGAGCCATTGCCATTTCTGAGCATCTGAGTTTGGAAAAATAAGTCTTCTTCACGTGGAAACCAAGTGTTGTTTTAGAATATTCATTCGGTTCTTTACAGTCTTGTCATTGGAGCAGCGTGGGAGAGGTCATTCTTTGCATCCTCAGAATGTCCTTCAAGTTCTGTTAGAGGACAGGCGCCTCCATAGTGCACTTTCTCAAGACAGAGCAACTAGGGGCACCTGGGTGGCTCAGTTGGTTGGGCATCTGCCTTCAGCTGAGGTCATGATCCCGAAGACTCAGGATGGAATCCTGCATCCGGATCCCTGCTCAGTGGAGAGTCTGCTTCTCCCTCTGCCCCTCACCCCACTCGTGCTCGCTCGCTCTCTCTCTCAAATAAATGAATAAGATCTTTAAAAAAAAGAAACAATATCATGAAAACCATCTTTATATGAAAATAATTCTAATTTCCTTCCTTATTACACTAAAATTAGGTTAACAGAGTTGCCTGGTCCAATTAGTAAAACCATCCTTTAAAAATGGACAAGCATGATTTGGAATGACTATAACTTGGCGTCTTCACCAGTTCATAGGCACAGGAAATTATCCTCCAACAGTTTGCCTTCTTCCTGAGCCAAAGACACACGGGGAGTGGCCCAAGCATGGACTCGGGCTGCCAATGCACAAAGCAGCGAAGTGGAAACCACCATCTGCTAAATGGAAATGAGCATACCTGAGAGGAACCCAGAGACGGCATCTTGTCTCCAAGCAAAGCTGCGAGGAAGGAAGAGTCCAGTGGGAAGCTCCGTCCCTACTGTACGCCCCAGCACGCCGTGCGGACGGGGAAGCTTGCGACGGGGAGCTGGAGCTCCTGGGGACGCTGGCTCCGGCCGGCCTGCGAGAGCAGTGGGGAGGGACATGTGGTACCCTCCCCGTCTCACCCTTTCCCTGGCTGCCGTCCCCTCCACCCCAAGGTTCCAGTCATCCTAAATCATTGTCAAGGTCACATCGAGATCCCTGCCAAGTTGGAGCCCAAACAGGGACCAGTGGCCACAGGGTTTCCGTAAAAGTCACTGAAGGATTTTGAGAGGCTGCAGGAAAAAGACCAGAAGGTGCGGCCCTGGCCGTCAGGATACACCGAGAATGGCTGACAGCGCGGGGCAGGAAGGAGAGGGCTGCCTGAGGTCTGGGCAGCTGTTTGGGGAGATGGCATTCATCGCGGCTGTTTGATGCCAAGACCCGTGGAAAATGTGCGTTTGTAAATACTTTTAAGAGGTATATAGCTTTCGACTTTCAAAGGCGTGCAGATATGCAAAGACAACTATACAGGGCTGCATTGAAGAGCCTCAGAGAACTGGCTTTAATTAAATTACCCCATTAAGGGCTTCTTAATGGTTTCTTCTAATGAGCCTGAACATTCACTATTAAGTACATTAAAACATTTTTCTCTCATAAGAGCAATAAAAAGGATAAACTACCTCAACAAGCTTAAAATAAATTAACACAACTTCTCTGAAAACAAACAAAGTCATGAAAACTAAAAGAAACATCCCCACACACTAAAATCCGACAAGGGTTTCTCAATGGGCCTACAGCACTCTTGAGGGGAGAAGTGTACTTCTTCCCAGGTAGGCCCTCTCAGTGTCGTACGGCGATTCGTTCTTTTCCAACCGACTTAGCTTTGTGCAACTCCAAGCTAAATCTTAGTGTGATATTGGGGCATCTCACAAATCTGGAAGTAGGCAAACACAGGATACTAGCCAGCATCGCTTTGAAAAGGAATACTGGGCAGGACTTACCCTTCCACGTAGAAACTAGAATAAACCAGAAATAGTTTAAATAGTGTGGGATGCCGTCTGACGGCCGCTTGGTGCCAATGAGTCAGGAGCAAAAAATGTGCACGAGGCCCTAATATGCAGGATGGCTTTGAACAGGGGTCAGCCTTTTATTTCCGTCAAGGGTCTGATAATAAATGTTTAGACTGTGTGGGGGGGGGAGGCACCCCATCGCAGGCTCGACGAGCGACCTCTGCTGCTTTAGCGTGAAAGCCGCGATGGACGAGAGAAGTTGAGGTCTGTGTTCGGATACGCCCGTACTTGACAAAAACAGGCAGCGTGCTTAGTTGACCCGTGGCCGATGTTTGTCAACTCTGATCTTTACAATCGTTGTCCAGAATCTAGAATTCAAAACGTACATGTATAAATCATGCTGGAACTTAGAACCGTTCAGACGTCTCATGCAGACCTCTGTAGTAGACCGGGGAGAAAAAAAGTCACACTTCTTCACAGCTCTCCCATCAAGGCTGAAGGCTGTGTTCCCACCTTCTGGCTTGCTTTGGTCAGTCCAATGCTGTAATGTCATGTTATCTGGAGCCTGGGCCCCCGGAGGAGATGCAAGTGTCCTCCCAAACTTGGGGACAGTAATGGGCCTGGTTTCCTTGGCGAGAGGATGGGACTCTATGTGGAGGAGAACTCTGAGGCCTTAGCTGAGTTTCTGGATGCCGAAGAGATTCACAAGCCCCAGCCAAGATCAGCTAAGCCTGGCTAGATAAGCAGAACCGCCCGCCTGAGCAGGGGGAGTTACTGAACAATGGACTCATAAAGTCAACAGAAGACGTCCTGTTAATCCACTGCATTGGGGGATGATGTGTACATAGCAAATGTTCATGAAAACCATTCTGCACCTAATGAATCAATGAACACTGTGTCAAAAACTAATGATGTATGATACATTGGCTAATAGAATTTAAATTTTAAAAAATAAGGAAAGAAAATGTACACACACCCAAAAAAGCCATTCTGGCCTTTAAACATGTGAAACAAACTTATTTTATGATGTGGACTTTCCAGAGGGAAAAACAATTAGTAAATCAACTATATTTTCATTTATCCATTTGTTGTTAAGACCTCTTGGCTCAGCTACGTTCTTCTGTTTTGGTTTCAGAATGGATCGCATGAATATATTTAATATTAGCTTCTTCTTATTAAATACTATGGGAGAGGGGCATCTGGGTGGCTCAGTGGGTTAAGCCTCTGCCTTTGGCTCAGGTCACGATCTCAGGGTCCTGGGATCAAGCCCCTCATTGGGTTCTCTGCTCTGTGGGGCGCCTGCTTCCCCTTCTCTCTCTGCCTGCCTCTCTGCCTACTTGAGATCTGTGTCTGCCAAATAAATAAATAAAATCTTTAAACACTATGGGAATGCAGGCTTACATTTGAAATATCTATTCTGCTAGAACCTATCATCAAGGCATAATCATTTTTGTTTATGACCTTATTGGCACCAGGAGGCTAGTAATACTGCCTGAATTGTCTCAGGCTAACGAGAGAAGAATAAAAGAGATTGACATGTAAATGATGTGTTTGTGTCTGGACAAGTTAAAGAAAATGATAGTATAGCGAGCTGTACCATATCAAGTTTTTCAGTCGTTCGGAATGAGATGTGAGGGGAAGTTCAGTGTCCGTATAGCAATGAGAAGTAAGGACACGCAAACCATCAGACGGGGTCCAGTCGCGGCCACCGTCCTCCACGCTACAATCAGACACTTCGTTTCTGCCAAATACCGTCCTGCATCATGTTCGTGTTGTCATTTTGAGTTTTATTGTTTTCTTGTGGTTTTGTTGTGTCTCCATTATGATTCTTCTCTGTTTCCGCTGCTGTGGCAGGGAGTTTGGTCATCCTCTCAAGGTCAGGGCAGAGCCCTCGCCTGACTGACTCGCCGCTGATGCAGGTCCCCAGGTGAACCCAGGATTAACGGTCAGCCTGGAAGTCCCCTCCCTTCTCTGCGTTCCAGTCAACATCTGAAATGAGGTTTTTCACTTGAACTAGGTTCTCAGACTTCAGTGAACATGTTAAAAGTGGATAGTTAGGAGCCTCATCTCTAGAAAAATCTCATTAAGACTGGAGAGTCGGACAAGGACCAATACAAACCAAAAAAAAAAGACAAGAAAAATGGACAGAATATAAGGTAGAACTTGGCAATCCAACAAGAAGCATTGACTATTTTAATAGCAGACTTCCAGTGATGTACAGAACAGCTAGACAGAAGATCAATGAGAGAAGAGAAGGCTCGAGGCAATAGACCAGAGCCAGACCTACTGGCATCTGTCGAGCATTCCCTCCACCCGCAGCAGAGAGCACCATCCTCTCCAGGGCCTGCTGTCCAAGACAGGCCCTATTCAGACCACAAAGCAAAGCTGAATAAATTTAGAAGAAGTGAAATCGTGCAAAGTAGGTGTTCTGGCCACAACAGTATGTAGTTAGAAATCAGTTACGGAAGGAAATTTGGGAAATTTCACAAACATGTGGAAATTAAACAATACAAGCCCAAGTGACCAATGTGTCCAAAAAGATCCCGAGGGAAATTAGGAAATACCTGGAGACAAATGAAAAGAAAAACAACAACGTACCAAAGCTTATAGGACTCAACTGAAGAGTGCTTGGGGGGAATTTATTCCCGTCACTGCTGTCTTTACGAGGAGAGATCTCAAGCACAAGCTAACTTCCCACCTAACAACGCAAAGAAAGAGAAGACTAAGCCCGAACCCAGAAGAAGGGAGGAGACAAGATTAGAGCAGAAATAAAGGAAATGCAGAATACAAAAATGACAGAAAACCAAGGCCTGGCTCTTTGAAAAGATCAACGACATTGACCGGCTTTCATGTACATCCAGGAAAATCCGGGAGACTCAAATAACTGGAATCAGGAGAGAAGTGGGGGTGTCGCCGTGGGCTTGAGAGAAATAAGGGTGATCAGGAAATACTATGAAAGGTTTCTGCTAACACGTGGACCATCCCACATGAGAAGGACAAATTTCCAAAAAGACGTTCTAAGTTCTCAATGGACACGTTTCTACAACTGACTCCAGCAGACAGAAATCAGAACAGGCCCAGAACAAGAGACTATATCAGGCATCAGAAACTCCCAACCGAGAGAAGCCAGGACAAGACCGCTTTCTTGGTGAATGCTACCAATCATTTCAGAGGGAAAACCAACTCTTCCTAAACTCTTACCAAAAAATTGAAGAAAGAACACTCCCCATGTCGTTCTATGAAGCCAGTTTTGTCTGAATACGAAAATCAAACGACATGACGAGAAAACAATAGACAATATCTTTTATGAATATAATTGCAAAATCCTAGCAAACTGTCCAACTGAGTCCACCAACATATAAAAATGATTACAGAGCATGACCAAATAGGATTTATCTCCCAAATACAAGATTCAACATACAAAATACCATATTAATAGAACAAAGGACAAAAACCGTGTGATCACCTCAACAGATACAAGAAAAGCATCACACAAAACCCAGCACTCTTTCATGATGAAAATATTCAATGAACCACAAATATAGGAGTGCTTTTTCTTTCTTTTTCTTTTTTTAAAGATTTTTTATTCATGTATTTGACAGAGAGAGACACAGCGAGAGAGGGAACACGAGCAGGGGGAGTGGGAGAGTTCAGAGAAGCAGGCTTCCTGCCGAGCAGGGAGCCTGATGTGGGGCCGATCCCAGTGGGATCATGACCCAAGCCAAAGGCAGACACTCAGCACGACTGAGCCACCCCGATGCCCCAGGATTGCTTTTTCAACCTGAGAATTAATATATGTGTACTGAGGTTATAGGATACCTGATCAGTATTTAACTATTGCATTTCTATATACTAGTAAGAAAACATCAAAACTTATAACTTAAAACCATGAGGGTATGAAGTAGCACTCTGGGGTCTTACACTTTCAGGCAGATGGAGAATATGTGCTTTACCCTATCCTTCTGCCTAGGACACCTGAAGATCTTGGACCTTATATGTTAGCAAGATTCTAAGTAGTAGAGGCAAGAAAACAGAACACCCAGAAAACTCAGAAACCAAGAATTCAAGGGGTGGTAAGTTCCCTGGGTTTTCTTTTTGCCTCAGTTGTCCCAGACTTGGAGCCAAAAAAAAAAAAAGGCAAGTCAAACACACCAATGGCTATAGCCAAAATGGGCCCAGTGAAAGCCTTTTCTCTCTAGCTGAAGGGACAGCAGAGAAGCAGCCCAGCCAAAAACCTCTAAACAATAACCACTTGGCTCTGTGCAAATGCCATAGGAAAAAACACTGGGGCCCCACCCACGCCCACACCAACTTATAGGGCTGGATCTCTTCTGTCCCTTGGAGGCACTAATGATCTGCCCTCCTTCTCGTGGTGGCTCAGAGAAGGCCAAGTAGGGAGGCACAGCCTTCCTGCCTGCAACAAGGCACAGGCTTCTCTTCTGTGGTCAGTGGAAACCGTTGATGCCAGAGCTCCCAACGCCACCCTGCAAGAAGTCTGAGACCCCAACCTGAGTGTCATCAGAGAGGCTGAGGTACACGTGTACCTCCACTGGGCAGTGAAGCAGGAGGTGAGAACGTAAATGGTGTGATCATTGTAGAAGACGGTCTGGAGGTTTCTTTAAAAGATCCACATTCACCTGCCTTAGGATCCAGCCATCATACTCACAGGTCACTGCCCCAAGTAAATGGAGGCTTATGTCCACACCAAGACTCGTACACAGATGCCCTAACCACCTTGTTTGTAGTAGACCAACACTGAGAAACAGTCCAAATGTCCACCCACAGACGAACGGATAGACTCACTTCGGTAGGTCCATACAGTGTAATACCACTTAGAACAAAGAGAAATAGGCCGTCGGGACGTCGGACAATGTGCAGGAATCTCAGAGTAGTTCTACTGAATGAAGAAAGCCCAAGGAAAGAAGCGCATGCTGTGGGAGTCCATTCTCAAAACGCGCTACTCTCTAATGACAGAGCAGTTTGGTGGTTGCCTGGGAACCTGAGCCAATGAGGCGGAATGTAAGGAGAGCTCACTTGGGGACACGCAAGGAAGCTTTGGGGTGTGATGGATTTGTTCATCATCTTATTGACTACAACAGAATGGTCTGGAACGCCGATAAATGAAACTGGATGTCCTCATGAGTAAAAACGAGGAAAAAAAAAAAAGATAAATTTCTCCTTTATCTGAGTTTGAGGAAAAACTATAGAGGGGCAAATTTGGGGCAAAATATGAAACTGTGATATTTTGTCACTCAACACACTTGAAAAGCTTCGCACTCCGAAGGTAGCCCACTTCAGCAAATGGCGGTCTTGTTCGCGTGGGTCGGCCGGCGGAAGCCTCAGTGCAGATGTTTCACTGCAGAATCGTGGGGTGAACGCTGGAGCCAACAGAGGAGAAGTTCCCTGAATCCAGGAAAAGCAATTAATACCTTTGCTTGCAATAAACCGGAATGCATAATGGATCATGACTTTACAGTTATTTTAATAAATGGTCCAATAATTTGAAGTTAAAATAAATAATTCATCTTCCTTGCTCCCTCAGCCCTACAGCTTAGAAAGTATATAATGAGCTGAAACCATGGGGCTATCTTCAGTGGCTCCTTTTACTGAATTCCAGTCTTAAAGGCGTGACTGGAATGGTTCCTAATTAGCAGTCGTCCGCTGTGTGCTCGTATTTGCCGAATAAAAGGGTAAGAGTAGATTTATGTACCGCAAAGGCCCAGGGGTGAGTGGGGAAGCTCTCCGTCCCTGCCACCAATTCCCTTCGCTCTACCTCATGGGGACCTACTTGGATCACTCATTTTGGAAACCTTGCCATGTTGCTAGATACATCACTCATGCCTTTCTAACTAGGACATCTCCCTTTCCAGGAACTTAGCCTAAATGCATCCAAAAGTGGGACAAAAACATCGCGAGCTGTGTTCTTTCAATCCCATGAAGCATTATCAAAGCGCCTCTTCACCCTGGGCGCAGAGGTCTCCATCCTCGGGATCATTCCCTCTTGAACATCAACGACTCGTTTATTCAACCCTTCCTGAAACTGAATCCATGAAAGAAAAACATATTCCAAACACTATTGTGTTTTTAGAAATTCCTCCTTAACTATCCGAAATATGGAGGAGGGCCAAACAAATTGTATTGTGTTAACAAAATACGTTGGCCAGTCCTATCCCGCTCATTCTACACGTATTTGTTGACTCCCTGCTACATGCTGGTTATGTTTGCAGCACTGGTGATATAGCCATGGCAGAGGCGGCCAACATGGCTGTCCTTCCAGAGGACGTTCTAGAGGGGCAGAGCTGACCTGTAATACTCACAGTGAGTAAGTGTTAACGTGTAGGAGAAAATCCTCAGGTTTACGAGGTGAGCAAAGTAGGAGATGGGGTCAGGGAGTGCCGGGGAAGGGCCAGCTGTAATCAAATAGAGAAGGAACACCCACACGGAGGAAAAGGTGAACTTGAGCATGGGTTTGAAGCAGGTGAGGAGGGGAGCCACGCAGAGGGAAGGGAACAGCAGTGTCCAGAAGAAGCAGCCGCAGGTCAGCCATGTTGAACGGCCTTCATGGAGGCCCACGAGGTCGAGGAGGACACCAGCGTCCAGGTGAATGGAGCCAGATCACCAAGGGTCTTGGCTATAAGGACTTCGGTCATGCTCTGAATGAAAGGAGGAATCGGTAAAACGTTTTGAGCAGGGATGACATAATCCAACTTAGGTATTTCTATGGTGTTTTCATGTTTTTTTAATTGTGGTAAAATACACATAGCATAAACTTTGCCTTGGTAACCACTTGTCTGTGTGCAGTATGGTGACGTGGTGAAGTACATTCATGCGGTTGTACAACTCATCTCCAGAAGGCATTTCATCCTGCAGAACTAAAACTCTGTAACTATGAAACAACTCCCCATGTTCCCCTCCCCCAGCCCCTGGCAACCCCATTCCACTTTCTGCCTCTACCAGTTTGACTACAGCAGGTGCCTCGCTCTCGTGGAATCATTCAGTCTTTGCGTTTTCCCCGACTGGCTTATTCTATGAGCATAATGTCCTCAAGGTTTGTCCTTATTGTAGTATGCGTCGGAATATGATCCCTTTTTAAGACTGAGATATTTTCCATCGTATGGATAAACCATATTTTGTTTATTCATCTATAAATGGACACTTAGGTTGGTTCTACCTTTCAGCTGTTGTGAATAATGCTGCTGTGGACACGGGTGTGTAAGTGTCTCTTCAAGACTCTGCTTTCAAGGTTGCTTGGGTCAGCTGAGCGTCTGACTTTTGATTTAAGCTCAGGTCATGATCTCAGAGTTGTGGAATCAAGCCCTGCATCGGGCTCAGCCCCGGGCATAGAGCCTGCTTAAGATTCTCTCTCCTTCTCTCCCCTCTCCTCCTTGTCTTGCCCTGCTCCTCTCACCAATCTTTAAAAAAAAAAAACAAAACAAAACAAAAAAAAAAAAAACGCTGCTTTCAATTCTTTTGGGTATAGATCCAGAAATGGAATTGCTGTATATGATTATGCTTTTTGTTTTTTTGGTTTTTTGGGATTTTTTTGTTGTTGTTTTTTGAGGAACTGCCCTACTTTCTTCCATAGTGTCTACCTGAGCTCTAAAAGGACACTCTTTTTTTTTTTTTAAGATTTTATTTATTTATTTGACAGACAGAGAGAGGAATCACAAGTAGGCAGAGAGGCAGGCAGAGAGAGGCGGGAACAGGCTCTCCCCTGAGCAGAGAGCCAGATGCAGGATTCAATCCCAGGACCCTGAGATCATGACCTGAGCTGAAGACAGAGGCTTAACCCACTGAGCCACTCAGGTGCCCTGAAAGGGCACTCTCGCTGCAGTGTTTAGGGATACACTATAGGCAGGCGAGAATGATAGCAGGAAGTCACAGAGGAGGTTGCCTTAGATATGTTTCCCTACTGGACTTCAAGATGGAAACTTGCATGAAGAAAGTATACCAGGGATTACGTTTGAGGGGAGGGATGCACAGGGAGGGGAGAAAGTAGGGTTTGGCAGAAGGAGCATTTGAACAGAGGGGCAGGAGCACACAAAGCTCATCTGATCCGTGTCACTGGGAAGCAGGGATGCCCCTTGAGTGTTACCCAACCACAGCATGAGACGGCTATGGCTTCCTGCCCAACAGTGGCTGATCACGGGATGCATGCTGACTCCACAGTGAAGATGTGACTGGGAGTGAGCAGTTCTCACTCATGGAGGACACTTCCCAGAGAGGGATCCCTGAGAGCCTTTAGCCACCAACTCTTCCAGCAGCTGGAAATGTAGGTTCAATTCCAAGGGGTCAGAGGTCTTGGCTACACACCCAGAGCAGCCCCCACAGAGGCTACTGCAGTAACCCATGCAACCGGTAATGGTGCTTGGCCAACGGTCTTAGCAGTCAAGGAGCTGACACATTGGATATTTTTGGTGTGGGATTAAAAACTTCACCCTGAACGGTGCCAAGACTGTTGACCTAGCCACTAGAAAGATCATGTTGCCATTAACTGAGATGGGGAAGACAATTAATTGTAGGAACAGAATTTGGGGTGCTGCTCAGGAGTTTAATTTTGGATATGTTAAATAGGGGGTGCCTAGTAAACACTCAAGGACAAATGTCAGGCAAGTGGTTGAATATACCAGGGTGGGTTTCTGCAGGAAGATCCATTTGGGATGTAAGTGTAGGGCTGTTAAAAGGTAGATGTTATTAGATGCTGTCAAATTGGAAAAGGTCATGGAGGAAACATGGAGACGGAAGAGAAGAGGTCTGAGCACTGAATCATGGGGAGGTCCAACTCTTGGGTGGGGGAGACCCAGCAAATAAGATGGAGAAGGGGCGGTCAATGACAAAAGAAGTGAGAACGTTTAGTGTGTTGCCTAGTCCTCTGATTGCTACCACCAGCCTTTGCCATTCTTTATCTTCTCCAGATGTTATGTGCCCTGGAAGGCTGTTATCTACTTGATGCATCTCATGGGCTTCCTTGCCCTCTGGCTTCCCTTTAGACTTAGCCAGTGGGAGTCACTGTCAGGACATCAGAGGGTGCTGGGAGAGATGAAGAGGTACTCATTCCTCCCATGCCATCCTTCCTCAAAGCAGTTCTGGGGGCTACTGCATCCCTCTATGAGCGAGCGCTGTGTCTATCTCCCCGTGGCCCCAACTCTCAACCAGGTGCTGTTAACAACATTTCCACCTTCTGCCCTGTGGGGTGTAGGCCTGCTGACAGCTTCCTGGAATGATTATTCTCCAGGTGAATCTATATCCCTTTACCCTGTCACATGTCTCCAAAAAGTCCATTCATTAAAATGTTTCTTTAAAAATCCCTGATGAGCATTTCATCAGCATCTGCCAAGACCCTGACTAATGTATGTGTTGTCCTGGAATAAAGTGATGTCACCTCCATCAAGTGTTTCCCATCATTTCACTAAACTCTGGACTGCAAACATGGCCACAAGATCTCACAGTCCAAACAAGTGCTGATGTTCTCAAAAGCAAAGTCTTTAGCAGGTGGTGACAACGGGGTGGTTGGAGTGTAAGAGAAAAGAAAAGGGGAAGAACTTGGAAAAGCAAGAGTACACAACTATTTTAGGGAGTTCTGCTGTAAACAGGCACAGAAAATGGAGCAGAGCAGGGAAGCAAAAGTGAAACCAATGCAAGGTTTTTAAGATGGGAGAAGTCACTGCATGCTTCCGGGTGCATGAAAATGACTTGGTACAGGGAGAAATTGACACTGCAAAAAGGAGTGGAAAGTTACTGCTGCCATGTCCTTGAGGAGGAGAGAGCAGGTACCTCCCTGTGCGGGGGGAAAGGGGCTGGCTCCCAAATGTTTCTTAAGGAGTTTATCTACAGTACTGGTAGAGAAGGCAGGAAGTGCAGGTACAGACGCTGACAGGTGGGGACGTGTGGGAGCAGAAACGTGTGGAGTTTCTTTTCTTATCACTTCTATTTTTTGAACAAGAAGCAAGGCCATCACCTGAGAGTGAAGATGGGGTAGAGGGAGTGTTGGAGGTCTGAAGAGAGAAGCACGGCATGCCATTGTCCCAAGTTGGGGAGACAGGACCAGGGAAGGGGGGACCATCATGGTATTGCACAAAGGATCACACCACAGAGACTCAGTCACAAATTTAAGTAAGACCATGGTGTTCTGGGTTCCTCCTGCTGTATTTATGCAAGGACAGAGTAGGGAAGAACTCTTTTACAGGTTTGGGTCTTTTACAAGAGAGTACTACAGAAAAAGAAAGGGCAAGAAAGCTGGGGGTTACATAGAAAGAGAGTTCTTGTAATGATTTTTCAGGAACCAGCATGTTAAGGAGGAGTGTAAATAACAGTGCCATGGTGTGCAGTTAGGTACTAGAAGGAAAAATCTGGAAACGCAGGTTAGTGTTTGATGTCCCTACTAAGGGATGTAAAAGCATCTTCGTACACATTCCTTGTGTTCAGGAGGCTTAACATCTGATGGGAGGAATAAGTTTTGCTTGGGGTGGCGCGGGGGAAGAGTTCACAGCTAGACCGTATACTTCCAACATGCAAAGAACTCGCCAATGTCTGGTTTAAGACTTCACAAAAACTCAAGAAGTAGGTATCAACGCTCCATTTTACAGATGGGGAAACTCAAGCTTAGTAACTTGTCTTGTGTTGAAAAAGCCAACATAAGGGCACCTGGGTGGCTTGGTTGGTTAAACAGCTGCCTTTGGCTCAGGTCGTAATCCCAGTCCTGGGATGGAGCTCCGCATTGGGCTCTCTGCTCAATGGAGAGCCTTCTTCTCCCTCTCGCTCTGCCTACTTGTGCTTTCTATCCCTCTGTCAAATAAAGAAATAAAATATTGTTTTAAAAAGAAAAAGGCAGGATAACTCAAACCCAGTGTCTTAGTCAGCTCAGGCTGCCACAGGACAGGCAGCCCACACAACAGAAGTTATTGTCTCATGGTCTGGAGGCTACAAATCCAAGATCAAGCTGTTGGCAAGGCCAGCTCCTTTCTGTGGCTGCTTTTCTTGGCTTATGGATGGATGTCTTCTCCCCATGTCTTCAAATGGTTTTCCCTCTGCTGTGGACCTGTATCTAAATTTCCTCTTCTTGTAAGAATAGGGGCCATGCTAATGTTCAGGGCCTACGCTAATGTTCACACTATAACTTAATCCTCTCTTTGAAGGTCCTGTCTCCAAATGCAGTCAGCCACGCTCCAACATATTGGGGGTTAGGACCTCAAAATATGAATTTGGGGTTCACATTCAGCAGACATCAACATTACATTTGTATGAAAAGTCCATTTGTGTGTGCATGGGTGTTTGTAAGATGTGTAGGGTATTCATAAACACAGACGGCGATGTTTGGAGAGTATACAAAAAATTAATAGCATTTGCCTTTGGGTTGGAGAATTATTTTGGAGATAAGCTATAAAGAGGAACTTTTGCTCCAAGTCTTCATTCTTGATTTCTTACAATGAAAATATATTAGTTTGTGTTGAAAATAATGGAATGTCTTGAAACAATAAAGGAAGGAGGAATATACAGCAAAGGTCACTTTGCCCTTCGGTATGTAAACAAGGTTATACAGACTTGAAGGTGGTGAAGTTTCAGATCAAAACCAATGGCAATCATTGATTACAACTAAGTGATGGGTGGTGTGAGGATCCCTTTCTCAGGACTTAGTGGGTCCAGAATGAGGGTCTGGCTGAGATGAAGCTCAAGGACTTTTCCATTTATAAATATCTACATTCCACATTCTCCAAAGGCTGGGTTCAGAACAGCAGGCAGGAAAGAACCTTGAGCCACAAGAAATGGGAGTTGTAATCCTCATGTCGGTATCTACATCATCATGTAAACTTGGGAAATTCACTTTCCCTCTAAGGGTCTTGGTTTCACCATGAGTGGAGTAAGAGATGTGAACTAGAGCAATAGTTCTTTGCTTGGCTCTGGACAATCCTGACCAGGAGGAACTTCCCAGGCAACTTAAAGTGCCAGAGACCTGGGGTCTCTCTCTCTCCTGCCCAAAATGGGCAAGTCCATAATTGTCCATTTAAAAAAATCAACTTCTAAACAAGTTTTTACTTAGAGGAGAGAGTTCTTTGGCTAAAGGAAGTTTCCCACAAAGGACGTGATTTGAGCATTGTTGGTAACCGGGCAGTTTAGAAGCCTAGAACACTAAGGGACGGGCAGAAACATCTGCCTGATATGTTCAAGCATTTATGTGTATGGAGTATACAGCATGCATGAAGACATAAACTGGACAAGTTCTAGCTACCCAGAGCACAGAGGATAATGTGGGCCATAGTAAAGCCTTGACTCTTAGTGTGCCATATGTATTTGGAGACTGTGTTATTATGTACATACTCATTCATTATTGTATCTTGACAAGTTATTCCTTTTATCATCATCAAGCATCCCTTTTCACATTACTTGATAAAAGCATAGATACATTCATTTTTTATACTATTTCCCATCATTTTAATTTCAACTTCTTTGTCTTATTTATATGTGCTGCCTTTGTTGTAGATGTGACTTTTGTAAGCAGCATAGATGCATTTTTTAAAATTTTGCTTTATCAAATCTAATATACTTTGTCTTTTAATACATAAGCATAATGTGTTTATTTTTATTATAATTACCAATAACATTTGATTATTTTTACCAGTATGCTTTTTCTTTCCCTGCTTTCTCTGGGGTTAATAGAGATTTCCTTTGCTCTCACAGATTATTCATTCCATTTGTTTTCCATTAGTGGTTACTGTTAACATTTTTAGATATATACATTTTTCTAACTACTTATGAAGTTATTCAAAGTCACTTTTTTCACCATCTTTCTCCCCACATGAAAAGTGCTAGAACTCTGGCATGTCGTAATTACCCCACAGACCCCGCTGCCTTAATGCACCTGTTATTACCACTGTCCAGCATTTTCCTCTGTTCTATAAAAACAAATAACTAATAGTTTTACTTGTTGTTATATTTTTTGAAAGATAAGATTTAATTAGACTTACCCACGTAGTTTAATGGTTTTTCTCTTTCTTCTTCTTTTAACTTGTATCCTAGCCAAATTTATACATTCATCTCTCTTCCAGCTCAAACACATCCTTTAGGAGCTGGGTTCTTTAGTGAGAGTCAGACTGAGGTAAACCATCTTTGTACATCTGAAAACAACTTCATTTCACCTCACTTTGGAATAATAATGTAGATTGGGTTTAATATTCCAGGCTGATCTTTATTTACCCTTCACATTTTGAGGATGTTCATCTAGTGTCTAGGAGAGCCAATGAAAGTTTCTGTAGCAAGTCTCACTGTTGTTCTTTTGTGCCTAATCTTTGCTTCTCTGTCCGATGACCTGTAAGAGTTTCCCTTTATTCCTGATGTCCTCAAGACTTACCGCAGTGTTATTAGGTGTGGACTTTGTATTCTACGCAGCAGGACTAATGCCTCTCTTCACTTTGGACATGGTTTCTCTTAGAAGAAACTCCACCTCTTCTAGTTCTGGAACTAGTCTGAGGCATTTAATACGATGCCATAATCTGCCCCCCAAATCCTGTAACACCTGCTTCATGACCCGCCATTCTATACTCACGAGCCACGGTCTGGGTGAGTTTGTTGCAATCACCCTCCAGTTCTTAGTCTCTTTGATTGTGTCCATTTTAGAGTCGTCCCACCTGTTGACTTTTAATTTGATTAAATTGAATTTTTTCCCTAGAATTTCTAAAGGCTTTAGTTCCTTATCCACCTGTTCCTAATTTTCTGTTGTTTTTGTCATACAAAGCTCCATAATTTTATAGAACTTTTCCTTTTTGATTTCCTCTCATTTTACTTCCAAACAAGAACACTTTCATTTTGGGGTTTTTTTTTTTTTTAGAGTTTTGAAATTTTTGTGTAAAAGTATATTACCTATCCCAAGCAGTTTACCTCTATATGATCTCCTAGGGTTCCCATTGCAACTACATGGGATACTGTCATCTCACAGGGATGTTCTAGATCCAGTCTGTGGGTCAGGATGGTGTTCCTCCCAGTCCTTCATGTGGGCTGCCTCTCTTCATTTCTGCTCCTCTGGGAAAGCAGCATCCTCTGGCCACGGCCTTAGACCTTGATCCCAACTTCTATCTTCCTCTTTCCAACAGCAAGCCTCCCCCCTACTATGAGCCCCTTATTTCATGAATGATCCGGGAGCCCCCATGATCACTAAACCCGAGTCCCCCACATCAGTGTCCACTGCAGAGTTTGAACACATGATCGCCATGTGTGCAGTAGTTGGCCTAGCAAGTCCTTATTTACAGGAGGAAATCCCTGATTTCTGACCCATGGAGATGTTTGTTTACTTTCAGTGGGACTAAGTCTACTTATATAAGTGTACACACACACCACGCCATTGTTCCAAATTCAGAGTTGAGATGGCATGAAGTCTTAAGCCTTAGTCCTTATGCCAAAGGGTGTCCAGAGGGGAAAGGGATGATAAAGTCAGGTTTACATTGCAGCACAAGGAGGAGGAAGTGGGTCTTGTTAGAAACCTAGTGCAGGGGCGCCTGGGTGGCTCAGTGGGTTAAGCCTCTGCCTTCAGCTCAGATCATGATCTCAGGGTCCTGGGATCAAGCCCTGCATCAGGCTCCCTGCTGAGCAGAGAGCCTCTCTCTCTGCCTGCCTCTCTGCCTACTTGTGATCTCTGCCTGTCAAATAAATAAATAAAATCTTAAAAAAAAAAAAAAAAGAAAGAAAGAAAAGAAACCTAGTGCAGAAGCCCGTGGAGCAAGTATAATGGGAAAAGCAGAGGCTGCAAAGCCTCACGGGCCTGACCTTGTATCTCTGCCCCACCATCTGCTCACGGCATGATACTGGATCACTTCAGCTTCCTTTTCTCATTCTGTCAGACGGGCGTGATAGTACCATTTACCAGTAATGTTTGAGTGATAAGCTCAAATCCTATAATTATCAGCTCTGACTGTAATTTATTGAGCAGTTCCTATGCTAACTACTTCGATAATCATTTCCATCGCTGCTTACAAAAACCCTGTGAAGTTGGTTTCATGACGCTAAGGTACAGATGGGAACTCTGAGGCTTAAGAGAGTTGCAATAATTGATTTGTTCGAGGTTGAAGGGCAAGCAAGCTAGGGAATGCTTACTTGCCACTGCTAACTTGTTGCTGCTTCCATCTGGCCGGTAACCAGTGGACAGATGACAGCCTTTATCTTATTCTCCTTACTGATAAGGGCAAGTCTGAAGGGAGGGAGAAAGAAGGTGACATTGGCGCAGAGAATGGGGATAGGGCCGCAGAGGACAGGAGGGAAGCCAGGGGCAACTCGGGAACAAGAGGGGAAAGGGGACTGTAGTCCCAAGAACGAGGCTCCCCCATCTGTCTCCCGGTGGCTCCACCTGAAAGCTCGCCTTCGGTCGCATGGACAAGGGTTTCCACCTGGGGCCTGGGGACTTTGGGGAAATCATTTCACATGTGGAGCTTCCAGGTCCCCACGCATGAGGCGGGAGTAACAGTGTGTATGCTCCAGCTTGTGGGGAGGATGAGAAAGTGTGGCGTGCGGGGAAACATCTAGAGTGGGGGTCGTCAGAAGAGGGGCACGGCTGGGGGTCAGACTCAAGTCCCCTTAATCCATAAGCTCTTGCTTATCAGTCTGCTCCCCACTGAGGACGAGGTGCTCGACCCAGGCCTCCAGAGGTGGATGGGACAGGAAATGGAGAAGAGAGAAGCCTGCAGTCAGCGGCAAGGATCGGCTCTGCCTTTCGGCTGCTTTGAACCCTGAGGGACTCTCCGTGCTTTGGTAATAAAGCCAGATTGGAACCCGGCATCAAGAACTTCAGGGTGAAGTTTACTTCTTCCATTAGTTCTTTTCCTTTTCTTTTTCTTTCCCAATTCTTGTAATTAAACACAAGTCTTGAATAATGCAAACCTATAATTCATGCAAATTGATCCCTAATGAGATGGAAACAAGCCAGGTTTTAATTTGTTGAACTTGTGGGAGATAGTATAATGAGTTGGAAAGAACAGATGCAAAAATATGTCCCCTTTCGTCTAAAATGAGCCCAAACATTTTATTCCTGGGCTTAGCCTCATACGCTTTTAATGCCTTCAGTATGATTTTAAATATTTTTCTCAAGGAGGTGACTGCTCATCCCAGGCCCCTGAGCTACCTTCACGCAGACCTGGAGGGTTTCCCGCTCCCCCACATCCGGACTCTGCCCTGGCCTCACCCCCTATGACTTCTCAGCCCCCAGGAAAATGCGATCCATTAATGCTGAGGATCAACAAATGCTCTAAACGCAACCCAGGCCGAAG
This sequence comes from Mustela lutreola, assembly GCF_030435805.1. Lineage (NCBI taxonomy): Eukaryota > Metazoa > Chordata > Mammalia > Carnivora > Mustelidae > Mustela > Mustela lutreola. Next base: position 3,971,968 of record NC_081292.1, on the reverse strand, counting down.
CCTCTGGGTTTTTCGTCATGTGTTCCTCCGTGGGGAGGAGGGTGAGGCGCCCGTGAGCTCTGTTCTGGTGTAGTGCTGAGGATGGAAGCCAAAAGAGGAAAGCATTTGAGGCAGAAGAACTGCATAAGCAAAAGTGAGGGCACATGAATATGCATGGCGTGCTTGGTGTGTAGTGATGAGACAGACCGTTCTCCTCATGTTGACTCTGCGAGGTGCCACGGAAGGAGGCTGAGCACGCCGAGGTTCTGAGTGCCCCCTCCGGTCCCCGCAGTGGCCGCAGCCTTTCCCTCCATCAGTAAACAACACGTCACTCTCTGGACAGTACAGGGAGGAAGTACAGGGGATAGGTCACCTACGTAGCCTATGCTGTAGGGTAAGTAGCGGTGCCCAAAATGCAGTCCCCGTCAGTGACTTTGCTCCTTAACGGGGACGGAGCTGAAGCCCCAGAGACAATTCCCAGGGGCGCTCATCAGACTCAGGTTACAGTTGGACCCATGGCTAAGGTTTACTACAGTGAAAGGATCCAAAGCCAAGTCAGCACAGGGGGCGGGTACACGGGGCAAAATCCTGAGGAAACCAGGCTGAAGCTTCAAGGTTCTTCTCTCAGTGGAGACGTGGAGGTGGCACCTCGTTCCACAGCAGTGCGGTGTGAACACATGTGAAGCGTCCACCAGGGAAGCTCACGGCAGGCTCTGTGCCCTCAGTTCCCCCCGGGAGCTGGGGGTATGGACACTCTGCAAGCTGTAGACGCCCAGAAGGAGAAACCTGTTCAGCATAAACCACATTGCACAGGCAGCCTGGGTTCGGGAGTCACTCTTCTCCTTTCTGGGAATGGTGCAGACCCTCCCGAAATTCACGTTCCCGCCTCCGGCCAAGGACCAACCTTGTAAGAATTCCTTTGCGGGGTAGCGGTCCCAGGCCTGCCATGCTCACAGTTCTCTATGCAGGACGGCGTGGGAGATGCCATGACCATGACTCTCAACAAGAGAGGATACAAAAGAAATAAATTATTTCTAGATTAGGACAATCCCACAAACATTTATTACAGTTTATGGGGAACCTGGTGGAGAGGGTGTTTTTGGAGAGCTCAGAAGAGACAGGGGACTGAGCAGTGCTCCCCGAGTCAGTCCTGACAGGGGAAGGTGGATGGAGAGACCGTGAAGGATGGAGCGATCAGTACGTCCAGGAGAGGGGCCTGGGGAGTAAAAAGTCTGAGCACCATAGGCGCAGTTCCCTGCCTGTGCTCCCGTCCGACCACCGTCGCCATAACCAAGACAGTGGAAGCAGAGGTTTAAAGCAACACAGCTTCGAACCTCTCACGGTGCTAGAGGGCAGTCAGAGATGAGCTTTACTGGGTTAAAAGCAAACTGTTGGTAAGGCCCCACTCCTTCTGGAGACTGCAAGGGGGGAATTCCACTGGCACCTCCACAGCTCGTCTTGTGACCCCTTCCTCATGCCACCAGGTCCTCACATTTCCATCAGCACGTGACCGCACCTGACCGTGATGTCTCACTGTGATCCTTTTGTTAGGATGCTGGGATGACATGGGGCCCGCCTGGACAGTCCAGACAGTGCCCCGTCTCAAGACCCCTACCCTCATCACCCCTGCAGCTGAGAGGGGACTTTCACATGTTCTGGGAATCAGGACCTGGACGTGTAGGGGGCCCACTCAGACCCCCACATTCTCATCAGCCCAGGCTCTTGTTCACACACACAAATATTTATTGATCTATTGCATATGGTGCATGGTCCCGGGCAAAGGGAATTTTACTGTATGTATGTAACATGCATCACACACATTCACACGGACACACATGGACACGCACACATGCTCGTTGATAAGCAGACATGGGTGTTGAGACTTCGGCAAAGATCTTCCCTGGCTAGAGTGGGAGTCTACAGGAGGCACCTAACCCAGCATAGGGGTTAAAAGTATTTCCCATCCATGGAGGGTCCCAGGGCATTTGCTGGGAGCCCCACCGCCAGAACAGAGAAGGAAGGACCTGAGCAAAGCAGCAGAGGGTTCCTCCTTGAGAAGAAAAACTGTGTTTTCTGAGGATGCCCCCTCCTCAAAAGACATGATAGATCCTTCACCATTCAGAAGCTGGAATAAAGGATTTTAGCCTGAAAACAGGAAGAGTTCCTTACCCACTGAGGTTAGTAGCCTGGGTCAAGCAAAGAGACTCTTTTAACATCAAAGAAAAATGGCCCAAGATATTCTGAGGTCAAATTGTGTAACACATTTATTTGGCCAATACCTGAGTTTATTTTTTCTTACAAGAACTTTGCCAATTCATTAACTGTTAATAGCAATCTAAAGTTGAGAAAAATTAAAATACTCTCATTTACACAAAATATCGGTGGTCAGAAATCCAATATAGCATAGCATCAATCAACAGGTTTAAGTCTGGCATTTAAAAGACAGGGCCAAAAATTAACAAGACAGGAAACAACATGTGTTGGAGAGGATGTGGAGAAAGGGGAACCCTCTTACACTGTTGGTGGGAATGCAAGTTGGTGCAGCCTCTTTGGAGAACAGTGTGGAGATTCCTCAATAAATTAAAAACAGAACTCCCCTATGACCCTGCAATTGCACTCATGGGTATTTACCCCAAAGATACAGATGTAGTGAAAAGAAGGGCCATCTGTACCCCAATGTTTATAGCAGCAATGGCCACGGTCGCCAAACTGTGGAAAGAACCAAGATGCCCTTCAACGGATGAATGGATAAGGAAGCTGTGGTCCATATACACGATGGAGTATTATGCCTCCATCAGAAAGGACGAATACCCAACTTTTGTAGCAACATGGACAGGACTGGAAGAGATTATGCTGAGTGAAATAAGTCAAGCAGAGAGAGTCAATTATCATATGGTTTCACTTATTTGTGGAGCATAACAAATAGCATGGAGGACAAGGGGTGTTAGAGAGGAGAAGGGAGTTGGGGGAAATTGGAAGGAGAGATGAACCATGAGAGACTATGGACTCTAAAAACAATCTGAGGGGTTTGAATTGGCGGGTGGGTGGGAGGTCGGGGTACCAGGTGGTGGGTAGTAGAGAGGGCACGGATTGCATGGAGCACTGGGTGTGGTGAAAAAATAATGAATACTGTTATGCCGAAAATTAAAAAAATAATAAATTAAAAAAATAATAATTAAAAAAAAATAAAAGACAGGGCCAGGGGCACCTGGGTGGCTCAGTGGGTTGGGCCTCTGCCCTTGGTTCAGGTCATGATCCCAGGGTCCTGGGATTGAGCTCTGCTCAGCTGGGAGCCTGCTTCCCCCTCTCTCTCTGCCTGCCTCTCTGCCTGCTTGTGATCTCTCTGTCAAATAAATAAATGAAATCTTAAAAAATAAATAAAGACAGGGTGAGTAGGCAATCTCCTTTGCACGTTATAAATAAAAATCCTCTTGATATATATTTAAGAAGCACTAAAGATATTTGAGGTATTCTATTAATAGTCACAGAACCCAATCTCTAGGAGCCTGCTGGAGGAGACAGGTGTGCAATCACACACAAACCCAGCCTAGAGAGACAGAAGTTGTGTAAGTGCAAAGGGCCTGAGGCCCCACGAGCAAGTGTTTCTATCTGACCCAGAGAATCACACAAAATCCAGAGTGGGCACATTTTCAGTTAAGTCTTGAAGGTAGTGATAACAATAATAATAACAAAACCACAACATCTACTCTTTGTGTTGGTATGATTTTTTTTTTTTTTTGAGAAAAAAAGATAGACCCATGAGAGACAGACAAACCAGCCCTGCTCTGTGTGTGACCAAGTTCTTGTCAACACGAGAACAGACAACGGGTATTAGACGCACACAGACTACGATTCAAAAGCTGGCTTTCCCACTAAATATCTGTGTTCATTTGAGTGATTTATTTAACTTCCGTGAGCCTTGATCGCCTCTTTTACAGAACAGAAATGTCAATAACACGGGACCTGTTATTTCTTTCTGTCCTCTCAGCTATTTACTTACTGGGTAAACGTGGGCCATTTCTTCGTTACTAGTTCCTTCAAATGCAAAATATGATTTACACTATTGATTTAAAAGAGTTGCTGTGTTAGGATAAATAACATGTGCAAAATCTACTCTGAAAATCACAGAATGCCAAACAAAAGTTAGCATGTCCAATTTAAATATCACCTCTAAGGGGATAAAGCTGTAGATATTTAGAGGGTCAAGGAATAGCAATTAGAATAGGGTAATCTTGGAGAGCTTCTTGTAGGAGGTAGGATATGAATTGGTATGTATATGTGACTTTTGAAGCCCTAGTCCTAAATGACATGATTCAAGTCTCCACAACAGAGTAGTAAGTAGTAAGATATCTCCACTGGGGATTTCGTCAGTGGAAGGGACCGCCGTACTGGGATATTATCGTCAAATATTGATTTAGTTTTCTTTTTGTAATACAGTTAGCTTTACTGAAATAGCAGCTCCTCTATCCAGGAAATTGATCAGGGACACAGCTCAGCCTCGTCAGTTTGGGGTACAAGGGGTGGTCAGAACTGATAGTACATGGATCTAGGCAGACCCCTGGAACTTTGATTTTTCAAGACCGTACTGGTAGATGAGGGATGATTCGATAGGAGTTGAGGGTAATTAGGGCAGCCACAAGATGGACCAGATGTCCCACTTAAAGAGAGAGGAAGGGGTCCTGTTCAGAGACAGGGTCCTGGCCAAGAGAAGCAGAGAGGGTCAGGCAGAGGAGTTTGAGTGCCCCAGAGAGTATCCCGAGAACCTGCTTGCTAGAAATAGGTGACCTCAACACCAGCTGCAGATCTGGGATGTTTCTGACCATCACGTCAGTTTACCCAGAGGAGCACAGCGTGAACACCTTTTTGGCAAAAAAAAAAAAAAAAAAAAATGTAATTAAAAAAAAAAATCAACCTCATTCCATCATGAATATGGAGAAAAATATATATATGTTAGTTCTATGAGTTATGGCATGAGCAGGGAGGGTCAAGGTTATCTACAGAGTATTCCCCTGAAAATCATCTAGTTCAGGGACATAGGAAATTCAAGAATGTTGTTTGGAATTATCAGAAGTTACAGTGAAATATATTCCTTTGCAGAGAGTACCAGAAAGCGGTAAAGATAAAACAAGCTGAATAAATGAGGAAACATGGAAAGATAAGATGAAATCGGAAAACCAGCAACAAGCGTCTTCAGAATCACAACAGAGTCTCTAAAATCTTCTTTAAGTGAATATAAAAAGGGAGTGAACAACATAAGTGATGGGCATCACAAATTTTCAAAGCCATCCCACATTGCAGACAAAAAGTATAAAGAAGAAAACACAAAAATTCAAAGGAATATAAATTAGGACCTTAAAACAAAGACATACCAATGGACTCGGGGGAGACTACAATAGAAAAATGTTGCTTTATTAGGAAATCTGAATACAAACATTTTTATAATACAAAAATGTCATAAATTAAATGAAATAATTAGAAAAGTTGCATGGGAAAGTAGCCATGGACCAAACTGGGGGACAGGGAAGTAGTTAAGGAATTACTTCTGGGAAGGTGCTCTGCTAAGACAGTTCTGTAAGTGATTTTATCTTTTCAAAATTCTTATCCTTTATAAACGGGCTTAAACACAGAAATACAGAAATGCTCTAAACCCAGTATATAACCCAGATGAAGAGAGCATAAGAAAAAAACCAAAGTCTCCCTTTGAAACATTGCTATAAAAGCCCATCATAAATTCCAGGCAAATAAAACCCAGCAGTAAAATAAAATTAAAGTAATAAAGTATTATTTCAGAATGAAAGGATAGATTCTTAATGATCGTTAATATTTTTACCATTTCTAGAAGAGACAGATAATTTTTACATCCTTTTTGTGGTAAAACTCAGCATTATTGTCTGTTCTGACCATTTCTCCACTTCTTTACTTCTGAGTCTCTTCTCAAACTTCTGCCCCCAGCACCCCGATGGAACCCGTCCTCCACCTTACAAAGACCTGTGGCCGACTCTGTAGACTCACCAGACTCCGTCTCTGGTCAGCATTCCACATGGTTGAATGTGGCTTCAGTTTATTTGCTGGGAGGCCATGCTCTCCTGAAATCTCCTCCTGCCTTTCCGGTCTCTCCTTCGCTTGTTATCTTCCTCCTATAAATGGTGGTGCCCTGGGGCTCGACCTTTGTATTTATCTACACGCTAAGTCACAGGCTCCGGTTTCTGCACGTGTCTACTCAACCTCTACTGTGATATCTCGTAGTCGAAACAAAGTTCTGATCCCTTTCTCCCAAAAGTTCAGCCACTCAGTCGTGGGCACCACTGGTCAACTTCAGCTCCACACTTAGGTGATTCCCTTAACTGCTCACTTCTCCTCTTACCTGTGTACAATCTGTCAGCAGGTCTGGCCAGCTCTGTTTTCAAAATTAATCTGAAAACATTGCACTTCTCGCCCCGTCAACCATGATCGCCCTCAGAGAGATGTTCTCGTCTTTGAGCGGGGGCCAGCGAGCGCGCTCAGCATGTACGTAAGCACACGTGCGCTATCTCACATCCATCTCTACTCTTCCTTCCTTCTCCACCTCCACCAGAATTAAGCTCCCTTAAAATAAATGGAATAGGGTTCAGAAAGATCATGTCTTCCACCCCAGCATCAACCCATCTCAACCTTGGGCGGTTGTCTCTCCCTCCTCTGCACCCACCCCCGTCCCAGAACTTCCTCTGGTGTTCTGAGTCCCCGTTCCCCTCGGTGAGAAAATGCTTCCATAGTATCTGCGGATACTCCTGTCCCTCCTGCTTCCCTCCCCTTCCCCTTCCCCGACTGGATTGTAAACATCTGTGAGAGGACGGACCTCGAGCTGGCACCCCAAATTAAAGGATCTCTGTCCTGATAGAAACCTTGAAAATCTGCCCGAAGTCAACACTCAGACACAGAGTCTTGGGGTGCGGAGTCCAGGAAGCACATGAGGAAGTAAACATGCTTAATCCCGGGAAGGGCTTAACCCCTGTGGGGGCATCTAGAAGGAAGAGACACAAGGAGGGACAGGGACATAAGGCTGACCGGCCCCTGCACGCCCTACACTCATGGAATTGGGTCATGATTATATTGTAACCAAGGGGTAACCAAGCTGCCTCCTTCTTCCCAAACTCCCAGGAAAGTTGCCACCAGGTTTGACTACCTATGCTGTTATGTGTGTGCACGTGTGCATGTGGTAACGGGCAGAGGAAGAACACAGCAGGCGGTGCATCGACTTGACTAACTCCGCCGAAGCTGGAGTCTTGAGCCAGAGAAATGGATAAACGTATGACACAGCCACACTCCCCTCCTCACCATTACAAATGCACAGAATATTAAGTACAGGGCTTCCTGAGTACGCAACATAGAGCTAGAGCCCATCTTCTACGGAGCGTAGGAGCAGGGAGCTGTCCCCTGCCATGTGGGCCACGCACACACAGTGGCTCCAGTGCTCACCCAAACAACATGTATGTAAACACAATGCCTAAGCTGGGTTGTTACTAAGGATGGAGGAGGAACCACTAGACCCTCTTACCTAGTAACAAGTCATTTGTAGGCTTTGATGGTTCAGTAGAGGATGTTTTGCTAACATGGTCTTAATGAATGCTGGCAAATGTTCCGAGTGAAGGAGGAGGTATGCAAATGGAATTAATCTGTGCTTTATCAAAGGTAGAAACAGAAGCTACGTAAATGTGCTCAAAGAGCGATCTGCTTGCTTAGCGTTTTGTAATGCAGCCCCACACACATTCCATCAAGAGCTCAGCCTGCAAACACATGCAGAGGCATATCTCTTGCCAGCTGCACGCCTGACTCTTCTCCAGAGTCAAAGACCAGCAGGGGTGAAAGTCACGGCACTGATTTCCAGACAGCCCGTCCTTGGCCCAGTGTAATCCATAAAGAAGGTGCTCCTGGTTCCTTTGTAATGTAACAAAGATGAGAAACTTTGACTCCAAAAACTCAGTCTTATCCCACACATTTCTCTTCCCCTGTGATGTGGCTCGGGCAGTGTTTCCGTATCAGCCTGGCCTCTTACACGGACACACCTGCCACCAGCTGGCTCCATGCTGGTTCCCGCTCTTGTCAAGGAGCCCTGGCCACTGGGATCCAGTAACAGTGCCTTGTCACTCCAAAACCTGAAAAGAAGTGGGTTTCTGGTGTTACTAGGTCTTGACTAGCTCAACATTGCCTACTGACTTATCTACCTTCCTGTGACCTGTTGGACCAATGCATTACATTAGATTCTCTCTCTCTCTCAAATACTCGGAATTGCTGGTTCCCAAACCAGACCCCACACATGGAGAACAGGGAGAGATGGAGGGAAGAGGTGGGCCACTCCAGATCAGTAGGTGCCAAGTTCAAGAAGCAAGGGGACTTACTTGCCAGGCTTGCCTTGGGTACCACCCAGCGAGGAGGTCTCTGCATCCACCCGCCAGGATCTTCCATTTGTAGAGAGGCCTGACGGGGTCCAGCCACGTCTGCTGGCCAGGTGGTCTCTACAACGGTGTGCTGTCTCAAGGTGGAGTCCTTGAAAATGGCTCCTGCTATGGGACCAGAGTGGGGGGACAGAGAACACATCCCAAAGGAGGGTCTCACTGGCCAGCTGGTGGTCACAGCCTCTCCATCACCTTCTCCCACGCTGAATGGTGTCTTTTTTCCTGATTTTTGTCCTAGCTGGAGCCTTACCCTTCTGGAGTTCAGCATAGCTACAAAGTTAATAGAAGAACGTTATCTACGAGGATGCCCGCTCCCCAGCTGACGCTCAGGTGCTGATCATGGATGGACTGCTTAGCAATCGAGGCCAGACTTCATGGATTTGAAATCTGGTTCCATCACTGACTGGCTATGGGACCCTAAGCAAGAATATGAAAGTCCTTGGCCTTATTTTCCAAATCTGCAAAATCAGGATAATGAAAAGACCTACTCAAAGCAGAGGACTAATTTGGTTTGTGTTAGAACACTCAAACGCGTCCCGGTTCCAATGGGTCCAGTAAATGTGGGTTATTGTCCTGAGATTATCACACATGGAAAAAGGCAGTTGAGAAGTTTCTAACAGAAAAAGGAGTGAGAAACACGTCTTTGAGACCTAGAGTGAGCCAGATGGAATCTTAGGACTCTAAAAGCAAAACCTTTACCTTGTAAATGAGATACTTCACGAGGTAAGAATTATTACCCTGAGTAAGCTGTTACACTCAGAACTGGTCCCTCTCAACCCCTGTAGAAGTGAATGGTGGGTGTACGTACACGCATATGTCTGTACATGTGTCTCTGTGTGTGTGTCTGTCTTCGTCATTATCTAATAGCTGCAGGGGAGTGTGCTTGTTGTGCTGTATTCTCCAGCAGAAAGAGCACTAGCCTTGGAGTCAGGAGGCAGACATGGAGATTTCTGGCTGTGGCTGCCACACGAGACACTTCTGTGATTGAGAACAGGTTACAAACTCTTTGAATTTAATCACACTTACCCTAACATGGGACTACGTCTGCTTTCCTAGTCTGCTATGCAGAAGAGACGGAATTCTGTTTGTAAGATGACAGCAGATTATGAAGGGGTTTCAGCTCATCTCCGATAAAAAGCAGAGGTGCAGGGTCAGGCAGGAGGAACCAGGAGAGCAGAGTTCTCATCTCTATCCTAGGTTTCGGTTCCATTTTCAGAGGAAAACACTTCCCTTTTTCAGAGGAGGAAACAGATGTGCAGAGAACTTCAGTGTCTTGGTCAAGATTGTTAGGAAGCTGAAGACCCTGGATTTGAACCCAGAGACGGCAGAAGCAGAGCTCGGGTCCGTGGGCCTGACTTTCTTGAACACCTCTAACCAGGCGAGGTGGTGGGGCTGGACTCCATTTCCCAGGGGGCTGCAGGAGGCAGGAAAGTCACTGATGTGCTGTCAGCCATTGCCAAGGCAGCCCCGTTCGGGGTGGAAGAGCAGGGAGATGGGGGAGACTGTGAGCTGTTCTGTAGGGTCGCTCCCAGTGACTCCTCAGACCCGCAGGAGAGTTTTCCACAATCCATCTCCTGAGTGAAATTCATTTATGGAGAAAAATGGTAAAGGGCCGGGGTCTGTTGCCCCAGACGTGAGCAGGTAGGCACAGAAGAGGCCACGAGAAAGTAAGACATGAGAGATGTTGGGGGGAGGCCCCCAAACCCAGGCTCTGACATTGGGGATCCAGGCCCTTGGGAGGCCCCGTGTCATGCCCGGGCCCCATAACCATGTGTTAAAAGAAGCTTCCGTAATATGGGAATCACCCTTCCGTCCGACACCCGGTGACCTGGCGCACAGTCCTGCATTTCTCCACGTCCAGGAATCTCGGGTGTCCTGGAAAACAGCACCTATCTTCTCTGTGCTAGTTCCAGAGACGAAGAACGCAGGACAAATCGTAAGAGCGGATTCATGACATACTTGTGTTCACACAACGTTTCCAAATACATCTTCCCAGTGGACTCATATCCACCGGACCTTATTGATAAAAACTGATATTTACTGAAAACGGACAATAGACCAACAGTGAGCACTTACCCTGCCTTTTTTTGTTTTCCATTTAATCCTCAAAAACAAACCCATTGTATTGATGAGAAAACTGAGGCAAGAAGAGTTTCAGTATTTTGTTCAATGCCTCCCATTTGGGAATGGGCAGAAGGCAGACGCCAACCCAGAAAGTCCGCTTCCGGAGGCCAGAAGGCGTGGGTAAGGCAGACGCAGCACTCCACTCAGAGCAAAAGTAGCCATAAGGCTCCGAAGATTGAGAAATGACTTTGAAAAGTACTGAGTGTTAGCAAAGGGATCGCTTTCCTGCAAACACGCGTCTCCTTGCCAGTGGCGAACGAAGTGCCAGTTACCCCTGCCACGTCAGGGCCAGATTGCAGCCCTTCTGGTGCGTCTGTGGTTGGCTGATTCGCGCGACGAGTGCCACGCTGGAGTCAGGAAGTTGCTTCCCGAGAGCAGGAGAGCCCCCCCGGCTCCCACCGCACTGACCAAATGGCCGGTCTTCGGGCCTCCGCTTGTTTATTTGCGTTTCGGGCAGTCGGGCCTACTCACCCCTAACTATTTCATAGTCGTCAGGGCACGAAAGATGCCTACTGTTTCATCTATACCTTCCTTAATTTTCTGCCTGTAACCCCTGTCCTTGCCTGAAGTTGGAGCTGGAATCTGGGGAGACTCAGGGCCTGGATTTAGAAAGACATTGGTGGCTAAGAGCACCTGCTTATGGGATCCTTATGAGATTAAATGAAAGCAGGTGGACAGTGCCGGGATCCTTTCCCACGAGCCGGGGCGGATGAGTAAGGCTGGCCCCAGAGGCGCATGAAGCAGCCTTCCCTGTACACCCAACATCTCTTACTTGTCCAGGGATTCCGTTGATCTAACAGCTTCTAAATAAGGTGGGAAGAGTGGGGAGACCCTCCACCCCACACAGTAACCCCACTGGGGTGCCACTGCTGGATCAGGGCTTACCTGAGAGGCCCTCTCCTTAAGCTTTGATTCCTTGATGTTCCCGCCATCGCAGTCCAGCCCAGGCACGCTTGGCTCTTCTCGAAAGGATGACCCTCTTCCCTCTGATGCTCACCTGGGTCGCAGTCCTGCAGCCCGGAGCTCTTTTGCTTATATCCCCAAGCTCAGTCTCTTCGAGAAACGCTTGGGGCTGGGGGGCTGGGGAGGGGTTCAGGCTTTCCTGGCATAGCCTCGCTCTGCATCAGAACCTCCCTGCTCCGCAGAGGAACATCCGAGGCCGTGGGTGTCAGGCTCGTTTTATTGCTGCTCTTCATGGTGACGATACTTTCATCAGCTCAATGCAGACAAATGCGGCCACGAACAGGATGTGCCTATAATGGGTCTGAACCACTCCGTGCAGGCAAATGGGTCCTGCGCCACCAGAGCTATGAGCCCTAGAAGCGGAAGGAAATAGGGTTCTTGTTTCCAGTTCCCTCGGCAAGCGGCTGAGACCCTGCGCGTGCAGCTGTTTTGTGTTTCCAGTTCCCTCGGCAAGCGGCTGAGACCCTGCGCATGCAGCTGTTTCGTGGTCTGCCTGGCTTCTTCCTGGCATCGGAGAGGCAGAGAAGGGCATGTGAACCCGTGGCGGGGATGGGAATGAGGAGAGAGACCTCAGGCATGAGGCTGCACTTAAGCCAAGTCTCCAAGGTCGGTAGGAACGCCATGTTCCCCAGAGACAAGGTGGGGATCCGGACGCTGGAAGCCCAGGGAAAGGGGGCAGAGCGGCCTCTGGCTGCAGATGTTCAGGGAGGATGGAGTTATCCAGACGGTAGAAGGAGAGGAAAAAAGAAAAGAAGAAGTAGGGCAGTGGGGTTGGAGAAGTTACATGCCAGGCCCAGGACACTCTCTGGGAAGCGCAGCTTTGATGCCCCGTGGAGAACAGACCACCTGCAGAGGGCCCATGAGTACCGGATTCAGAGACGCAGGCAGCCTCTCTGCATCTCATAGGGACGGGGGTGGGAGGCGAAAGGGGGTTCGGCAGGGCAGAAGGAGGCTGCTGGGGGTCCAGGAGAGAAGAGCCACAGTCTCCAGCAGTTGCAGCAGGAGGGACAGGATGGAGGGGGATGGTGACAAGAAACAGCAGCGGAACTCCGTGCTCCCCACCAGGGTGACTGGGAGCCCTTGTCACCTGCTTCTTCCGGATTAGGGGGCAGCAGGAGCATGGGAATATTAGAGTGCTGTGTTCATGGTGCATGGTTCGAACGCAGGTCAATAACGGGCTTAGATGAAAATTTCAGGGCTGCAGACCCAATTAGGGTCTCACTAGAGGCTCACACAAGGGGTTCTATCTTTGCTCTCTGGGTGCCATGACAGTGAAAGGGAGAGAGATACAGAATGTTTCCATGACAGATGCCAGGGGGTAGCATGATTTCTGGGCAGAGGTCTGCAGAAAAGCTGTTCCTACCACAGCAAGGCAGACCCTCGATCTGACCCCTCTTGTACCTCTTCCTGGCAAAAATAATTATAATTAATTTGAGGGTTATGTTTTGGATACCCTCCCAAAATAGAACTCAAGCATTCGCACTATCATTCCCATTTCACAGGATCCAAACCGTACTCACCTCAAAAGAGAAGACTCCCACAGTTCGCCAAGGCCCCAGTATGGGCTCTGAGGCATTTTCTCTGTGTGCCGGCCTTAATACACTCCAAAGAAAACTCCAGTGGCAAGCTGACTTGAACTTAAACTTGAGTCCTCAGTTAGAAGTAGAGCTCTGGAAATGTGTCTGGTACACTTAAAAGTAAGCTGTCTTCCATGTTACTTCCAGTCATCATAATAATGGCTAGTATTTATCCCAGCACCTGGCTCTGTGCTAAGCGGCTCGCACATGTGACCTCCTTTCATTCTAACAACGAGGGAGGTCTAGTATCCTCTGGTAACCTAAGAGGAAGCCGAGGCCAGGAGGGCTCACACACTTACCGAGGCTCCGGATAACAAGTGGCCGGTCGGGGGATTATCCTCCACTGCTTCTGACTCTGGAGACCCGGCAAATACCGATGGTGCTCTAGACCTAATGTGACCTCTTGCAGACAGCAGTTAGCTTTTTTTATTTTTTTATTTTTTTATTTTCAAGACAACACAAAGACGTTACTATTAATAGTCTCTCTGCAGCTGAAGCAACAGAGGCTTGGAGAGCTTAAGTGACTCACTGCCGAGTCACAGGGCTCCAGAGTGCCTTGCTGGGGATTTTCAACAAGCTCCCTTGACTCCAAAATATATGGGTGAGTCAGGTACAAGCCCATCCTGTTCTTGCTCTAACCTGTTCTTCCTTTCCTTGCTCCCTATTTTGGTCCATGGCACCGCCAAGTCACCCCCGCTGAGAACCAGAACCATCTCGATTCTTGTCTCCTTTCTCCCCACCCACATGCATCGTCACCACGGCCTCCTTCTTCATCTCCTAAACTTGTCTTCCTCCTCTCTGGTTTCATCTCCCTGGACTTAAATAGAGCCTCCAACTCCAACAGCTCCCTGGCCACTCTGGGCACTCTCTTCCTCTCCCCGGGGCGCTCCCATGCCGGCCCACACAAAAGGTACCTGGAGGGCTTTTTGAGACGTAGATCTAGAGATTCTGAGATTCTGTAGGTCTAGGGTGGGGCTCACAACATTACATCTCTCACGGGTTCCCTGGCGCTGGTGTAAGGACTCACTTTGAGAACCACTGTGCTACACGGTGCCCCCTGCCCCAGGAGGATCCCTTCCCTTCTGTGCATATAAATAAATTCTCCACGTGTCCAGGGGGTCTAGAGCAGACCCAGCAATTTGAAACCTTGAGTCTATGGGAACCCAAGTTAGCTACAACAGACCCAATGTCGCTGCAGAAACAAGAGCTAGGAAGCACAAGCGGGCTGAGAGTGCCAGCCCATTACAGGAATGTTCCTTGGCTCAAAGGAAGAAGCTCCAGCCTGAGGATAAGGAGGTCTGAGTGAGCAGCTCATGCGTAGCTGATCTACATTAACATATTTTTTTCCCAGTTTCAGTTTTTCATTGATTTGTTTGAGCATTTCTTTATTATTCTAGGCAACTAGAATACATCCTTTAAAAAATGAACAAATATCCTTCTTCTCTGGTTAAATATTATGACACATGAACCTGTTCTTAGATATCAGGGACACCAAGAAAAGAGAAACTGAGGAAATTGGAGGGGAGGTGGGTTGGGGGTTGAGGTTGCTGGGGGATGGGCATGAAGGACGGAATGAGCTCTGGGTGTCGTCTGCAACTGAAGAATCACTAAATTCTACCTCTGAAACTAATATTACGCTATATGGTAACTACATTGAACTTAAATAAAAAAATGTTTAAATAAAATAAATAATACAAATACTACTCTGAAAAATAAAATACTACTCTTACAAAAACAAGAAGTTCCAAGTTCCCTAGGAAGGCAGGAAGACATTCATGGCTCAGATCCACAGTTGGGTTTGGGAAATCCAGGCCATGAATCCTGCTGATACAACTATGGCCGACACTATGATTTGTCAATCGTTGTAACACACTGTATGAATAGAATAGAGAACAAAAACCACATGGTCATCTCAATTGATGCAGAAAAAGCATTTGACAAAAATCCAAGGCCGTTTCCATATGCACCCCAATATTCACAGCAGCAAAGTCCACAATAGCTGAACTCTGGGATGAGCCTAGATGTCCATCAACTGATGAATGGATAAAGAAGATGTGATATATATATATATATTATGCAATATTAGGCAGCCATAAAAAAATGAAATCTTGCCATTTGCAATGACATGGATGGAACCAGAGGGTATTATGCTAAGTGAAATAAGTCAATTAGAGAAAGACAATTCTAGGATCTCACTGATCTGAGGAATTTGGGAAACAAAACAGAGGATCATAGAGGAAAGGAGGGGAAAATGAAACAAGACAAAACCAGAGAGGGAGACAAAACATAAGAGACTCTTAATCTCAGGAAACAAATAGAGGTTTGCTGGAGTGGTGATGGACACTGGGGAGGGTATGTGCTAGGACGAGTGCTGTGAGCCATGTAAGACTGATTCACAGACCTGTACCCCTGAAACAAATAATACATTATATGTTATTTTAAAAATTAAAATAAAAAAATACAATGCCCTTTCATGGTAAAACCCCCAATATGCTAGGAATACAAAGGAGACCTCTCAACCAGACAGAAGTACCTCTATAAGAAACCCACTATCACCATCCTTAAGGCTGAAAGACGGAATGTTCAGCCTCTGAGGTCAGGACCAAGACAAGCACGTCTGCTCTTGCCACTGTTATTCAACATTTTACTGGAGGTTCTAGTCAGGACAATTAAACCAGAAAAAGAGAAAAAGGAAGACATGAAACTGCCTCGGTTTGTAGACAACCTTATCTTGTGTATAGAACATCTGAAGGAATCCACCAGTGCTCCCACTAGAACTAATGGATGACGTCAGGGACTTTGCAAGATGCAAGATCAATAAACAAACTTCAATTATTTCTATACATCAGCAATGAACAACCCTAAAATGAAGCCGAGAAAGGAATTCCATTCATAATAGCATTAAAAAGATTAAAATTGTTTAAAAATGATTTTTAAAAAGAAGTACAAGACTCACACACTGAAAAGTATAAAATGTGCTTGCCAATAAGTAGAGATCAATATCAATGTAGCAAAAGCCCGTGTTCATGGACCAGAAGACATAACATTGGCAGGACAACAATAATCCCCAAAGAAATCTATAGATTTCATTTCAACCTTTTCAAAACCCCAGCTGGCTCTGTTCTGCAGAAATTGGTAAGAAGATTCCAAAATTCATTTGGAAGTGCCAGGGACCTACAATAGCCAAAACAATATTGAAAAAGAACAAAGTTAGATGATTCACAGTTTTGAAACTTCCTACAGAGGTACAGTCATGAAGGCGATGTTATACTGACAGAAGGGGAGACATGCAGATCAGTCAATGGAACAGGAATCCCAGGAATAAATGCATTTACTTACATTCACAGTTAACTAATTCGCAACAAAGGTGTCAGAAAAATTCAATGGGCAAAGATTGTATTTTCAACGAACGGTACCATCAAAACTGTAGCCATAATGACCCCTCCCTCGTACCCTTTAAAAACAAAATTCTAAATGGGTCAGAGATCTACATGTAAGCACTAAAACTATGACACTCTTAGAATAAAAGCAAGAGTTAGTCTTCATGGCCTGGGGGTTGACAGTGGTTTCTTAGATACAGCATCCAAGAAAAGCACCAAGAAAAAAAATGCACTGGATTTCGATACAATTAAAAACTTTTGTGGTGAAAATGATACTGTCCACAAAGTAAAAAGACAGAATGGGGGGGGGAGGGATTTGTAAATCATGTGGCAATAAGGGACTTTTATCTAGAATACTTTTTTAAACTCATACAATAATAAAGCAGTCCAAAAAAATTTGAATAGATATTTCTCTAAAGAAGACATACTCATGGCCAACAACCACATGGAATGATGCTCAGCCTCGTTAGTCATTACAGAAACGCAAATCACAGTCACAGTGAGATTGTATGACCCTGGGTGACACACGCATGGCTGGTGGGAATAAAAATAGTGCAGCCACTTTGGAACATGGGCTCGAACGGTTAAACACAGAGTTACTGTCTGACCCAGCATTTCCGCTGCTACGTCTATGCCCAAAAGACTTGAAATTGGTCCACAAAAAAATGTGCGCCTGAATGTTTGTAGCAGCATTATTCATAACAGTCAAAAAGTGGAAAAAGCCCAAATGTGTATCAACTGATGAATGGATAAACAATGTGTGATACATTTAGACAATGGAAGCTATTCTGCCAGGAAGAATGAAGTACTAACTCATGTTACAGTACGAATGAACTTTCAAAACATTATGCTAAGTAAAACGATCCAGACACAGAAGGCCACATAGTATATGGTTCCCCTATTTGAAATGTTCAGAACAAGCAAATGTACAGAGACAGAAAGATCAGTTCCCCTCAAGGGAACTGGAGGGCTGACGGGAACAGAGACATGGAGAAATGGGAGCTGATGAAGATGGGATTTCCTTTTGGCGTGATGAAACAGTCCCCCAGTTAAATTGTGGTGGTTACACAACTCTACCAGAACACATTGAAAATGCTGGAAAGGGGTTGAATTTATGGTATGTGCATTATATCATAATAAAGTGGCTTTTAGCTATTCCATTAGGATGAGCTCTTGGCCAGACCTGGTAGAATAAAGAGGAGGTACCAGGAAAGACAGCACTAAGGAAATTGCCCAGAAGGCAATGTGGAACTGCAAAGAGACAGATCTGGCAAGAAGCACGAAGGCAGGATTGGGAGCCTTCGACATCCACGTGATGACTGTGCCAGAAGAAGCCAGTAAATGGATGTGGACAATGGAAATAATAACCAAGAATATTCCAGAAGTGAAGTTTTTTTTTTCCAAGACACACGCTCCCATTAAAACATGATATACTAAGTTCTAAGCAAAAGGGTTAGCTATCTTGACTTGAAACATAAAGAAAATAAAAAAGTCCTAGAAGCTTTCCAAAAAGAGTAGTTCACCTACAAAGAAATCCTTTTGAGGACAGATTTTTCATCAGGAAAAAAAAGAGGGAGAGAGACTTAGAAATAGAATAGTATCCTCACGGTGCCAAAGGAAAGTAATCTTCCACCCCAAATTCTCACTAAGTCATCATGGTGTGCAATGAAAAGTTGTGCATAAATGCATGACTCTGGAACCAGAACAGGCAGGTGAAACTCCGCTCTGCTTCATGTTATCTCTGTGGCCTTGGGCATAGTCTGCCTAAGTGTCCTGCCCTGCCACACGGACATGACCACCACATAGGGCGCCGTGGGCGGTAAGTGGGTGTGGGCATGTATGTAATGGTGCTCAGAAGTGGCACATATGTGCCACATATGTGAGTGGCACATAGAAGCGCTATTTACGAGTCAGTTACTAATTCAAGAGAGATAATTTGAGAATGAATATGGAAAACAGCTTTCCAGTCCTATAACCCAGAAAGTTATTTCACTAATATTTAGTATCAGATTTTTTTTAAAAAAGGAACCAAAAGAAAAGATAGTAAAAGAATAAAAATGATCATCCCAACAAAAGGATAAAATACCCATCAAAACATATCATATGCAGGACGTTGCTCACATTTTTGGGCATAAAACATAACTTCAAAGTATATGCAAAAAAAATTAAAGAAAAAAATGGACAAAGACACAATAATGCTGTGTTTTAATGTAAAAGATAGCACACAGTCTCCGTCTCACAAACCTCATAAAAATGTTTCAACAAATTTGAGTTGATAGTTTACCATCTCTGGATGTATATAATTTAAAAATCAGCAGTTTAAGAGCAGAACAAATAGAAACACCCCCCCCCCCATGAGTACTTTGAAATCAGAGGGAAAAAATAAGAAAGAGTAAAGATGTGCAAGTTAAGTGTTCAAGAACTTAGAAAAAAAATAGATTATAGGAATGAGCTCATAAGAGAAGCCTGCTGAAAATTTGGAGTTTACAGTCCACTCATGTTTTGTTCTAAAATTCCCTTCCTATTTGCTAACATTTGTAAAATATTGTTACTTTTATTTCTATATACACATTCAAAAAATGTTGTTAAATTCCTAAAATCGAGACTCATACCATAAATAGTGGGCCTCTGTTGTGTTTGTGATGCTAATAGAGACGCTAAATTCCAGGAGGGGAAGGATGATGATTTATTCACTACCATATCCCCATCCCATACAATAGTGCTTGACATCTAGGAACACGATAAATATTCACTGAATATTGTCATTGAATACGAAGTAAAATGAGTCAGAAGCTCACTGTAAGAGACTTCTGTAGAACCAAACACAAGTGGATTATAATCCTGGTTCTAGAACATTCTGGCTGAACTCCAGGAAAGTATAATGTCTCTCACGACAATTTCCTACAACGTAAAACACTGTAGGAAAGTAGACAACAGCTACTTTGCAAGGACCTTGCAGGACGTGGCAATGAGGACATCACACAAGTGCCACGTCCTACCAGGGCCAACTACTCAGTGCTCTGCTCTGTGATGCTGGGGCTGGGACCACAAACCACATTTCTGCTGGTTCCCTGTCAAGAGCTGCCAAAGGTGAGAGGGACACTAGAAAAAAATGTCAAGTCAGGGGAGAGGGAGGATGCCTGCTCCCTCCTGTTTGCTCCCCACACACTTCCTGTTTACCTCCTATTCTGTGACCAGGGCAGCTCCAGGTTCCCCCTCCCCCCCCCTTAACAGACTCTCCCTTCCCTTAGGGGTGATTGGATCCACTTTGCAGCTTTTCCAATACTCAGAAAAGCAGCTTCTTCAGGGCCCTTCTAACACCCCAGCACCAGCGGGGCAACCCCTTCCTCGGACGTTTCTGAGCAGTGCTAACCCTCTTGGAAATGTCT
This sequence comes from Mustela lutreola, assembly GCF_030435805.1. NCBI lineage: Eukaryota > Metazoa > Chordata > Mammalia > Carnivora > Mustelidae > Mustela > Mustela lutreola. The sequence continues at coordinate 3,952,124 of NC_081292.1, read as the reverse complement.
AAACTTCAGTGGAGGTCATTCTAGCCTTCTCCCCTTGGTCCCGGAGCTCTGCAATTGCCACCTCTGTCCGCCTTAGAGTTTCCTTTCTGTCCTTTTGCTTACCTACCTAGCAATTCTATTAAAATCTCTAACTATCTTGTGTGGTTACAATCTCCTTTTCTTCCTTATTTTTTACAAGATTTTGTCTATTTATTTGACAGAGAGAGAGACAGCAAGCACAGGCAGGAGGAGGAGGAGAGGCAGAAGGAGAAGCAGGTTCCCACTGAGCAGGGACCCCAATCCTGGACGCGATCCCAGGACCCTGGGATCATGACCTGAGCCAAAGGCAGATGCTTAACCCACTGAGACACCCTGGAGCCCTTTACTTATTATTATTATTTTTTTAATGTAAATGTGGTTGGTTAACATACGGGCAATACTGGTTTCAGAAGTAGAATTCAGTGACTCATGGCTTACATACAACACCCAGTGCTCATCAGAGCCGGGGCCCTCCCTAATCCCCAGCCCCCATGGGCCCATCCCCCACCACCCCCTTCCATCAACCGTCAGTTTGTTCTCTATCATAAGGAGTTTCGTGTGGTTTATTTTCTTCTCTCCTTTTTTTCTTTTCCCCTTTCCCACATGCTCATCTGTTTTCTTTCTTAATTCCACATATGTGTGAGATCATATGGTCTTTGTCTTTCTCTGCCTGACTTGTTCCACTTAACATAATAATGTTCTAGCTCTGTCCGCGTCATTGCAAATGGCAAGATTTCATGCTTTTGGATGGCTAATACTCTACCGTGTGTGTGTGTGTGTGAGTGTGTGTGCGCGTGGGCGTGTGCGTCCGTGCGCACACACCACCTCTTCTTTACCCACTTCTCTGTCGATGGACACTTGGGCTGTGTCCCTAACTTGGCCATTGTGGATGATGCTGCTGTACACACAGGGGGATGTACCATTAGAATCTTATCTTCATAGCCTTTGGGTAAATACCTAGTGCTGCCCATTCCGGGCTGTAGGATAGTTCTATTTTTAACTTTTTGAGGAATCATCTCCTGACCGGTCCCAGGTCGATGAAGATCTCAAGCCCCAGCATGATGACTACCCTTGTCATTTGTCATTTGCAAAGCACTTTTGCAGGAATTTGTTTCCTCAGAGCAATGTCGAAAGGCAGTTCCTCCTTCCTGAGATAAAAACAGCAAGTTTCTCAGAATCCAGTCCTAACTATTGCCAGGATTCAACTTCGCTCCTCATCAGATACACCTTTTCAAGATGGGTCAGCCACTATTTTGTTTTAAGGTCACGGCCTGAGCTACATACTGAATTAGTCTTCTTTTTGGCTCTTCTCAACAGAATATGGAACTAGGTTGAAAACTTTCAGTTCTTTTGAAATGTTTTCCCGTAAAGTAATACTTAGAAAGATATAAACATTGGATAAACTGCAAGTGTCTGATGAGAGACTGAGGAGCACCGACCTTATCTAATTCAGCTAAGTCGCAGGCAGCCCTGGGAATCCGAGACCTGGCCTTGACTCCAGGCCCCACGAGTCGTCAGCTGTGTGAACTTGCACAAGACACTGCAGTGCCGAACCGAAGTCTTCCCACAGGTTGAACTGCTAATGCCTTGTTGGGCAATGAGGGAGATTAAGTGGTTTCTGTACAATTCCACACAGAGACCGTCGTGAGTAAAACCTGCGTATCATTGGCTAAAGACATTGGTCCTCTCCTCTGAATGAAACAAAACATCCTGCCTTTAAAAGTTCTATAAAATATGGCCGGATAATTTGCACTGTTCTCTGGACCCGGAGGCTAATTTCTTCCCCATCTTGTTGCAGCTCTAAAAAAGAGGTGCCTTTGATGCCTGCTTTCAAGCTATCTTACTTGGAGCCTCAGTGATCCTTTAAGTCTTTCCAGGGGCTGATGTGAAGAGCGGCAGGAGCAGGACAGGAGGCAGGAGACCGGGGGAGCCTTTGGCCAGGCAGGAAGATTCTGGCAGCCCATAAAGGAATCTCTGGTCAAACCAGCATGAAAAGTAAAGACGTTTGTCAACTCAGGATCAAGTCCAGTGGTAACACACCTTCAGTGCCTCAAAGATAGCCCCGAGGACCAGGTCTTTGCAGCATGTTCCTTCTCTCCTCCTCAGGGTCCACTTTCCCCTCAAGCCCGGGGGACGATCGCTTATAATCTTCTCGGCTTCACATATGATCCCCTGACGCCTTGTGGAAGAAAAGTGTCACCTCCTGCTTCACTACTAGGCTCAAAGACCACTTTCCCTGAAGGCACACCGACTCTTTCCTGGTAACTCATCAGCCAGAGCAGGCCCGAGGCTGGTTCGCAAGAAACAAGGCAAAACCCAGGGCCTGTGGTGGGGTTAGCTTTCCCGGAGGTAGAGCGCTGCTTGGGGGTGGACGGCCACACACACGCACACACCAGAAACAGACTTCCAGTAGGAAGAAAGCAGTGGGGCTTCGAAAAGTGACCCTATTGCCATAAGTATCAGGAGACCCCCGACCCCAGTGGCATCCAAGTTCTTGTTGGTTATGGCGTCCGTGTAGGGTGTCTGTGGATTAGTTTTCGAGGGCTACTGTGATAGTTTACCACAGCCGCGCGGCACAAAACAACAGAATTTATCTTCTGAGGCCAGAGGAAAAAAATGAAAGCCCAATCAGAGCCACGCTTCCTCCAAAGGCTGTGGTGGAGAACTTGTTGCTCGCCTCTCTTGGCTTCTGGAGGCTCCTGACGTTTCCGGACTGGTGGCCACCTCACCGCCCTATGCCCTGTCCACTCTCCCCCTGCCTCTCTCTCCTGAGGACATGCTTATTGGATTTAGGGCCCCCAGGATAATCCAAGATGATTTCATCCCTCGCTCCTTAATTTCGCTACATCTGCAGCAACGACCCTTTTCCAAAGAAGACTTGCGGGCTGTGGGGACTGGGATGGGGTTATACCTTTTTGGGGGAGGGGAGGGGGTCACCCTTCAGCCCGCTACACTGAACCACGGGGCTGTTGCGATGTGGAATATTTAAAAGCTTCCAGGCAGTGCAGCCCCCCGTGAGTATGTGATAAAAGCGGTTGAATGTAAACCCATTTCTCCATCGTGGCAGACTCAGCTGGCGTCTTACTCACTCCCGACGCCATTCCTCCTGGGGTTGCTGGCAGAAGGCAGCATCCACCTGGCCTGCACACGAAGCCCGCGAGCCAACCGAGCAAAGGGGAGAGCTGGGATGCGGAGTCAAAGACGGGGTGAGCAGGTTGACCCAGATGGCCAGGAGAAGGAACAAGATGGCCGTGACGGCGGGGGCGCAGTGTGTGTGTGAGTGTGTGTGTGAGTGTGTGTGTGAGTGTGTGTGAGAGAGTGTGTGTGAGTGTGTGTGAGAGAGAGTGTGTGTGAGAGAGAGTGTGTGTGAGAGAGTGAGTGTGTATGTGTGAGAGAGAGTGTGTGTGTGAGTGTGTGTGTGTGTGTGTGTGAGAGAGAGAGAGAGAATGTGTGAGTGTGTGTGTGTGAGTGTGTGTGTGAGTGTGTGTGAGAGAGAGTGTGTGTGAGAGAGAGTGTGTGTGAGTGTGTGTGTGAGAGAGTGTGTGTGTCTGTGTGTGTGAGAGAGAGTGTGTGAGTGTGTGTGTGTGTGTGTGTGAGAGTGTGTGTGTCTGTGTGTGTGAGAGAGAGAGTGTGTGAGAGAGTGAGTGTGTATGTGTGAGAGAGAGTGTGTGTGTGAGTGTGTGTGTGTGTGTGAGAGAGAGAGAGAGTGTGTGTGTGTGAGTGTGTGTGTGAGTGTGTGTGAGAGAGTGTGTGTGAGAGTGTGTGTGAGAGAGAGTGTGTGTGAGTGTGTGTGTGAGAGAGTGTGTGTGTCTGTGTGTGTGAGAGAGAGTGTGTGAGTGTGTGTGTGTGTGAGAGTGTGTGTGTCTGTGTGTGTGTGAGAGAGAGTGTGTGTGTGAGTGTGTGTGTGTGTGAGAGAGAGAGAGAGAGTGTGTGTGTGTGTGAGTGTGTGTGTGTGTGTGTGTGTGTGTTGGAATGGTGAACACAGGACTGCGGGCCGCCCTGCCTCCCCGCTCTCTCAGTCCTGCCGTGGGCTAGAAATACAACCTATGCCTCAAGTCAAGCAACCAGCCCAGAGCACATCACTCCTTCCTCTTGAAAAATTCACAATTTCATAAAGGCTACACTTTACAGACCCGCCATCCAAGCTTATTTTCCTTCTGGGCAAACACATCAATCTTCCGAATCCCTCATTTTCAAATAATAACCCAAGCACTTTTCTCATTACTCTGTTTTCCACTTTTCAAAGAAAGGTGATGCGGAAATTTCATATCCAGATTTCATGCTCAGCCCGTTTCCCAGCCGGCACGAAGGGGCCGCAGGGATCATCCACCCCAGACCTCGCTGCATCTTGCGGAGGAGGAATCAGAGGCTGGGGGCATTAGCTCACCTGGCCAGACTCAGGGGCTTGGAGGGAAAGGGAAAGGAACAGCTTGAGGAAAACCCCAGATGGAAAAGTTTCCTGGAAATCCAGGGAGTCGCACAGGACTGGAGCGTGCAGTGGTGACCTTGTCCCCTTCCTGGGCCACCAGCTCGAGGGCAAAATTTCCATTTTGTCCCTTATTATCCTTAAGGTTTTTCATGTATTCTCATTTAGCAAATAAATGTTAGACACTTAAACTGCAAAAGGGTCATTATTCATGTTCTGGAGACCGAGCAAGTGAAGTGAATCCAAAGTATGAAATAATAAGATCGAGAGCTTTGTCATCGATTGTCACGGAACGTGCTATTTGTCACCAGCCATGGACGCGCCCTTCGCGCCCCCAGACTGATCCCTACTATACTCGTCTTTGTAAAAATACTTTTTTTTCCAGCTTGGGAAAAAAGCCAAAAGTCCAAAATGACATGATGAATGGAAGAGCTCATCGAAGAAAAGAGAAGCCTTGAACTGAGCAAGTAAACTTGCGAAACTGCATCTCTGTCCTCTGACAGGCTCTGATGGGGTTGGGCAGGGGCCGGGGGGGAGGCACGGGGCCGAGAGCAGCTCAGCCAACACCACCTCGCTCGGTGCCCCCGCCCTGACAGACAGACCAGAGAACTGAAGCAACCTGTGATGGCACATTCAGCTGGTAAAATCGGTGGCCTGGGAACTCCGGTCTGCCGGCGCTGGTGCTTTCCACAGCTCCAGGTTGTGAATCGAGCAACTCAGAGTATGACTTTGTCTAAAATAAAAGTGTCTGTTCAAAGGCTTTGGAAAAATTGCAGGAGGAATCATTGACTTGGCAACCACAACTGTCATTGTATCCGTCAAGGTTCCATCAGAGAAACAGAGCCGGTTAGGATGAGGGAGCGGGGAGCAGGAGAGCATGGGGGAAGGAGACTGGGGGGGGGGGGGATGGGAGGGGGGGTAGGGAAAGAGAGAGGGGGGAGAGGGAGGGGCTGGGGGAAGAAGTGGGGAGGCGGAGGGGAGAAGAAGGGGGAGAGGGAGAAGAGAGTCCTTGCACTACTGCAGGGGCCCCTCGAGCAGGTGTGGAGGCTGCGGGGCAGGCTTTGGGGGTCACAGGCAGGCTGGAGCCCCAAGGCCTGTGCACAGACAGAAGCCTCCCTCCCTCCCCCCAGGAACAGTGTAAGCACTCTTCCGCTGGTTAGGGATGACCCTGGGCCCAGGGTCAGTTCTCAGGGTCGGTTCTTTCACAGCAGTCTCTAGTCGGGCGCTTTCCTGAGGGATGGGTGACTTGTTGGGCCCCACCGAGGGGACGGGCCGATCACAGCCATCGCGGATCCCTGGTGAGAGAGAGCTCCAAGGCCGTAGGAACGCTTCCAAATTTTGTTTATAAGGAAAGAACAGTTTCAAGAGAGGCCAAGCTTCCAGATGTATTACTATTTACCAAAAAAGGGCGGGGGAAGGCGCTGTACGGCTGGATTCAAGCCGCTCATACTTGGTAAGGGGTCCGCATCCGTTTCACGGGAGCGGCTTCTAGTTGCTTTTCTCTTTCTTGGGCTTCAGTTTCAGGATTCTGCCAACAACACTCCGGCGGGTGGTCCTTCTCGAGTGGGGGGAGAAACGGTCGGATGTCTAGGGGACTTCCCCGCACTGGTCCTGGCTTTCTCTCGACCTGTGTGCTGCCGACACACGAAGACTCACGGATTCACACGCCAAAGAAACAGGCAGATGAGACTGGCCAGGTCTGTAGGAAGCAGACACTAACAAGGGACGCCCGGGGCTTTCTAGGGGGCGGGAGGTGTCTGTGAGGGGTGATGGGGACAGGAGCCCCGCCCCAGGTGGGCAGGGCTTTCAGATCGCAGGACGGGCTGACCTCTGTGGAAAGAGACAGGGAAGAAAAGGACACTAACTAGAAAGACAGCCCCACGCGGCTCTGGGAGAGGCTCCACAGGGCCTTCAGCAGACCTAGAGCATCCCATCAGCACAGGGCGAGAAACGGTTTAGCTCTGGCCTCCCTGCTCTGCTCAGTTGCCCTGGGAGCAGTTCGGGGGCAGGTCCCCGAGGGGCAGAGGCTGGAGGCTGACCACAGCGATGCTGTCCATGGCAGAGTCCGTCTTCCAGGGAGGGCTGTCCGGCGCACACCAGAGCCGCCCCAGACCGACTGTGCAGGATGCTTGGGGAGTCTCCAGGCCTCCCGCTTACATACGAGAGAAGCGGGATTTAGAGACAAGGGCCACCCACACAGGCCCCGACGCGGGGAGTCTCCACAGTGCAGATTCCCAGCCTCAGTCCTCTTTGGTCCTGCCTTCGTGTCCTCCCCATGGCCCGTGTTCCGCCGTGTACAGAGTCCTCCGGGGCTCCCTGTCAGGCCCTTTGTCCCTGTAGACACGAGCCCATAAGTGAACAGGTCTGCCCCTTAAAACATCCGTCTGCCTGCTGCGGAGCTACTGGAAGTTTGAGGAAACGACGCATTAATGAAGGCCAAGCCCTCTCGGGTTGTTTTGCAGAAAACCTTCCTCGGTCATCGGTGATGATTCATATTCTGGCTGTTTTTTCCGAGGCTGAATTCCTCAGAGGTGAAGTAGTGCCACTTTGTAGTACCTAAAGCAGAGTTAGGAGCACAGGGACTCGTCCCACAGCCACGGAAGGGCACCCACTTAGAAGCAGGAGAGCGACCTCCTGAGACAACAAAGCACATCACAGTCATGGCCCCTCTGGGGGGACGCAGAGGGCCATGAGCCTGGAGAGTCCAGGACCGCCTGTGGGTCAGGCCGGCTGCCAGGCAGCTGGTGCACAGGGAAGGAGCGGCATCTCGGACGCGGGGCGGCCCTCACCTCTGGCGGAGGGCCCCCGGGGAGCAAGGCGGGAGGCGGGCCCTATGCCCGGGTCTGTGCGTCTGCTTTGCTCTCCCCTCAGATAGGAAAGACACTCTGAGACGGGCTGCTCCTCCGGGAGCCGTTTCCTTTTGTTATTGTAACAACTCTAAATTTAGTGCCCTAAAACAAAACAAAATTGTTCTCCCACAGTTCTGGGGGGCCGGAAGTCTTATTACGCACCTTGTGGGGGCTGGAATCGTGGTGTGGGCAGACGGTCTTCCTTCTGGAGGCGCCGGGGAGAGTCAGCTCCCTTTCTCAGTTTTTAAAGGCACCTGCTTTCCCTGGCTCCGGGCCCCAACACCCTAATTTGCACTTCTGACAGCACAGCTCTGCTCCGACTCTGATACACCTGCTGTCCTCCCGTGGCAGGCTTTGGGGTCAAATCCGTGTCCTTGTCTCCTTCCGATTTGGGAGGCCATCTGCATTTCTCGGCTGGTGGCTTCTTCCCAGGTCTTCAAGCCGCAGCGCAGCGTCTCCGAATCTCTCTGCTCCTTCCGTCCCTTCCCGTGTCTCCTCTTACCGCCCCTCCTCCACCCTGGTCAGCGGAGAACACGGTCTCGGGCGTGGTGTGGCCCTCAGCCCTGAGAGATGTGAGAGCATGCGGGCATGCGCGTAGTGCGGCACACATGTGTAAAGGGTGTGAGTGTGCAGCATGGTAGGTGGCCGAGTGTGAAAGCATGAGGAAGTGTGTGTGAGAGCATGAGTGTCGTCTGGCGAGAGTGTGAGTGTGCGCGTGTGGCAGGTGAGTGCGTGAGCACAGTACGCAGGAGTGTGAGGGTGTGTGAACGTGTGGGTGGGCGCATCCTAGTGCCCACAGCAGAGCGAGCTGACCGCAGCAAGCCTGCTCTCCATAGAGAAAGAAACCAGCCGACGAGACGCTGCTCTCCATCAGCAAAGATGTCTGCCCGCCTTCCAGCTGGACAGCACGCATCCCTGACGTCCTGCTTCCTCCTTCCCAGCAATTCCTCTACTTCCTTCAATCTATTTTTACTGTCATGATTCTTAGTAACAAAGCTCCCAGGGGCAGTCTTTGGACCGCTCTATGCACACTCCCCATTGGACTCTGCGCAGGGGTGACCTTGACCCACAACATGGCGTTAATGGCTGTTTGCCCATGAGAGTGCTCAAATTCTCCTGTCTTCAACCTGGTCACCCCACGTGACTCTCCAAAACACCTGCTTGCACGGGCTAAAGACATTTGAAATGTATCATGTTAAGAAAAAAAAAAATGAAGTCTGGGTCTTTCCCCTAGAAATCTTCTCTCCTGGTCTTACCCACCTTGGGTAAGGGTAAGTAGCAAAAACCCCCGGGTCACCTTGGCTTCCTGCTCTCAGACTCCCTCCCACTCCCCAGCGGGTCTGGTTGACTGTACTTGCGAACTTACTCCAAACCCGACCCCTCCGCTGTCAGCACCCCGCTAAGGCCACTGGGTCGCACAAAAAGAAGCTAACATCTCACTGCTTCCTGCTCACTTCAAGAGGCTATCCTCGAGGTAGCAGATGGACTGACCCCTTATCTCGGGCGTGGCTCCTAGAAGCAGAGCCCGCAAGAGGAATCTGGAGGCTCACCACATACTGAAGGAGTTCTCTCGGGGGAAAACCTGCAGGGAATGGGGGACAGAATATGCAAGGAGACGGACCAGAGCCAGGATGGGATCTCCGTGAAGTCTGGTCTTAGCTTGATCCCCAGCAGGGAGGACTCCCCGGACAGGGCTGTCAGCTTGTGACACAAGAACAGTCTCAGTCACTAGCTCTGGACCAAGGGTGGTTCTGGTCAGCTGTGCACTGTGGGGCAACACTGCACAGGAGGCCACTGGGAGCCACCAGCCATCGGCACTCACCTCGCAGGGGACCGTTACCCGGCCATCCGGGAGAAGGGCCCTTCGGCGGGTCATCAACAGCTTCTAGAACAGCGGTTCTCGGATGTCAGCGGGCACGAGAATCACCTGAGGAGGAGGGCTGCCAGGTTTAGCAGATATAAATACAGGACACTCAGGTAAATCTGAATTTCAGATAAATAAGTACTTCTTAGTAGACATGGGACATAGTTACGTAAAAAAATTATTCATTGTTTATCAAACATATTCAAATTTACCCGGGTGTGCTGTGTTTTATCTGCTCCCCAGAGGGCTTGGTGAAGAACAGGCTGTTCTCCTGATTCGGGAGGTCAGGGGTGAGGTCTGCGAGCGCGCCCTTCCAAGAAACTCCCGGGTTCAGCTGATTCTGCGGATCCAGGGAGGACACCCACGTTAAAAACGCCGTTCATAGTATATACTTTAAGAATGTGAATCAGACTGGGTTGCTCAAACTCTTCCAGGCCTTTGCATTCCCCTAAAGGAAAAGCCAAAGTCCTGACAAAGGCTTTTAAGGCCCCTGGCAATAACCGCTCTTAACAATTTCCTAGTTCCATCCCTCACCACTGCAGAGAAACTGGCCACATGGCCGTTTCTGGAGCAAACCAGAGTCCAACCCCAGGACCTTTGCATGAATATTCCCCCTGATTAAAGGATTCTCCCCTAACGGATGCAGGGCCTAGCATCCCCTCCTCCTACCTTCGCTTAATTCTACCTCTGACCCGATTTTGAATCGCACCGGGCACCGCCCACCCCGCCGACCTGCTCTGGGATGTTCGTCTTGGCAGCACAGTCTCCATCCCACGAGTGGGAAGAGAAACCATGGCTTATTATCCACCTTGTCCCACTGCACTGGAAGTTCCTCGAACACAGAGATTAGTGCGGATTTTCCGCACTTCTAGTCCCAGTGGGGATATCCTTTCCCAGCACAGAAGAGGGGCTCGACACATGTGCGGGGTGGGACATTAAAGACAGGGAGATGCCCTAACCAGACACCGCCGGGCACCGGCATCTTTCATTCTGTGAACGCTGGAATGAAATCACCCTGAGTCCAAGGCACAAAGATCCACCCGCCGAAAGTAGGTTCTTTGCAAATGAGTAGACTAAGTCATCCCAGTGTGTGGGGAGGGGGAAGATGACTTTAAAAAAATGTCATTGCAAAATGCCTTCAAGCCATCTGACCGGTCCACAACTGCCACGATTGTTAACTGTTGCTATTTCTAAAGGAATAATCGGACCAAAGCGGCAGGTGGGAGGTATGTCCCCTCCCCCACAACCCACCGCCAGATAGCGTCACAAGGATGAGGCTTAGAGCCCTTCAAACAAACATGAAAGCGTGCATTAGCAATCAGCCCCAAGCAGCCCTATACTCTATTTTTGTGAGTTCAGAGAGTTCCCTACACTTTGTCCCCGAGCATTCCAAAGACGGCATGGCATGAAAATTTCACTCGGAGCAAATGCAGTCTCTGTAAAGCAGGATGGGCCGAGCCTTTCATCTCTCCAGGGGATTTGAGACTTCCGTGAAAGCAGAGAGGCAGGAGGAGGAAGAACTCGGCCCCACAAACTGCTTCTCACACAGGATACAGGGAAGATGCTGGGCTGATGGACGGCTCAGTCCTGAGGGTCTTGGAGCCTGTTCTTCCGAGGGTGGCCACCCCACGTGCTCTTCCAAGGCAGCCACATGGCTTGCCATGGTGCGTTGTGCCGAAGGGAAGTTCCTGCTAATGTCCCCTAGAAACAGAAGAGGCATTTATGGAGCTCGGCTGTCCTCTCTAGGGATTAGAATCTTAAGAAGTGACTTCAAAATGAACCAAAGGCCCCTAGGATGTAAACTTACGCTGTTTATACAATACCTTACGTTGTTTATACCAAAATATTTTTATGTAAACGACACATAGACCATTTGACAAATGTCTGTATATTAACTTTAAAATGTGTTAGCTCAGGGGTGCCTGGGTGGCTCAGTGGATTAAAGCCTCTGCCTTTAGCCCAGATCATGATCCCAGGGTTCTGGGATCGAGCCCCGCATCGGGCTCTCTGCTCCACAGAGAGCCTGTTTCCTCCTCTCTCTCTCTCTCTGCCTGCCTCTCTGCCTACTTGTGACCTCTGTCTGTCAAATATATAAACAAAATCTTAAAAAATTAAAAAATAAAATATGTTAACTCAAATCATCAACACATGTATCAATTAAGGTAAGCACTACAAAGGAAATCGTTTCAAGAGGCTTTAACAGCAAAGCTGGCAACGGAACCCAAAACTCTAATTCATAACCTCCCTGGACTGACTGGTCCTGAGGACAAATACAGTGAAATAAACCCACAACCACCGTCGAATGCTTAGATTTGACTCCCAATTCCTAAATCTGAGCAAGTACATTCACCTTTGTGACTACTTCCCGTCTCTTCTGGGGCCCTAACAGTGGAAACCTGACATTTAATTCCTCAAATAGGGGATAATCCAACTTCTAAAAAAAAAGTCTCCGCCGGCAGCTGGTGAGCTGGTTCCTAACTAAGATGCAGAGGTACGCAGTTAACAAATCTCACAGAACTCCTAGCCTTTCTACCCCCAAATTAAAGCAGTTTGCATTGAGAGTAATAGGAAAGGCTCCGGGTCTTTAAATAGGCAGAGTTGGAATAAGTCTACGGTGATTTGTAAATCTAAGTAGTTTAGAAACACTCAAGGGCGTTTAAATAAAGCGAAGTGCTCCCTTACAGCTCCCAGCCCAAGCCCCACCCGCTGCAGACCAGAGACAAGAGAAAGTGACTGTATCTTCCTCTACGAGGGTGACTGACCTCCAGTTTGCCCCAGACTAGGGGGTCTCCCTAGACACACAGAATTATCAGTGCTAAAACTCAGACGATGGAAGGAAGACAAGGATGTGTTGGTTGCCCCAAATGAACCCTCAGCTCTCCCAGGAAAATGCCCTACCTGCCGACAGCAGTCCCCAGTGCCAGGGAGGACCTCCCATGGGTGGTTTTCTCGCTCACAGTAAGCAGTGGGGCCCCGCAGAACCACTGTAAGCCTCTCCCCTCCACCCTGCTTAACAGTGTTCAGGGCTCTGACCCTGAAGACCCCAGCTGCCCCTCGTCGGCCCCCAAAACGCAGCAGGAGGCTGGTGCGGGGCTGCTGGTGAGGGGCTGCTGGCACAGGTGGCTGTTGTTCCAGCCAACGGGGGGATGGGGTGGGGAGAGAGCAGGCTTATAAAGATGTAGGTTGTGGCCACCTCCCCCTACAGAGGGTCTTGGCCGGCATGAGCTGTTGGTCCCACCAGTCCCAGCCGCGCTGCCCTAGAGCTCTCTGCTGGGAAGAGGGGGATGGTGGTGTGGCTATCAGTTTGTTTTCAAGCTGGCAAGCTCGGCTCTTTCTCTGGGCTCCTCCCTCCTGGGGCAGCTCTGTCTTCTCTTTCTTTCATCCTGCTAAAGCCCGAAGAGACACGCTCCAGCCCACCAAAGCCCACCTCCACATTTGAGGTCTGCTCTCTACAACAAGGGCTCTCCTTTGCTCTGAGATCTTTCTTTCCACCTCGGAAGAGGATTCGAGGAGGACGTCCTTGCTCCTTGAGCTAAAGCAAAGCTTGGGTTCTTGCATCCAACAGAACCGGGCAAGAAGGCGCTGGCTGGGCCCCTCAGGGGGAATACTAGAGCTGGCTTTCAAAGGCTGCCCCCGTTACAGGGAATCCATCTTGAGGGCAATTCTAGAAAGGCCCCACAAAAATCCCCGAATCAGAAGCTGGGAAGCCCCGGGGTCTGTAGTCCAGCAGCTTCCGGCCCTCCATGCCCGTGTTTCATGAGCTGGGTTATTAACTGGGTCAGAGTAGAGAACTAGCCACGGCGCAGCCTCGAGTAGAGGAGTCCGAGCTGTGAGCTGGGCTGTTCTTACATTCCAGCAGCTTCCTCTGAGCAACAGGACTGGCCGCTCACTTAGAGCACCAGCCGTTGTCTCCTAGACCCCCCCCCCCACCCAGCCTCGACTGGGGTCCCGGAGGTCTAAGTGGCTTCTGGGATCTGAGTTCCTGATGGTCAAGAACTCCTGACCCCTGTAGGTGCTGATTCATTCCCCCCAGCTCCAGACTGAGAAGTTGCTCAGCAACGTGGAGATGAGCAAGGATCTTGCCCCCAGTTTTGCCTGAGATTTAGGAAGTTGGTGCCTTTTCTAGGCAGTGACTGAAATGAGCTCTCTTCCTCCAACCTCTCTAATACGCTGTCAGACTGCCTCGTCCTGGAGTGAGCGGTAGCAGGGGGACCATCACTGGCTGTGGGTGTCCCCCAGAAAACCTTAGGACTGCCTCCCTGACTTGTGAAGTAGGGGGACCTCCACCCCCGTCCCTAAAGTGCTGTCTGGGTGCCGGACGGCTAGGGAAGAGCTGCAGAATGCAACTTTGTTTAAAGTTTAGAAGTCATTCCTGCATCAAAACAGGTGTGGCATGAGCGGAAATGCACCCAAACCTCCCCCGACCACCCCTTACCCCAGCAGAGCCTCTACATTCCCGGCCAGCTCTGCTTCTCTGGCCGGCATTCATGTCCCGAAGAGGAGGGGACCCTGATCCTAGTTCCCAACTTTCCTAGAGATCTGCTTGCACCCTTCCACTCCCCTGCAGAATCCATCATCCCTACCTCGGAGGGAAGGGAAAGTCTTGTCCGCTGGGGCTGTCAAACCACCGCAAATCCCTGTTGGAAAAGCAATTTGGATCCAGTTCTTTTCCAGTCTTTGGCTTATTTCATAGACAACCACGTGCACCTACTTGTGGCCTGACTTCTCCCTACCCCGGTAAACCTGGGCTTTCTTGATTGCTTGGGAGTTGGGGCCCTCCCCTGCAAAAGCAGGAGTAGGGAACAGCTCCTGAGGCTTTCACCGACCCCGCTTGCATGCAGAGTGTGCCTGAAGCAGGGCGGGGGACGCCAGCTGCACCACTCCCGTCCCTGGTGGAGCTGGCCTCCAGCTGGAAGTGGGATGCTGGCTGGATCGCGAGAGGCAGCCCACAGCGCCGCCACAAATGGCCAGCAAACACCACTTGTTCTAAATGCAGGTGATGTTGGCGTTTCTGGAGGGAAATGGGGGAATGCGGAGGACTCGGAAGCGTCTGTAAGCCCACAGTTCCGTGAGTGAAAGGACATGGAGCGTTGCCTAGCTTTGGCTGTCCCGTGTAAATATTGCTACGTCTTTAAGTCCCCCTTATGGTGCAAAAAACCCTGCAGTCTCCCTCCTATGTGCTTAGAGAAGCCAACACGGATCTTCCTGCCTTGCTCCCAGCCACACGAGGCTTTCCGCTCTAGTATGTCCAACCTGTCTTTCCCATCAAAAGTCCTCCCTTCCAACGAGTAGGTGGGTGGGGACAGCGTGGGAGTCTCCATAAGGGAACCATGTGAAGATGACTGCAAAGCTGAGTCCCTAAGTGCCTTTGGGGTAGGGCATTAACCTCGCCTTAGGAAATGCGGAGTAGGAGGCTGGTCTAGTCTGTCGGTTTGTAACCTCTTCCATTCTCCTCGCCACTGCCACACCCTCCGCGCCTGCTACAATCAAAGGTACATGGAGTGTGCGTGTTGAGGTCGTTCTCTGAAATGGGTTGTGTGCACCTGGCAACTTACACACTGTCCCATGAGGTCTGTACAGAAGCCACTTAGATCCCATCCTGTGAAGGGCTGCTGAGCCCAGGTCCCCGTGATGGAGCTGGAGAGGCTCTAGGTATTTGGTAGACAGACTCCTTAGCCTCCAGGGGAGAAAGCTTGCTTTCCTAGATGAAAGGCCTGGTCATCTCGGCATGCCTCTGATACTGGGGGTTCTTCCAGACACCACAATAAAGTGGTCAGATGAACTTCTTGGTTTCCCAATGCCTATAAAAGTTATGTTTATGCTGTGCTGTAGTCCATTAAGTGTACAATGGCATGGTTTTAAAATACATAGCTGAACTAAATAATTCCAAAAGATGCTAACCAGTTGTCTGAGCATCCAGCAAGTCTGTATCTTTTTGTTGGAGGGTCTGCCCCAAGGCTGGTGGTTGCTGACTGATTCGTGTGGTGGCTGCTGAAGCTGGGGGAGGTGAGGGGTGGGGAGGGGGGGCTGTGGCAAGTTCTTAAGGCAACAGTGAAGTTTGCCACATGGACTTTCCCCCAAACGATTTCTCTATAGCTATGTGATGCCGTTTGATGGCATTTTTACCCACAGAACTTTCAGAACTGGGGTCCTCACAAACCCTGCCACTGCCTTATCAACTTAAGCTTATGGAATATTCTAAATGACAGTTTTCAGCCTCCTCGCCAGGAGCAGCTCCATCTCCGGGAAGCACGTTTCTTGCTCCTCCCCAAGCAGCACCTCCTCACCCACGAGCTCTAGCCTGAGATCATGGCAGCACAGTCCCGCACTCTAGTTTCACTTCAGATTCTGGTTCTCCTGCTGTTTGAATCATATCTGAGGGGACACCCTCTGTTGATGTCCTGAGCCCCTCCATGATCCATGAGGGTTGGATCCCCTTCTTCCAAACTCTTAATGTTGACATTTCAGCCTCTTCCCAGGAATCATGAATGTTCTTCATGGCATCTGGAGGACTGAATCCTTTCCCAGAGGTTTCATCTTTCTCTGCCCAGATATATCCAAGGACCCCCTGTCTACAGAAGCTATATCCATATTTCCTAAATGCAAAATGTATTTCCTAAATAAATGTATTTCCAAATTACTCCCTGATCTATGGGCTGCAGGACAGTGTTTTTTTTTTTTTTTTTAGAAGGCATGAACCCATTAATCTCCCTGTAGGTCTTCATCAGGTCTTGGCTGACCAGGTGCATAGTCCATGACCAGTTAATTAGAAAGAGTACTTTGAGCACCAGGTCTCAACAGTAAGCTTGAAATACTCTGTAAACCATGTTAAGTCATCTAGGCTTAGTTGTTCCACTGATAGAGCACAGGCAGAGTAGATCTAACCTAATTCCTAAGGGCCCTGGGATTTTGGGACTGGTCAGTAAGCATTGGCTTCCACTAGGTCGCCAGCTGCATTTGCCCCTAACAAGAGAGGCAGCCTGTTCTTAAAATTCCTGGCTTCAGGGGCGCCTGGTTGGCTCAGTGGGTTGAGCCTCTGCCTTAAGCTCAGGTCATGATCTCAGGGTCCTGGGATCAAGCCCCGCATCAGGCTCCAGCTCAACGGGGAGCCTGCTTCCTCCTCTCTCTCTCTCTCTCTGCCTACTTGTGATCTCTCTCTCTGTGTCAAATAAATAAATAAAATCTTAAAAAAAAAAATTCTGGCTTCAAACTTAGATCTAATAGAAGTCCTTGATGGTATCATCTTACAATATAAGGCTGTTCTTGCTAGAGAGAAAATCTTCACTATCTTAGCTAGATCTTCTGAATAATTTGCTATATCAACTTGCACTTCTGTTATAGAGACAGTTTCTTGAACCACAAGAGCTGACCTCTGCCAGCTTCAAACTTCAGCTTCCCCATGTCCCTCCATCTTCACAGAATTGGGGAGAGTTAGGGCCTTGCTCTAGATTAAGCTTTGGCTTGAGAGAATGTTGTGCCTGGCTTGACCTTCTATCTGGACCACTCATGCTCCATATCCACAATAAGGTTGCTTGGCTTTCTTATCATCCCTGTGTTCACCAGAGAAGCACTTCTCATTTCCTTCACAAACTTTCCCTTTATGCTCACAACTTGGTCAGTGGTCACGAGACCTAACTTTTAGGCTATTGACCTTCCATGTCTGTCCTTCACTGAGCTTTAGTTTTCCACTTTCTGTATTCAAGTGGAAAGAAGGGGTCTATCTCTGAGACCATTGTAGATGATTAGCTGGTTTAATTCAATATTGTCTTAGTGAGACCTGAAGAGCAGGCAAGTGATGGGAGTGGCAGGTTCTTGGAGCAGTCTGAACACACCTGTTGAGTTTGGGGCCTTATGGTTGTGGTTCCTGGTGCCCTAAAACCATTACAGTCCTAAACTCAAAGATCTCTGAATACAAACCACCGTAACAAATACAATAATGAACTCTAAGCTGCTGTGATCTACCAAAATGCAATACAGGGACCACGGGGGTAAAACGCTGAGGATGGGGGAATGTATAGGTAGACTTGCTCAGTGCAGGGGTGCCACAAACTTTCAATTTGTGTTTTTAAAAGCATAATAGCACAAAGGATGCCCGTGCAGGCTCAGATGTAGAGCATTTTCTGTGGCCGTTTTCTCCTGCAGGAGAGAACTTTTTTCAAAGTATTTGGACAGCAAGTCCCCTGTCAGGTTGGTAAGAATATTGAGCATCCCAACTGAGGGTTGACCGAAGCCCATAGGTACATGGTTTTGCTGAGGACCTCTAGGCACCAGGATCTATCCTGAACTGTACCTAGTTTTGGGGATGGTGGCAGCTTTGCAGAGGAATCCATTCTACCCAACTCCTGGAGAGTGAACCCTAGCTTACATACCTGGTCAGATTCTGAAGGCCCCAAAATGGAATCCAAATGGGAGCCAAGTAGACTGGACTGAGCAAGTTTGCATTTGGGGCAGGCCCCTTAGTTGTGGATCAGGTCCCCATCAGTTTGTTTTGCCTGAAGTTTCAGGCTCCATTGTTTCTCCTTTCTTCCCCTTACCCATGGTTTATTTGGTCTTGAGGTTGTGTGTGTGTGTGTGTGTGTGTGTGTGTTTGGTTTGTTGTTTGTTTGTTTGTTTGTTTGTTTGTTTAGACTAAGATCTCATGGACCTCCTAGGAGTTATGTTCCTCTGGCTCGATGATTCTGAACTTGAGTATAGCCTTGTACCTAATAAGAATTCCCTTTGTAGGGGGGAAGTTTTTTTTTACTGAAATCAAGTGGTTAAGAACTAGCAAAGCTTGGCCCAAATACCAAATGCTGGACCCTAGGCTGGGATTGTGGTGCAGCAAGAAATACAAAGTGAGCAGTTGTTGCAGAAAAGTTAGCAACTGCTGCTCTGGTCTAGTTCTGCAAGAAAGAGGCTCCATCAGGGGTCAGAAGCCTATGGAAAAGTCTCCAGATAGGAATATCTTTGTTCCACATGACCGGTGTGGTTGGAGGTTGGCAACAGAATTTGAAGCCAAGT
Source organism: Mustela lutreola (assembly GCF_030435805.1). Lineage (NCBI taxonomy): Eukaryota > Metazoa > Chordata > Mammalia > Carnivora > Mustelidae > Mustela > Mustela lutreola. Next base: position 3,933,967 of record NC_081292.1, on the reverse strand, counting down.
AGAGAACACTGAACTTGGAGCTCTACAGGGTTTGTCCTTGCTTATGCTAAACTACTGTTGAGCTGTGTAAGTGGGATGCCTGTCAGTTTCATGCTACCAGATGCTGCTGTTGGTATTGGTCCACTGTCTAATGAAGTTGACCAGAGTTAGGGACACAAGCTGCTGATAATGAGCCAGGCTCTGTCTTGGCATCAAGATCCCCTTGGGAGAAGGAGGGAGGTGGGGAGCTCTCCTAGATTCCTGACCTGAGAATTAGTATTCCCATAATGTACACAACAAATACACCAGCGGTGTGAAGCTACAGGTGTTGACTAAACTGAACTTGGGGTCAGTTGTACCTCAGTGACCAGCATGTGTGCTGGGTGGGCAACTGCCTGCTTGCATTAAACAAAAATAACATGGGAGCTCTGAATCCTGGGTGTTCTCCATCTGAGAGCAACTACATCCACATCTAGGGACTTTTCTCCAATACCAGGGTCCCAAGATCAGACTCCTAACCCGTCTTTCTGCCATGGCATAAAGGCTTGACAAATCTGGCCCCAAGCAGTATTAGCAGCAACTGTTCAGATGATATAGTGAATCAAGATCTACTCAAATAGGTAGAAGGTCCCTGTGGGCCTTTGGTTTGGGTCCCAGGCGACCTGCCCTCCAATGAAGCCTATCCCTGTGGCTGGAAAATGGAGGATATGACCATACCTTCCTGACGGGGTCTGTGATTGAAGGAGTGAGAATGATACAAAGCAAAGGTCAAGCAAAGCTTTATTCTACGCCAGCACTGAGAATCAAACCTACTGGCTGGGGCGGTCTCTTATGGAGAGAGCGACCACCCCCAGCTTCACAGACTAGCTTTTATAGAGCAAAGGCCATGTGGTTGAGCCTGGCCAATGAGATTGTCTCCACCTGACCTGATCCGTCCTTGTATTTGGGCTCTGTTATCAGGGACTGGTCGACCATATTTTACTGGTTTCCCAGACTTGCTTTTAAGTAAGTTCCTCGGGGCGGGGGTAGGGGGTAGGGTCAGTTTTAACAGAGATGGAATCGCTCTGGTTAAGTAGGCCCCTACATTCCCCCCTTTTCTTTCTTTGGAGATTAGTCAAATCCTTGACTTTTCAGCCAGTTCTATGTCCTCCTGTTGTAAGGGGCTATGTTGAGACAAATGACATTAAGGAGTTTATAATGCAGGGGCCAAAAAGTAACATTAGTAACAGTAAAACCAGGGGACTTGCAATTGCTGGTATTAGGGAAGTCATCCACGGAGACCAGTTGAACAAACTTTCAAACCATCCCTGGGAGTTCCTGCATTGTTGTTCATGCTCATCTAGTCTCTTTTTAATGGCTGCCAGTCTGTTTTTAATGACTCTGGTGTGATTTACCCAGAAGCAGCATTCCTCTCCTAGGGCTACACAGAGCCCTCCCTTTTTCTAGAAATAGTATGTCAAGCCCTCTTCTATTTTGCAATTGTCTATATTTCCCACCTATACTTTAGCAATAGGAGCAACAATGAACTCCATGAACTCATTGTTTTTTGCGTCTTAGCTTTAGTCCATGATTGGCGGGGCCCATCGGCAATGGCATCCATCTCTGGGGGGCATCCTTGCCCTCGGCTCATTTGACATGACCCATGTGAATCCAGGCCCTGATGCCTTCTACTTTTATTGCCGTGGGGGTGGTCAGGATGACAGTAAATGGTCCCTTCCAGCCAGACTCCAAGTTTCCCACTTGGTGGTGGCATATCCAAACCAAGTCCCCAGGTTAGTAAGTATGTGGTTCCACCTCTGTCTCCGTCCCAGTGTGGGCAGTTTGGATCCCTGCGTGGGTTCTTTTTAAGACAGGCTGTAGTCCCTGCAGTGACTGGAGTACAGACTGATCAGTCATTTCTGCTAGGGCAACCTCTTGTAGCCAAGGACAGAGCAGGGGCGGGGGGGGGGGGTGTCTCCTGAGCATTATTGACCTCGTGCCCTGAGGAGGGCGAAAAGGAGATCCACCCATCCACCACCAGTCTCCACAATTAGCTTTGTCAAGCTCTCTTTAGGAGTCCAGTTCATTCTCTCTACTTGCCTGGAGCTCTGGGGCCAGTAGGCACAATGTAGTTTCCAATTAGTGCCCACGGCCTTGGCCAATGCCTGTGAGACTGAACTCACAAATGCAGGGCCGTTTGTCTGACCCGACCGCGAGAGGCAACCCAAACCTAGGAATTATTTCTTCTAGTAGCTTTTTGGCTATCACTCCTGCCGTCTCATGTTTGGCGGGAATAGCCTCTACCCAGCCTGAAAAGGTATACACAGAAACTAACATATACTTGTGTCCATACTTTCCCAGTTTCATCTCTGTAAAATCCATTTCCCAATAAACTCCTGGTTCCTTACCTCTTTCTCTTTTCCCTCTTCCCTTTCTAGTTCCTCCTGCATTTACCGCCTGACATTGAGAGCATCTATCAACCACATCCTGAGCCATACGCCCTAAGTTAGAAACCTGGGAAGTGTGTAAACCTGGTGATTCACAGACCTGGGGATAAAAATATATGTTTATAAAAAATATATGTTTATAAAAAATAAAAAATTTAAAAAAAAAAAAAAAAAAAAAAAAAAACCTGGAACTGCTTGACCATAAGCTTCTTAAGCTTGTGTGTCCCCAAATGAGTGCCCTGATGTATTTGGCTCACTAATTCTTTTCCTAGTCTTCAAGGAAGAATCAACTTTCCTGTTCTAGTCTTAGCCCAGTCCCCTTCATGGTCTAATTTAGCCCATTATTGTAAATATTTTAAATCTTCCTCTGAATAGTCTGGTTTTTCTGGTAGGGCTGGAGCCGGAAGTGTAACCAGCTCTTGCGCAGTTTCTCGGGCTGCTTGCTTTGCAACTCAATCTGCTAATTGGTTTCCTTTTGAAATCAGGTCAGTTCCCTTTTGGTGCCCCAGGCAATACATAATGGCCACCTCTTTTAGGTCCCAAATAGCCTAGAGGAGAGCCAATATTTCTCCTGTTTTTAATTCCTTTTCCTTCTGCTGTTATAGATGTTGGAGGTCTTACCCTTGGCCATTTGCAGTGCCTTGGTGAGTGCAGTCAGCTCCGCTTTTTGCACTGAGGTTCTGTGTGGCAGGGCTGCCGTCCAGAGTTCCTACTCAGGAGAAACCACCGCAGCCCCTGCATACCTCTTTCCATCGACCATGTAGCTACTCCCATCTGTGAACAGAGTCATCTCTGCATCCTGGAGCGGAGTGTCTCTGAGATCTGGCCTTATTCCTGTGACCTGGGTTAGGACCTCCCTGCAGTCATGTGGGTGGTCAGCCAGCTCCTCTGGCAGTAACGGGGCTGGATTTAGCACTGCCAGGGGCCAGAAAGTCACTTTTGGCTCGTTGAGGAGGAGGGCCTGATACCCTGTCACTCGGGTGTTTGTCATCCAACAGTCTGGTGGAGTCCGGAATCCTTGGGGAAGTCTTGTCCAGGTGAGCTGGCCTTGGAACCCTTCCTGTGGGTCAGACCACTCAAAAGCAAAAAGGGGCTAAGACTCCCTTGCTAAAGGGAAAATGGTTCTCAAGGATGCAGATAATCTCAAGGATGTAGAAAAACGCATCCTTGAGATCTAAGATGGTATACGCAGTTCTTTGGGGGCAGGAGGGAGAGTAGGGTATAGGTGTTAGGCACCCTTAGATGGATATCTTCAGCCCATTTATTAACTTCCCACAAGCCCTGAATGGGACAGTACTCCCCAGTCTCTGCCTTTTGATAGGCAGCAAAGGTGTGTTCCATGGAGACTTGCAAGGAACTAGGATCCCGTCTCCTCAGAGGCAGTTAATGTGTTTTCTAATCCCTTCCTTTGCTTCCCAGGGGAGGGGTTACTGCAGGGCACAAATAGCCATAGCTATCACTTTTCATTGTGCCACCACTGGAGGCTGTCCCTTGGCCAAGCCAGGGGGCTTCCCTTCTGCCCAGACTTCGGGAAACTTGACCTGTAGGGTTGGGAGAAGGCTCCCCACCCCTTGTCTCCTGGTTTTGAGACTGGCTTGTAAAGGAGGTATTCATCTACTGCTGCCACAAGCATCTGCACAGTGGGTTGTCTCAAGGTTACAGTCATGTCTCCTCCTGAGAACTGAGTGCCAGCTTATAGTTTGTGGAGGAGATCTCTTCCCATCAAGTTATACAGGGCATTAGGGAGGACCAAGAATCAATGTTTGACTACCCCCAAGACCAAATTTAAAGTCCTTTCTGTTGTCCATTTATGTCCTTCTGTGACATTTGCCCCTTGTACCCAGACTTCCTCTCCAGATAGTTTTCCATAGGTATAAGTAATGATGAAAATTGGGCTCCTGTATCCACAAAAATATCAATTGATTTCCCCTCCACCTCAATTTTGACCCGAGGTTTGGGGAGGGGCTCTGAACAAGGGGCCCCGTCAGTCTCTGGTGGCCAGCATTGCCGTCTTCTTTTGGGGGCACTCCTTGGCCCAGTGTCTTTTTTCCTTGCAGTAAGCACACTGATCTGAATCTAAGCCTTCCCACCTGCTTTCTCTATACTTAGGCTTTTCTTTCCACTGACCATCCCCTACCTGCCTTTTCCCTCTCCACTGACCTCTTTCCCCCTGTCTCCTTCTCGCCTCATGTAATGCTGAAACCTTAACTATTTTTTTGGTCTGTTTTTCATCTTGTGCATCCCTGTTAAACACCTTTTCTGCCATTCCCACTAACTCAGTCAGATTCTTCCCTTCAAATCCTTCAGTCTTCTGAAGTTTCCTATCCACCCAGGTGGGCTGGTGGGTAAGAAAGCCTGAGGGTGGACAGAGAAGGATTTATGTCGGGCCTTAAGGAGGGGGATATTCCACATCCTCCACATCTGATGGAGGCAGGACGGTCTTCCCTGGTTCTGGTTTTGGTGATCTGACCTGCCTTAGAGGGAGAGAAATTGTTTTGTTAGTAGGGGAAAGGTGAGACTTGAGCCATGATGGTGGCTCTTCCACCAGATATCAATCACCAGGCCACAATGTACAGAAGTTGGTCTTGATGGAGATTGAAGACCTTACTCTGGGTCGAGTAGATTTGAGCCAAGGCAAACATTCCTTCTGGCGACCACCCTGTGGAGAAAGTGGGCCACTCTAACAGGCAGAGTGTTTTTAGTTTTCCTGAGTAAACCTTGTCATCCGACTGGGTGGTTTTACTTGAAAATCCTTGAAATGCTGGAGAACAAGCCTTAGGGGTGACACAGGTCCCTTACTCCCCACTTGCTGCATTTCTTCAAACACAACAAACAACACAACAGACAACAAAAAGACAAGACAAAGACAACGGCAGACCCAGCGGCCCTTCCTCAACCAGATATCAAGTCTAAGGGTGTGCAAGATATAATCCCAACTCAAAGGCCCAACCTTCCACTGGTGGGGATTTTCTCGGTCCCCTGACTGCCTAGGGGGACTTGAACCCCCTGGCAATCTACCAGTGGAGGTATGGGGCATCCCCGCATCCACTCCAGCACTGTGGAGCAATACTGCGTCCAGTTTCTCCCCAGTGGGCTATACCCCTGGAGCTCCGCAAACACGCAGACAGAACAGGATTTCGCAGAACTGGGTCTCGCAATCTTACCTCCGGAGGCTTTTCTCAGAAATTCTAATGCTGGCTCAGTTCTCGTTGTTTTATCCCGGACGAGCACCCAAATGATGGAGTCCACGATCAAAGGAGTGAGACTGATACAAAGTGAAGGTCAAGCAAAGCTTTATTTCGCACCAGCACAGAGAATCAAACTGACTGGCTGGGGCCATCTGTTATGGAGAGAGTGACCACCCCCAGCTTCACAGACTAGCTTTTATAGAGCAAAGGCCATGTGGTTGAGCCTGGCCAATGAGATTGTCTCCACCTGACCTGACCCGTCCTTGTATTTGGGTTCTGTTATCTCCATCTGACCTGACCCGTCCTTGTATTTGGGTTCTGTTATCTCCATCTGACCTGACCCATCCTTGTATTTGGGCTCTGTTATCAGGGACTGGTCGACCATATTTTACTGGTTTCCTGTAAACCTTGCTTTAAAGTAAGTTCCTCGGGAGGGGGGGGGCAGTTTTAACCGAGATGGAGTTGCTATGGCTAAGTAGGCCCCTACACTTCCCTTCTTGAGACCCATTCAAGTCATCAAAAATGAACATTAGCCCAGTAGACCTCTGGTGCCATCCCAGGAAGGCTCTGAAAAAGAGACTCTTCATGAGCATAGGGTCCTCCTGGGTGCTCCTGAAACACACCTTTTGCAATGAGTGGTGGATCAGGAAAATGCTTCAGAATGAACAAAAGGCTCCTTGTTGAGCCTTCTATCCTCTCTGATAGCTGACTTCTGGAGCTGGCTCTTTCTAAATGAGAGCCATTGAGAGTAAAATACCCCAGTTTATCTTTGTTTTGTTTTTTATCTGATTGGCTTTATTAAGCCATTCATGAGTCAGCAGCATTATGTACAAGTAGAGCAATGCTGAGGAGTTGTACAACATGGAACCTTCTTTCAGGCAGGAACGTGGAGCAAGGAAACCAGAAGAAAGGATTGTTTCAGGCCAGTCCATCTTCTGGATTGGGATTGGGGGAGATGTGAACAGCAAGTTGTTTATCATCCAGATTACATCACAAGTGCTGATCAGGAACTTTCAGATGGACTGTTACCCATTCTTGGGAGGGGGTTAAAGTACCCAGTTCTCAAGACTATAAGGAAACCAAGCTCCCTATAGCCAAGTAGTCATGGGGAATCATTTCCCAGGATATGCATGCTTTTACTGAGAATTGAGTCAAAGGGTAGACCCCAACATAAGAGGGTCCCTGAGGGAGGTGGTCACACTAATGGGGCCCAAAGTACTGGCAAAGTTGTGCAGCATTGATCATGATGGAAAGTTCTGAAAATGGGAAAAAGAAGGTCAGGAAAGAACTTTGAAGCAGACCCACCAGTTATGATAGATTCATCCATACCCAGCATGGCTGGGAAAGGATTGTTTTTGGGTTCTATTGAGAACCATGGGTGGCTTTAACTTCTTGTATTTTAAGGAGTAAGGAGACAGACAATATTGCTATGAAGTAAGATTGCTCAACCTGAATGAACCAAAAGCAGGATCTGTACATCTGACCCTCAGGAGCTCTAACAATTCTATGGTAGGAAGAGCAAAAAGGTCTAAACTTTCTAATGTGGGGTTGTACTTGTCTGTAAAGGTCAAGCCCATCCCCCCCAATAAAAATTGTATGTATTTTTTCCCCCTCTTTCAGAATCAAGAACTAGGTCCTCATCTAAATGCACCAGAAAGGGGCGCCTGGGGGGTTCAGTGGGTTGAGCCTCTGCCTTCCGCTCGGGTCATGATCCTGGGGTCCTGGGATCGAGCCCCGCATGGGGCTCTCTGCTCAGTGGGGAGCCTGCTTCCCCCTCTCTCTCTGCCTCTCTGCCTCTCTGTCTACGTGGGATCTCTGTCAAATAAATAAAGCCTTCAAATTAAAAATAAATTAAATAAATAAATAAATAAATAAATGCACCAGAAAAATTGTCCTCTGAAATCACTAGAAAGATTGGAAGCCTGGAAGGATTATCTTCACCATAGACAACTTGCCTGAAGGAAGGGTTTGGGGTAAAATTGTGGCAGAACAGGGCTTGTTGCATCCTGCCCTAAATTTTGTCCTTGCCTATGACTGGAGGGCTGGACCCTTCTATACACCTGGGTTTCATTCTCCTTTGGGGGAAAAATCTGGATAAGTCTGTGCTGTGTACTTATGGTCCTCAAGGCTGAGGTCTCAGTGTTCCTAGGGGATCCATGGTTTCTACCCTAGTGACCCAGACAAATCTTGGATCTTCTTTCCTTATTATCTTCCTGAATTCTCTCTCTTCCCTCCAGAGAACCTGGGGCCAGGAAGCCAGAGGTTCAACAAGGCCTCTGTGTTCTAGTGTGCCTTGGGAAATCTGTCCAATGTTGCTGACAGGACTTCTGATTGTACAGGTCATGGTGAGCCTGGAAACCTTCCAGTGTCTGGCCCTTCAAAGGGTGGCTTTCTGGGTTGGATGAGCACTTATCCCTTGGTTGCCTGCCTTGGAGGTCTGGGAATCCTGCTAGGACATATCCTCTCTTTGCCAGTACCTCTGTGGTTCTCCTGGCTCCTCAAGGCTGACTTAGTTGTAGAAGGCATGTTATATCTGTCACTCTTTGGGGTTCTCTGCCCTGGAAGAATGTATCTTCTCCCCATCCTCCAAGACTTTCTCCACCCCACCATCCTCTGGAAATCACCTTACTCCTTACAGACTTGTATCTTCTCACCCAACCAGGATCTCTATCCTGAAAACCATTTTCCCACAAATACTAGTGACTTAGCATGTTTGTAAGACCTTCCCAGATTTCTGGCATCTGAATGTTCCAAACAGATTCCAACCTTTTCTAGATCTGCCAAGGATATTTGGTCTGAAGGGGTGGCAGCACAGATACCACCTTGTCCAGAGGTTTACCAGTCTCTGGCCATTTTGTTGGTATCTTCTTTGAAAGCTGTTCTTTGACTGGTTCCCATCGCTTCTGCTCTGGGTTTGGTCTTGGGACTTCATGGCTTCAACTGTTGCCCATGCTTATTTCCTCCCTCTGCTCTCCTCTAGTAGAGCTCTTCTGAGCTCCCTCCCAGCACAAATACTTACTACTCATCCCTACTAGAGTCTCCTAGGTGCTTCAAACTTGGGTTGTTCTCCATAGAAGTCACCACTTGCCCTAAACCAGATATGTCTCCACAATTCCCCATCCCATTCTGATGTTTGGAAGGAGCATAAAATGACACTTAGTTTCCAGATGTCTGGATGGCTTTATTGGTCTCAGGGATTTGAGCTGCTATCCTGAAGTTTTAGTGAAGAGGGGCTAAGGGAGAGCTTCCTTCATGTTGGGTTCTAAATCCTACCATGGTGTTGCTACTGTGGCTTCTAAGTGCTGTGGCAGCTCCTAGTGGTCCCCCATTCCTTTCTGTAAACCCTCTGATATCCATGTCTGACTGACCGAGGGCCCTGGAAATGAGATCATCAGGGTGTTGAGAAAGGTTAGGCCCGTGTATGAACTTAAGCCCATGGTGACTTGTACTAAAGGAACAACCTTGACAAGTAGTACTCTTGCTCCTGATACTGACTTATAAGGAGGGCAATCTTTGATCTACTAGTTTCTTGGGTATAACACCTTAAAAAAAAAAAAAAAGGCTGGGTATATCCAAGTGAAGCACTTAAAACCATGAAACCTGAGATTAGAGTAGAAACCAGGATTTTTGGTACCAGGAAAGCATCTACCTTGGCATCCTCTTGCCTGTATCTACAAAGCTCCACCTGTCAAGAATGGCTACTGGCAGTGCCCCTTCAGTGGCACCCAGATGTTCTGCATAGACTTTTCTGAATACCACTTTGCTACTGAAACTTAATATTTCCAATTGCCCTTCTTCCTACAAAAAGTTCTCAATGTTTCTAACTTTAGCAAGGGACTATCAGATAACCAAGGACTTTAATGCTATTTGGTCAAATAGGTAGTCTCTGTAGAATTATTGCCACTTTGCTTTAGAAAAATATAGAGCTAACTCTTGTCATCAGAAGAGATCCCATCTTGGGTGTCTGGATGCCTTAGTCAGACTTTGCTAATATGCCCAGTGCATAGGCTAAGGGATGGCTTGGTGGCTCCCTGCCATAGGACTGGTAACTCAAGGAGGAAGTTGGCACAGGGCACACAAGGGCAAGGGCCTTCAGTTCTGGGACTCACCTGGTTGAAGGGCTGGATAGTGGTGAGCAGATCTGGCACAACCCTTGATCAAAACTGAGGACAGTGGTGGTATTCTGTATGCCCTAACATTAAGGCAATTCTGGCTCAGGACACTAAGTCAACATTCTCTGGTCTTTAATAGACCAGAGAATGGTCTATTAAAGTGACTGTGAAGGTTGAATAAGATGAGTCTAGATAATGCTGTGAGGCCTGTCCTCTGAGCATTTGATAGGATCTTCCAGATGCCTAGTTCTGTGAATATAGTTTGGGACCAGTCTGGGTGTTGCTTATTTTTAACCTTAAGTTTTAGTTCACAGAAAAATTGAAAGGAAACTGAGACTTCCCATATGTGTCCTCACCTCACATACACAACTTCCCTTGCTATGAACCTCTCCCACCAGTTGGTATACTTGTCCATCAATAAACCATCATGGACCCACCATTCTCCTACAAAGCCCATAGTTAACAACAGGGCTAATTCTTGGTGTACATTATTATGGGCTTAGGCAAATATATGACCTACCCACCATTATAGTATCACAATATATTACTGCCCTAGGAATATGGAGTCTTTTTTTTCTAAAGCAAACTTAATATGTTGAGGGGGTCTTGGTGAACTTCTGAGTTCATTAGTGTATGACAAGACTTTGGCCCATACAGGCCCTTTACACTGTTACCATGATCTATGGGATGAGCAGAGGCTCATAAACCTTGAAGTGCATGATACAAGGGGATGAGACAGGTGGGAAGGAAGTGTGTGCCAGAGGTAAAACTGGTATCTTGTAGTCTGTGCTAAAGGATGGAGGTAAAGTTCAGAGCAGAGTTAAACAGAATGGTGGCCAGAAGCTAGGTCTTGCATGGACTGGAGAGGAAGTGAGTGCAACCTGCTGACTATAACTGGGATGGGGGCCATGAGTAGCATTCTCTATCCTCAGGGCTCCAATAGGCCTTGAATTTGGAACAACTTTTAACTAAGGTTAAAAAGTCCCCTCTTGCAGGCCTTCAGAGCCAGAGGAAGTAGGGTCACCAGGCCTGATGACATGAGTAGAGCACAAGTCATCACTGTTGCTCCTTGTGGGTGTCCAAAGCACAGTCCAGGAAACAATGTCCCATTATGTCAATAAGACTGGCTGGCTATGTGGTCACACAGGATGTCTTTATGTTCGTATTCTTACAGCTAGCAACAATTCCTGGAGGTCACAATATTGCTGAATACAAGACTTCAGCAAATCAGTAGCCAGAAAACAAGGCCACTGTTCCCAGAAGACTGGTCAAGTCTTCCTTCAAGCTGATAAAACAAATGTGTGGTGTTAGGGAGTCCACTGTGAAACAGTTACTCCGGCTGCGTTAAGATGTTGGATAATTGAACATAAATAAACTCAGTGTTTCTTTAAAAAAAAAAAAAGGAAGAAAGAAAAATTCTACCACACTTTCTTGAGCACCACCCAGCCAAGGGTGCTTTCCATAGTGACCAGCATGTTCACAGGGAAATCGGAGTCTCCAGCCATGTTCTCCAGGACCCCATCATAAAGATCCCTATTACGGAGAATTGGGTAAAAACAGTGTGAGGCAAACTTGTAGAGTTTGGACGATCTGAATTCACCAGTCTGAACTGTCCTTTTCGATGTTCCGCTAATCTTACTTTACTGCATTAATGAAACGTTAAAGGGAACATCTGCACAGAACCATGACCCAGGAAGATGAAGTACATTACCAACAAACCAGCCACTTTCCGTGTGCTACCTCTGATCATTATCAGAGGCAAAATTAACCAACAGTGATAGAAGTGGAAAAAACAAATCATATTGAACCTTACATGCTATGATTCTATTTCTATATACTCCTATTTTTCACTTGTTGGAGATTCATGTAAGCTATATGTACAGTAGTTCCCCTCTACTGCTGTACAGTATTTCATTTAAGTATATTCTGGCTTATCCATTCCAGTGTTCCGCACTAACATATGATACTGGATATGGGGACTAGTATACATAAATGCACCCTCCTGTTTATGTACTCTGCACTAAAAATCTCTGCATCCTAGGCTTTATGTACCTGGTTTTGAAGTGAGGAGGGGAACATACTAGAATCATCTTCCAAAAGGTAACTCATTTTGCATAATTGATATAGGAATGTTCCTGTTGTTCTATATACTTGCCAGGGCTTAGTGAGATCTATAATTCTGCTGTGCTGGTGACTCAGTAGTGGTATCTTGTAGTACTTTGAATTACTGAACTTGTGTCCTAATTGTATCTCCCATTCTGGGTTTCTAGAACATATAAGGTATTGCCACATGACACATAATATTTTTAGGTAGGGAAGAACGTCAAGCCATGTGGGTGCTTCACTAGCTTGTCTGCTTCTATTATCTGAAAACTTAAATGTCAAACCTAGACCTATGGACTCCTGGGGGTAGTTGAGAGTATTGGGAATATTGGTTTTCAGCTGAATTAACTACAGTGAATCAACTGGGGACTGGGGGAGAGGGGAGCAGTCTCTGGTTCCTTTCTAGATAGATACATTATTGGAGAGGTGGGTGCTTCTTACATAAATTCATGCTAAACAGGTGTGCTAAACAGGGGGGTTCCCAGGATACTCAAAGGAAAACGAGGCTACCCCCTTCCCAGCTCAACATGTCCCCACCTCCTCTGAAGATAAATGTCTAAGATCAAGGGCGTAAATCTATTGTTCTAACCATTTCATTCCTCATAGATGTCACCGCTTCCTATAGAGTAAGACAATGGCAAGTATTCTCCCCCCTCACTGGCAGCCTGATGAGACAAGGGTGTTCAGAGACTGAAAGAAAAGGTTTCACTGGTGATGTCCTAATATGTACCATGGAGAATGAGATTGCTGTATGAACTTTTGTTACTGCCAAAGGAACCTGAGCATATAGGATCCTGCTTTCTCCCATCTCCTGAGTAGGACTCCACTCCCCACAATGTGCTACATGGGCAAGGAAAACACATTAGCGGCTCTCTGGATACTTGGAGATATGTGTAGTTCAAGAAAACCATAGTAGAGCACTCTAGAAGTCTACTTCTTCCACAGATGGCCCTAGGAAATGGGCAGAAGATGTGCAGGGAAAGCTACAGCCAGTACACTTCACACTTAGCTCATTTTCCTCTAGACCTCACTCCCCAGGCTGATTCTGGCTCCTAGGTCTATGGTTGGTTCAAAGAATTCCTTTAAGAATGGTACCTTCTCAGGAATTGCCTAATAGATCATTCCTAGAAGACCCAGTCTCCCCAAGGCTCAAAAATCACCTCCTATGTTGAGTAGCAAATCAGCACCTATCTGATTGATGGGGTTGGAGCTCTAGGAAGTCTGGCAAGATGGGGCCTCCTACCAATTCAACTAGGAATGTCGTTTCTTCTACCTATACAGGCAGTTTTCTGTGTGTGATTCTTGGGTCTCAACCCAGCTTGGTTCCCTAACAAACATATTTGGGCAGGTAACTTGTTAGACTTTTTTCATACCAGTAAAAATTTTGTTCATACCTTTAAACCAGCAGAGCTAAAGCCACCTGTGTTTCCCATTGGTCTACTTTTCTGGTTGTATTCTGTCCACTTGAATAGTAAGCACTTTAGGAGTGGAAACATAACCATTGTATTTTATAGAACATTTATGTGAAAAACAATGTAGCCTATAGCTTACAAATGCTAGTTTATTCAAATACAGAGTACCTATAATATATAGCGGTCTTAAGGGAACAAGTGTGTCTCTGCCTGCAAGGAGCCCATGCCCTAGTCAGTTGGGTCAACAAAGTAGTCAAATGAGTACAACGTTTTAGGGCAGAAATCATGTAAGGATTTCAAGGACTTTGTCTTCTACTTAAAGCTCATGACCATCATCCCTGGTGGCTTTTGGTTCTGCCCTAATCAGAAAGGATGAATACCCAACTTTTGTATCAACATGGACAGGACTGGAAGAGATTATGCTGAGTGAAATAAGTCAAGCAGAGAGAGTCAATTATCATATGATTTCACTTATTTGTAGAGCATAACAAATAACATGGAGGACATGGGGAGATGGAGAGGAGAAGGCAGTTGAGGGAAATTGGAAGGGAAGATGAACCATGAGAGACTATGGACTCTGAAAAACAATGTGAAGGTTTTGAAGGAGCAGGTGGTGGGAGGTTGGGGAAGCCAGGGGGTGGGTATTGGAGAGGGCACAGATTGCATGGAGCACTGGGTGTGTGCAAAAACAATTCTGTTACACTGAAAAGAAAAAAAAATTCATGACCACATTCCCATTTCTAAATGAGAGCCATTGAGAGCCCTAAAGTCCTCATTATGGAGAATAGGTGGTAGGGGAGAAAGAGGTCAGTTAGAGTATCACACAGAGATCAAGATATGGAGTCACAGCTCAATCCAGGGTGTGCATGGTAGTAGAGGTAGGAATGGGATGAAAAGAACTTTCAGGAAGACTGGAAATCTGGTGGATGCTCTATCTAGGGAGGCCAGTGTAAGGAATACATTCAAGGAGAAAGTCATAAGTTCTATATAAGTTTGAGATCCATAAGCACAAATAGCTGTGGAAAGTGAACTGCTTAAAGCTTAAGTTATTAAATCTTCCCCATATTCTACACCAGCCAGAGAGTAGTGAAAGATGAGTTTTTTTCCATATCAAGTTAACTGAGGGAGAAAGAATACAACAGAGTTGAGGGTTTGCAAGCAAATCATTATGGAGGATGGGTCACCCAAAGTAAATTCAGAAAGGATCACTGGCAAGTAACAACTGGCTATTAAAGGGGTAGGATAGGACCTGCAATGATATCAGTAGAATTGTGTCAAAACTTGAAGGTAGTACCTTTTAAAGTTCAAGATGGCATCTACAGGCAGCCATGGATATTGACTAAATTAAGGCAGAATAGAAGGACAGATCTTTAGCAGTGAGGTCAAATCAAGGAGGCCAAAGGCTCTGTATCATCTTTATGTCTGTTGAAGTAACCATGTGTGACCCGCAGTGCTGAAGGGAAGAGGAGAGCAAGGAGCAGGCAATCAATGAATGGTGGGGGGAGGTGTCACTATAGGGTCAGAAGATAACTTGCAACAAGTCGGTAAAATGGGTGGAAAATGATGCTTGAGTTTTAGATATGGAGTTTGAGGGAGAAGTGAGGAGAGTTCTGGAGTTAAGAAAACTCACGCCCATCTCTAAGCTTTGTAACTTTGGAGATGTGAAGGCATCAGAAGCAGATGTGATACTTTCTAAGGGGCAGCCATATTTGTTTCACCAAAACAAACAAACCTCCAGAGGAGATTGAAGATAGAGGCAGATCTACCAGAGGAATACCAGGAATCCCAAAACAATCAAATGTTTTGGGGCACTGTGTTTGGGATTAAGAGTCCAGGCAATAAATGGTAAAGACTAGACATATTAACCTCTTCAGACTACCTACTTGACCACCACAACTTTAAATTCTCAATCTTCATTTCTCTTCACCACCTTCTGGCCTTCAGACTCTCCTGAGGCTTGTCTAGAGCCTGGAGTTCTAGATCCCTTCTCATATAAGTGTTCTTATTCATCATAAAGAATTTCTCAGATTCTAATTACCTGACTTTATCTTCAAATTACCTAGTTGACCTGAAACTTAATTTCCCCAAAGAGGTGCATTCCTAGGTTCTCATCCTTGTAATTCATTGCATATCTCCTCTAGAAAGGAGAGCTCATTCTTCAGAATCCTGGAATTGGTCTCCACCATGCTCCTGGGGTTTCTCCTTTCTTCCCCTTTCATGCTAGATCATCTTGTCCTAGAACACCATCACTGACCACCTTGAGGGCCTCAAAATGAACCAAGGAAATGGATGTGTGTCCAGGGAACAAGAACTTTGGCCACAAATGCCCAGTGTTTGTTAGAATCAAATATGACAGTACTCCAAAGATTAAGCAGATGGAGCTGAGAGCCATCTTTTACTCAGGCTTGGTCAATCCCCCTCTGAGCCTGTGGTGTAGGCTTTGACCTCCATACAACACACTGTGTTCACTAAAAGGATTCTGCTAGAATCTTCTGGGGTTGAAGTAGCATCTTAGCTAGGGGAAGTCCTATGTTCCTGTAAGAACCCTTGGTTTCCTTGACAACGTCCAGGGGATTGTGCTTTTCAAGCCCTATGTTGCCTTTAGCTGGCTAACAATGTGAAAAGTGCCTTGGAATTTGAGATAGTTGGGTCTTAAGAGTCAGGAATAAGGTTTTTTGTTTTGTTTTTGTTTCTTTTGTTTTATGTTTTTCTTTATCCAGGTGTATCTTCTATAAAAACTACCCATGCTTAAAGTATACATTGTTTTTGGACTAATGTATAGCATTACCATGATCAAGGCAAGAGTATTTTAAGTGCACATATACCAGAAACCATTGATAGGCTCCTACGGGGAACCAAGGCAAGGGAAAGTTATGCAGAGAACATGATCTATGACTGTACTCCTGGGGTGAGGGAGAGGAAGCTGCTCATACTATAAGCCATCCCCTATTTCTTAGCCAGAGGCACAGAAAAACTCGGAAGTATTGAGGTTGGGAAGTTTATGTCTGCAAATCAAGTATGATAAAGGGGGCCTTCTAGTCAGGACAAAGGCCACCTCCTCTAGGGTTACCACCAGACTAGACTTCACTCCCAGGGCACTGCCACTACCATTGTTGTCAAGTGAAACTGGATCCTCAGTGAGCCCCTAGATGGGCACCCAACACTGCTGAGATTTCAGGGCCCCAGAATTCCACATTAGTGTTCTTCTAAAGAATGCCCTTCTATTAGCCCCTCAAGTCTGAGGGACATTGCTGGGTCTCCCCAGGGGTAGACCCCAGCACAATATGCATGGAGGATGGAGTCTGACATAAGCTTTTCAAACTCCTTCCAGTCAGGCTGAGCCACTGAGTCCTGATGGTCATGCACAAATTAAGAAAAGCCATCATTATCCTTATGATCAAGGTTCAAACCAGGACCAGAGAATTAAATAGGAATAATTCAGACTCAAGACAATAACCTGGCGAAGCTTAATTGAGTCTTCCAGACCTGAACTAGCTTGTTCTCAAATATTTGTACTGACATTTTGTTGTGCAGTATAGTCTTGTGACTACTTCTACGTCAAATGACCTCCAGCTTCTAACAGCTTGGTCCCTGGAAAGTTCTAGGTATTTAGTGACCCCTCTCTAGGCATATATTGCTCCCAGGACCCAGGCACAAGTGAGGAATTAACTTTCAAACTATTCATATTCATAGGCAGGATGCTTCTCCAGGAATCTGTTGTGATTCTCCAAATGGGGCTCTTTGGTGGTTCCATATTGCAATTCTGCCATAGGTCTTCCCATGTTTTACCTGTTGAAATGCAGACCAAGTGGCAAGGTAGCTCCTATCCTGTCCTGGGTGAAGCAAAAAGCCTTGTTGCTTTGCATCCTACTCCAAAATAGCAGCCTCATGGATCTGAGCAATATCCCCAAATGTGCTGAGTCCTCCAATTCTAAAGGTGCCCACCAAGCAATGCCTCTTTCTTCATGTTAGTGCAAAGTCAGCAACTTGTTCTCATCTCCTACAAGTTCCAAATCACTGAACACAGTAGTGACCCTGAGCCACACCTCTCCCTAGAGCAACTTCATTGCATGTGCTTGAAGCACACCCAGATTCTTAGCACCACCACACCCATCCTGAGAAATGGTGTTCCCCTGGCTTCTCAACATGGACCAAGCAGAGCTCTGACCTCTCACTAGTCAGAGGTGTCAACTCCATGAACTAGGTCAGCTTGGGAAGGCCTTTGACTAGAGATGGGTTAGTGATCAAGGCTGCCTCTTGGGCCTTCCTCCCTGGCTATTCTGCCTGGCACTGTTCTGTCCTTTCTCCTGAGGAGGGGACAGTGCTATACTACATCCATCTACTTTTCTTTGGGGCTATAACCAAGATCAGGACACAGATGCCAGAGCTCAGGGAAGATGTTATTCCCAATGACCCTCCTCTTACTAGAGTGCCCTTGGGACAGTCAGTCTACACTCTCCCAAAGGAAATTTCCTAGCCAGCCTGTTGTACAAATATTCCTTTGACAGAAGTTTTCTGTAGAATCAGAATTAGTAGTGAGAATAGAATCTGAAGTTCAAATCTCAAGTTCAATTTCCTGCATGTTGTTAGAGTAGGGGCACCTCAACAATGCCAAGGTGGGCCTGGTTCCACTGACCATGCTGTTCTGTTGATCCAGTCTGAACAGGGAATAGATTATTTCTACTGATCTTCCTCAAGTTCATGGAGTCTATCCTGTCTTCTCCATTCTGTTAGAGTCCATCCAGTGAGTTATAACTTGGTAAAGTCAAATAGAAGTTCTCCAGCTGAAATGCATGTCTTCTATTTCAAGATTTTCTATTTTTTCCACTTGTTTCAAGTGTTCATAACTGTTCACTGGAGCATCTGACAATCCTTCTCTGATCATTCTAATCTGTTCTCAGTGTTCATTTCTTGTCTGTCTTTCCCTTCAAGCTGAAATTTTCCTGGCTCTTGATAGGAGAAATTTGGGTCTGTATTCTGAAAAACCAAGCTTATAAAATAAAAGCCTATGCTCCAATTTGAGCAGGTAGTCTATCTGTCTGTTCAGGATGTACATCACTTTCATGTGCTGTGGATCCAACATCAATTCGGTTAATGAATCACCTGCAGAACTGTTCCTGTTAATCCCATGTGTGTTGCCCAAATAACAAGACTCTCCCGGGCATTCCCTTTGTGTTAGCTGGGGAGGGAGGTGTGATGTTGCCCACAGACTCTGGGAGAGGGTTCCCTCCTCATCAGAGAAGAGAAGTTTTGTACTGTGAATTCTGCAGTAGTGCCATTGATGTTAGGTAGACGTTAGTTGTTTGGGTTTTGTGTGTCGTTGTTGTTTTTTTTATCACCCTAAGAATGGGCAGGTGCCAGGAAAGCATTCTGGTCCCTTTGGGTATCCTTTTCCTAGGCTTCTGGCTGGAGAGAACTATTTCTTGGGGGCTATTTCTTGTCTGCGCCTCTTTGTACTTCCTGGCTGCAGACCTCCCCAGTGTCCAGGCAAGGGCATCTAGGAACTTCGATAACAACCTAGGAAACTCTCTGCTGGGTTGTTGCTCCTATCCCAAGGTCCCTAGCCAGTATGCTGCCTTCTCTGTTACTTCCAGAATCTTCGGAAGGGTGATGTATTCAGGGAGGAAACCACTTCCAGCCACAACCATGAAATCAACACGCTGACTATAGGGAATAGACTTCTCTCAAGACCATGAAAGAACACTGGTTTATGGACGTCCCCAGCCCCTCACCTTACTCCCAGCTATTGTACCTTGGTAACACCTAGGAGCAAACTAAACTCTTCTGTTTGCTTGTCTTCATCCCTCTGACTCCTATGCTCCTCTTCTGACACTTAAGCAAAAACAAAGCAATCTTGGATGTGTTTTCTCAGACCAAGACCACTACTGTGAATAGAATTGTTTTTAATTACCTCCTATTCACCCATGAATGAGCAAGTGAGCAATTACCACTCTATAGGGATATAACTAGACAGAGGAGATCAGAAGCTTGTCCTACATGCAGCCTAGGTGAGGATACATGCCACATGGGGCCACATGGGGGGATGGTGAACAACCAGGAGTTGCAGAAGGCAGGCTCTATAGTGATGGGGGGAGGGAGTGTCCCCTAGTTCCCATGGAGGAGGTCATTGTCTTGTCCAAATAATGCCATGGGCTGGCTGGGAACTGAAAGCTGCCACTCAAGGATAAGCAGAAGCTGTATCTGGCCCCTTAACAAGGAGGGTTGTTTGGCTGCAGGGTGAGGGTTCTCCACTGGAGCAGAGTCTGGCGGGGAATTTGTGGTATGTCCCTCCTGACTTCCCCAGAGAACAAGGCAGCACTTAACACTGGGCCTCCATTTTAGACCTTAAGCCACTCTGGAGGAACCTCTGTCTCTATCCTTATGCTGCAGACTAATGATACAGTTCCTCCTTTAAACATTTCAGAAAGTGGTCTTCTACAGATTCCTTCTAGCACTTCAATTCCCCTCACATCATTAATACTATTTCCAGTTATAAACCTCTTAACAACAATCAGGATTGCTGCTGAGTTCATTCCAACCCTATTGGCAAAAGCCAGCTCATAAGGAATATGCACTAGCAGTGGACTATGTTTGAAGGAATCTGACTGTTGCAGAGAGAGTTCTTCTTGCCTTGCAAAAATGATGCAATCCACTCAGTCTGCCCACCTGGAATGTCAAGATCCAGGCTAAGTCTATGATAAACCATACTGGTACTCTCAACACAATATGTGTCCAATGCAGGTACTTACTGCTATGCAATACCAGACTTACATCTGCCCCATTCTAACACTGCATTGGGGTTAATTGTCAGACCTCCAGATATTTAAAATCCCCTCACCTCCAGTGGACTTTTCTTGCCCAGGGATATCCAAAAACCTCCAAAACAAGGCAAGAATGGACTACACAGAAGAACTTCCAAGCAATACCTCCGTCTTGCATGCTATGCAAGCGTTGATTCCCACAGTAGGAATAATACCAATGGAAAGTGGTCAGTAACTTCTATCACCCAAGTAAAAGCTACTTGTAACACACGCTCTTCCAAAAATCTAGGTTAAATTCACTAGCCGTGGTTGTGATGAATAATTACCTCATATTTGCTTTATCTCTTAGCTAGGCAAGGAGGATTTGGGGCCAGCACAAACATTTCTTGCTGGAACTACATAAATATGATCAAGAGCAAGTCCATAGAATAAAAAGGAACTATCTTGCTCCCCAAAACAGTCCCAGCTGGATTTCTGGACCTGTTTTCCACATGCACGACTAAGAGTAAACTAGGTCCCTAACTACTAGGTCTGTTCATAAGAACTAACAAGCCTTCTGTTTTCAGTAACTTCCTATTAGAGTTGGATGATGCTTTAAAGACTCTGGTTAGAATTCAACTGTACATCTGTTAAGTCAGATGTTTCTACATCTTAAGCAATTAAAGGAGTAGGAGTAACTTTAGTCTGACTACAGACTACATTCCCAGGAAAACTCTCTAATTGGAACTGCTACAATGGTTAAGATCTGGATGGTTCTTTTTCTTCTGCATTGACCAAAAGAGGACAACAAGCACGAAAGGGATAGAAAGAATCCTGATACGTGTGGTCCGGCTACCTGTTGGTATTCTATAAAGCAGCTAGCTTTCAATATTAAATGTGTCACTTTACAACAATGATAGAATGAAGCATTAACAAGATCCCTCTGTAGTTGCCTACACAAAAACAGGTACAAAATGCCAATGACCAGGTATGTGGAACAAGCATGGTTTTTCTCTGAATCTTGTATTTCTGTCCTCTTTCACAGTTTCTCAACATCTTACAACGCATCTCACAGCATAGTTGTTTGTTAGACACAGGACAGGGCAAAAGAAACATTGAACTTGAACTTGAACTTGAATCCAAGTCCAACAAAACCTTTAGATCAAAACAGCCAGGACTTCTATACCCCCACCTGTTGGTCACTGAGTGTTGAACACTAAGAAGGGGATGATCGTGGGGGAAAGTGGCTCAAATGAGGCAACCGGAAGGAGCTGGAAGCTGAAATGACTTGTTACCTCACCTGCCACAGGTAGGAAGCAAGATCCTATTTAATGTGACCCCTCTATATCCATGATGATGCTTGAGCTCATGGATGGAGCTGACCAGTCTGCATGGGCTGGAGAAGAGCTTCTTAGGAGTTACCAATCTGAGAAACTCCAGGATTATTATATGCATATCACCTCTGTCATCCTCAAAGACCAACCAATCTACATGCCCAGCTTTATGAAGAGGTTTCCATTTTGTGTTGTCTTAGTTCAGGGTCTCAAGATAATCCCTGCAAGAAGACTTAGCTGAGCTAGTAAGACACATTAGGGCCGAAGCAGTGCACCAAGACCAGGGACGCTCCAGGGTGCCAGTCTTCCATGAGACCCAGACTCCCTCAGGAACAGCCAAGCCTTGGAGTAATAACTCCCATTACATTTATAAGGTTAAAGGGCTAGAAGGATTGGTGAATGACTATGAATCCATTGGTGGAAAGGTCTTAACAAAGAGGAGAGTGAAGGCAAGAGAAGCTGTGTGAGATGATAAATGATCCAGGAAGAATATAAATTCTACTCTTGGTCTTCAGTGTCCTGAGCTGTGTGGGGGGCAGAAAGTGGAGGAGAGAAGACTTAAAGGAAGATTTCCAGGTTTGGATTACCAGTGCAAGGGTTGGCTTGGGTGGTGCATTTAAGATCCATGCATCTCATCACAAGTCTTTCTTCTATTTCCAAGGGAAGAATCTGTTAACCAGTATTGAACTAGAGCATGCATATTAACTAATCTGATGTATTTAGGGCAAAGGCATCTGATGACTGTAACAAATGCATCAAAAATTAGATTTTTTTTTTTTTGGCTGTTTGTAAGATGAACACTTATTTTCAATTAGCCAATGTACGGTAAAATAAAAATGCAACAAATCAAACGTCAATGTAGTAACTAAGTGGCGGAACACTATAAAATTTCAACTTTTCCATACATTTAAATTTTTTCACAATAGTAAGGGGGTAAAGACAAACCTGGAAGTTAAAGTCAAAAGCTGATAGCTTAAGTCCTTAGGCATTAGTATTCACTTATAGAGAGGGGAAAAAAGGCCTTGCAGGCCATCCCATAGCTCTTTTCCTACTGACTGTATTAAGCCATACTTCACTATTCTATTGCTGGAAATAGGGAACTAGTTTGTACAAGAAAACCAGAATCCTCAATGACCACAGGACCTTGCAGATAAAACAAACAGAAGCCACTCACCTGGCAAGGACTGTAAGTCCTTGCGTCTTAATTCCCACAGACCTATAGGCAGCTTCTACCAAACAGCACCTTACTCGTGTGGACATTTAGGTTAAGCCTTAAATTAAGTCTAAATAAGACACTAATGACTCCAGCTAAAACTCAGTCTGTAGGATTTACTCAGTAAACCTGGAGTTAGGTGCAACTTTGTCTTGGTAACAGATTTTCCCGACTTACAAAGTGTTTGCTCAGACCCGCTCAATTGATCAAAATACTCTTTGCAAATACAAATAAAATTTCAGATTGGTATAACTTCATGAAATAGAGAACTACTATAGGTTCATTATGGCCACAATGTAGTAAGTTCCTGTAATTCTATGCAGTTCATTTTTTAACTATTACATTCTATTAGCTGAGGTATAGTACATCATTGGTTTTTGATATAATGTTCAGTGATTCATTGGTTCAGTATAACACCCATGCTTACCAAATCATGTGCCCTCCTTAAAGCTCATCACCCAGTTACCCCCTCCTCCCCTACTTCCCTCTCTGTAATCGTCTGTTTGTTTCCCAGAGTCAAGTGTCCCGTGGCTTGTCTGCCTCTGACTTCTTCCCATTTAGGTTTCCCTCCCTTCGCTTATTGTCCTCTGCTTTGCTTCTTCTATTTCAGATACGAGTGAAAACATGATTATCTTTCTCTGCTTGACTTATTGCACTTAGCTTAATACCCTCCAGTTCCATCCACGTCAATGTGAGATGTAGGTATTCATCCTTTCTAGTGGACGAGTAGTATTCTGTTGTATATATGAACCATATCTTTTTTTTTTTTTTTAACCATATCTTTATCCATTCATCTGCTAAAGGACATCTGGGTTCCTTCCACAGTTTGGCTATTGTGGACATTGTTGCTATGAACATTGGGGTGCAGGTGCCTTTTTTTCCATTATATCTGTATCTTTGGGGTAAATACTAGTAGTGCGAATGCTGGGCCATAGGGTAGCTCTATTTTTTAACTTCTTGAGGACCCTCCATACTGTTATCCAGAGAGGCTGTACCAGCTTGTGTTCCCGCCAAGAGTGTGAGTGTATACTATTTTTCTGTAAACATCTCAGATGTGATTACGCTATGTAGCAAAAAGGAAAATTCAGTATAGTGCTAAACAAAATAACTGGCGTGTATACGTTCTGGTAGAAACTGGTATTGCACAACAGTGAACTGAAACTCTAAATTGCCAAAGGAGAAAAGCTGGGGAACCCTGAGGACAGACTGGAAGTGAAAGCCAGGGGTGAGTGGTCTAGTGGGGCTGGCGTGACAGGGTCTTGCACAAGGACCCAAGGTAAGGGCTCTACCAGCCTAGCTGAAGCTCCTACCTAATTTCCTAAACTTAAATGGGGCTTCTGTGTCTGCGGGCTTTCCTCCAGTATTCTGATTAGTGTTGAAAGGAGTCCTTTCACTATAAAAGTAGAGCCTCTGTGTATAGCTTTGGCCGAACCTCTAGGAACCTGTGTTCTTTATAGCTGAGAAATTTCCAAAAGGTCTCAAGGATCTGAGAAAACCAGAGCTGGTGGAGGAGACCTGTCCATGTGGTCATCTCCATAATTCACGTTCATCCTAATGAAATGATCCTAAGGCTTCTGAAATGCCTGCACATTCTGAATGCTACACACTCTCCATATCCTGCCTAGGTTTGGGTCTGAGAAAACCAATATACAGGCATTCCTTGGTTCTGTGAAATATGCAGGGGCTAGATACTCAACCCTGGCCAAAAGCCTGGCTCTTGCCTTCCAGCTAGACTCTAAGGCCCCTGACATAGCCAGGGTTAGACTGAGCCTGAATCTTACTCCGACAGATGAGATGAGACAGGGTCAGTCCCTGGACCAGGGCGGGAGAGGGAGCATGTGAATGGTCAGTCTGGCTGCAGCAACTCTATTCCTGAGGTTCCTCTATGCCTGCATGACACTAGTTGGACACCTCTACCTATGGTTACCGAAGACCAAGATCCGTGTTCTGGTAAGAAAGTCAGCTGTGTGGTCACAGCACCGAGCTTTGAAAACTGAGCTCTTCCCAAGAGTTTGTGTCCTCCTTGGTGGAGCAGGCCATAGGATCTTTAATCCCTTCTGCCCTTGATGTGCAGCTGAATCCAGAAGCCAGTATCTCCTGGAGAAGTTGTAGCAGGTTTTCCTGGAACACAGTGCTGAATCTCACCTACCTCGGCTGCTCAGGTGGGACTGTTTTGGCTTCCTTGGTAGTGTCTTCACAGACAAGAAAACAAGCATCCCATTCTTCTGATGGGAATTATTGGGTTTCTACGGTATGGGTCCAGGAGAAGGTGAGGCAGGGGAACCAGAGCTGGTCACTGCAAAAATTAGCTAACATGTGACTGTAGGTGTGAGAGCAGTATGTTTAGGACCAGATGGTAAAGATGTTTGATCAAAGGGGCTTGAAAAAACATGGAACGAGAGAGTTTTTCAACTTGGAGTCAGTTTCTTAGAATATACTCCAGGACTTCATGGGACAGTAGAAACTTGTTCAACATGGACTTCCTTGAACTTCCAAGTGAAATGCTGACATTACCTTGGCAGCAGGGAAAGGAACAAAGGGGCCCAATGGAGTGGACATGCTGGGGAGCATGTATTAGAGGAGTCCAGAAGTTGAATGGAAGATCACACCCATGTAAATGCCATCAGAAACCCACTGGTGAGATGGACACAGCAACCCTAAGTATAACAATGGCCTCCTGCAGGACAGAGCTGAAGGCAGTAGAGGTATTCATGGATCCTAACTCCCTGATTAACAAGGGAATTATTTCATACCTCTATACTTACCCAGCTGATAGTGGTCAGAGAACAACACTGGACTACCATAGTCAAGGAGCCATGACTTTCAAAGAATAGTGGAAATGATTAAGAACAGGTCAGCCAAGTGTACTGCTGAGTATTAAATATATTGCTCCAGATCTAGGTGTATTATTCTAACCCATTTACTGGATGACATGAAAGAGGCTGCCAGCTCTGTATGCAGTTGAGAACAGGAAAGGGTTCTACAACAGATCCAGGTTATGGACCAAATGTCCTTAACATGACACTTGGGCCACATAATCAGGCAAAGCCCAGGGTGATGGGGAGATGACAGTGGTAGGGAAAGGGCACATGCAGTTCACAACAAACTCCAGAGTAAATCACATTGCAGGTCCCTAGGGCTCTAAATGTATACCATCCATGTGTAGTCCCACAGAGAAATGTCCTAATGAAGCAAAGTATTGGTTACTGCTTGTGCAGTTGAAGCACCGCCTTAGCAATGATCTGTGAGGGTGAGTGCCATCCTTCAGGATTTGGAATACACACTAAACAGAACTCTTCTTTGGTGTTCTACCCCAACAGAAAGAACACAAATCCAGGAACCGAGTAGGTATGACCCTCTTACCGTCATTCCCAGTGACCATGGAGCACTTTGTATTTATTTCAAGCTCAGCTCTGCAGAATTGGAGGTTTAGTCCCAAGAGAAGAGTTTGGGAGAAAGGGTGGGAGAGAGTATTCACTCTTGACTGGGAACAGAACAAGAGTCCCATTGAAACATAGGATGTGACTACAGCCCAGGCAATTTGGATTCCTTTTGTCCAGGACCCACTGGCAAGAAAAGTCATGATTACAACAGGAGTGGCTGATCCTGGCTGGTCAGATAATGTTATGGAGCTGCCAGTATACAGGAGAGCAGTGGGCAAAGTGTGTGTACTGATGTGATCCTCTTGGACACTGGTATTCCCTTTCCCAGTTGTGACTATGAGTGGAGAAGTGTAACACCCCCTGAGAACAGTTTGTCTACTGGAGGCTCAGATCCTCAGGAATGAGGTTCAGTTTTCCCCTCTAAGCCAGTGAGGGCAGCAAACAAGGGTGGTGGCTGAGAGTCAGGGACTTCTTTGACTAGAGATGAGTGGAGATAAAATCCTGGGACCAGATGCAGTGACACTGGCTGTGTATCATCCTGCTAGGCTTTTTGTGAGCTCAGGAAGGAGAAGGGGCCCTCCAGGGCCCAGAAAGAGCTGCTCCCCAAAACTCAGACCAAAGAGGTGTTACTCTGCCTTCTGCTTGATCTGCTTCAGGCAGATCAATAGCCAATATGACTCATTTCTAGAACTCCCGCCTAACAGTCCACAAGTTCTCCAGAGATGATGCTCATTTCTGCCTTGGAAGGGTTTTGAGCCAGTCTAGGGAATCTGGAAGCTCCTGGCTCCCCCTCAGCAAAATGTCTATCCCTTACCTGATTCACAGAAAGGCTGCCAATCCAGAGTCTTAACACAGCATTTAGCAGAATGTATATCAGTGTTTCTTGGAGAGGATTGGAAGAGGTGCTTCCATTGAAAGATGACTCATTGGCCCCACCAATGAAGTGGATTGATGGAATTCTGAAAGGCGGGGTTCTGGAGGAAATGTCAAATAGGTCAACTTCCCAGATTTAGAGTTGCTTTTCTCAGACATCCTAGAATTTAAAGAGCTGCTTTCCTGTGGCATCTGTGCATCTGAGCATCTGATCGGAGACTGAGCTATAATAGGAATCAAATATGGAAGCTACCAATAAGTAGATTTGAATTGTTCATTCTCATGAGAACAGTAATCCAAGGAAACAAGTCTCCTAAACTACATTGTCTCCCCTGAATTTTAGCATTACTAAACATAAAGAGCCCATAGAGAAGAGCACATGCCTCAGAATGTGAGTAGCCTTACAGTGGGAGGGGAAGGTCCCCTGTGATTGTTAGATGACCCTTTGTGGGAGTAGGTATTCAATGACTCCCCTGCCACCAGCGGAGGGTGGGGTTTCCTGACTCTTGCATTGCCAGATCTCCTTATCCTGGAACAATATATAGCCTAGGTTCCCTGGGCATAGACAAAAGAGCCCCAAGGTCAGTACTAAAGATTCTCGGGGTCCAGCCCTCCAGACAGAAAAGGACCAGTGGAACTTGGTCCTTTTGGGCATAGTACCATAGTACCATTGTACATAGACTGCTCAGAGGAAATTAAAATGGGAAACTTGACATCGTATCCTAGGTGTCTGACAGAAGTCCAATGACTGTACTTAATACAGCATGATAGGATGTTTTCACTACCTTAGAAATGCTCTGTGCTCCACCAAAAGTGGGCCCCCTGAAGTAAACTATGAACTATTAATGAACTTCTAACATCACTGGATATTAGAAGTATACAACCGCTTTGGAGGATGTTCAAAATGGAGGTGTCTTTGCACACTTGGGCAGGAGTTGTATGGAAAATCTGTGTACCCGTTTCCCAGTCTTGCTGTATACTACATCTTGAAAGCCCACGTTCCCCTTTGTATCAGGGCCCTGTCCCCGTTCCACTACTCATTACCTCTGACTGGGGCAGCTCAGAGTTAAGTGTCCACATGGCACGTCTTATGACTACCCCAAGAGCTGTCCAGAATCCCATGCTAGGGGGTGTCAACACTTCCAGAGCTATATCCATGGCTACCACTGTAAGCACATCAGCTAGACCCTGTGGCAAGCAGGGTTAACTCTCTTCTGAAGGGAAAGCTACTTCATGGGCGATTATTCCCAATGGGAACGCTTTCTACTTGACTCTAACAGAATGGCTTATTCTAGGGATGCAGTGTGTGTTGGTGATAATCTTGTACATACTCCAGGATCTTTTTGACCCTCTCCTTATTACTTTGACAAGCTGTACTGTTGAAAGTTGACCTACATTCACCACTAGTTGAAACCTCATGACATGGGTATAGTATTTGGGTTCCTAGGAAGATACTGGGGGTGCCTGAAGTATGGGACCCAGCTCCACAGGGGATAAAGTCTGACCTACAAGAAAGATGAGACAGCAGTCTGCTAAACTCTCCTTTATCTCTCTTCCATGGGCAATTCAAAGTATGATCTCTTTCTTACCCTTCTGGGCCCAGTGAACAAACCTGCTAAGTAACACTATGTTAGCTTGTAGTTCTTTGTGACAAGGTAGCCAGAGGGGGAGTGCATGATCTCCCATCACTTCACATCATTTCCTCCTCCACTTCCTCCCCCTTGGAGGGCTCAGCCACATACAGATTTGGTCACTTCTACCAAATGGGGGAACTCTAGGGTATTGCCAATAGAGGTCTACTGTAGGGTAGAGCTGCAGAGTCACTTGAAGGGGCTGTCTAGGAAGAATACATGGTCCAATGGAATGCTGGGATGACTTCTGAAATCCCAGACCCCTGGAGCCTGTCAAACAAGGATTCCCCTTGGAGGTGAACACCTTCTTTCTTAAAGACCCAAGGCATATACTTCATGGCTGACCTAGGCCTCACCTGTGCCACATAAGCCTACCTGACCTGGGTAGAGGAACAACTTTCCAGCTCCTGGTGGGCAAACTGAGAAGGGAGAGGTTAGAAAAGTGAACTAGTGCCCATCACTGCAGGAAGCCTCAGGGCATAACTGGCACATGGGCTTTTATTCCTCCACTATCCATCCTAAATTCTCTTCTCTGCCCACACCACTCCTGGTCTCAGTGACTGACTTGACTCAAACTCTCATTCCTAAGGGGTCTGAGCCACAGATACTCCTCCCTTCTCTGGCTGGTGTTGCTGGACTAGTCACACTTGGTTGAGTGAATGGATAATGTGTCCAAGAGGACTATTCAAAGACCTAGATCCTTTACTCTGCTTCCTGGTGTCATAGAAACCCTATTACATTTTGATCATCATGGCAATGCCCCTTGATAGATGAAAGATGGTGGCCCTTCTTGCTGACTCTGGACCAGCAATAACAAGGAACCCAAAACACCCAGTAACAGTTGTGACTGGAAAGCCAACAGGACCCTTTGGCAGGAGTGTAGGGTCCTTAAATAGAACCTAGTCTAACCCTGCAGAGGCAAGAGTTGCAGGGACAGGAAGCACAAAGCTCCCCAGTGAACCATTGTGAGTTATGGCAAGGGGTGGGGGGACTCTGCTGTTTCTACCTCTTGGTTTCCAAACCATATGTCCCTTCCTTTTGTGAAATAGCACCCTAGAGACCTATTCCTGTGCATCCAGGAGTATGGTGCCTGTCCTTGCAGAGGACTGCCTCTGAGTTGGTGCTTTAGCTGTGCTTTCAGGAGGCTATCCCCATGCTCCATCAGGCCAGCACCCTCTGAAAGGCATAGTACTAAGATACAGTCACTAGATCCCAGGATTGTCTGCCCAGCATTGTCCACCACAGAAGAAGCCTTAGAGCCAAGCCCCCAAGGTAGCTCACAATATTTCAATATTGTGCACAAGAGAGCAGCTCTTCGTCTGGAGAAGGAACCATGGGCTTGCAGAGAATGGTTCTCTCTGCTTCATGTAACTTGCGTCCAGTGTCTGAGGTCTGAGTTGTAAATGGATCCCAGAAAGGCCATGGTAGAACTGCTGGACTGAAGAATCTGAAAGCTGCTAGACAGTGGTAGAGCTCTCTTCTCTATCGCTGGCAGTCCAGCCACCCACAGTCTCTCCTGGTCTTAGCAGGGGCTCCTTGACCCGTATCACCATGCTGCCACCAGAATTCCTTGTTCAGCCTCTGATGTTAGCATAAAATCGAGGTTTTGCCACATATGCCCTACCTCTGCCCCTCCAAATGCTTCATTTCTGTGGTTGATGGTGGCTTTTAAGCAAGAAGTGCTTTTTTTCCCCATGTCCCATAACTAAAGCACAAAAGGCTCACAGAGCCAGCTCCTTTCTCAGCTGTGAAACTTTCCTCCAAATATATCCAACTGAGTCTGTGACCTTGGCCAACTTTGGGTATCCTTCAAGGACAAAATATTACCATGACAGAACCTTGATTTGTTACTCAAAACACTGACCCATCTTCCCATTGCCAATTGATGTCCAGGGATGGAAAGCACAAGTTTTTGGAACTTCCAATGAAAGGCCTTTGTTATACCACAGTCCAGAAGAACCGGTCTTAGATCACAAAAAGCACTAAGTGTCCCCAGGAAGGTTCTGTATTTTTACATGGTGTCCCCAATAGATTCTGACTCAGAGGTTCTGACTGTTGATGAGCGTCTGATTTGGGAACAGCAAGAAAGAGGCCTGATGGTGTCATCTCCTCTGAAATCCTACTCTTGCAGTCAGCCACAGGATGGTTCTAGGAGGCTAGGAGCAGCTCCTCTAGTTCCAATTAAGACTGGACCAGAGGTTCTTTCTTAGGATACAGAAATATTGACCTGTTGATGGTAAAGAGACCATGACAGAAAGGCTGCCAGGCCACAGTGGGTGACTGAGGCTTCCGTGGATGGGGGTGAGTTCATGTGCACTAAGAATAAAGCCCAGGAGGACTGGTTCCAGGATGACGACTCTATCCCTGGGAGTGGTTCTACTGGCTTCCCAAACCGATGATCTCTCAACCAGTGCACCTTGGCCATAGTCTTTAACTACTGCTTGAACTTCTAGACAATATCTTCATCCAAATCAAATGGTACAAGGGATCCTGTCTCCAAATGCAGTAAACCATCTGATGGAGCAGAGATGCTCTGAGAAAGAGTCAGACCTTAAGAAACAATGAAAACACTGCCATGGATAAACCTGATGGGGGTCTTTTGAGAGGTGTCCTCTGCACAAGGGTAGTGTCCTTAATTGACATTCTTCTGCAGTTCTCACTAACACTAGAGCTCTAAAACTGCTTGCTTGAAATCCTTGAATCTGACCACTGATGTTAGGGTGAAGTAGAAGGGAAGCCCACTTGGAGGGAAGGGCCCCCCCACCTTGGAATTGGATACTTAGGATATTCTGGGCTCCTGAGATGCAGGCTGATCCAGCTGTGCTGTGAGGCCCCCTCCCCTTTATCTGCTTCACATGATCACAATGGAGGGCCCCAGGATACTTCTGACCCATTGTGAGACTGATCATCTATTCCTAGATGGCCCTAATTTGGTGACACTAACCATATTCTCTAACAGAAGTTGAAGAAATTGACTGTCAGTCTCTTTGTGACTAACTCATGGTCTTTCTTCAATCCATCCCACCTGCTTTCAGTTTCTGACGGGTCCCTTTGTGCTGATGTAGGTGTAGGAGAGGAATGTATCCTTTGAAACACAAAAGATTAAGTGATATCTCATTTATTCAAAATTAATGTTTTCTTGAAACACGTTTGAAGTTATAATTCCCTTTGCCACTGTGTTATAGGCTATAATAACTCCTATTTCAAATATACAATAATGCTATTAATAAAAACAGAACCTGAATCTATTAAAATGTTCCCAGTATTCACAGTTCCATGAGCTACCAGAAGAATGTGGGCCAGTCTAGAAGCATGGAATCCCCAGCTACAGAGGATAGATCCTGCTTCCTACTGCATTGTTGCCCCTTGTCACATTCCTGGTCCCCAGTAAAGCTTGAGGGGCAGGAAAGAATATCCTACCTCAAAACCCTCTCAGTTCAAGTTACTTCCCTCCCAGAAGGAAGAAAGCAGGTCCTGGGAGGGGAGTGACTCTTCCCAGGGAACATGGGGAAAATCTTTCTCAGACTTCTTTGGACCCTAGAGAGGCAGAACAGTATGTTTGAGGTCCTGTGTAGGAAGTTAAGCTGGACGTCTTTATATCTGAAGCGCCAGATTCTTTCCCAGTCATGAAGACAAAAAGGCACAAGACTCTAAGGTAGGGCTGTGGAGGATGAGGTGGTCCAGCTTCCAATATAACTGGTGGGAGCCACGGTGATAGCTGGACACCTCCCACTCCACAGCCCAGCTGGCCGTTGGGTCCAGCTATGATTTCTATCTAGTTAGTGGTGCTTCAGAAAGCTGGAAGGCCTAAAAGAGCTCTATACTTGTTCTTAGGACTCTTTTGAGTGCTACAGAAACAATTGGTTTTTTGATTGCTTGCTGAGGAACCTAGTTCAAAACCCAACTGCAGATCAAGCCCACATTGAGCTCCTCGGCTGATGTAGGTCAGGTACACGCTGAAATCTCATGTGGCCCCAGGCAGGTCTCTTGATAGCTGTCACCTGTAGGAAGACAGAACCCAGGTGGGCTTGCTTGTTAATAACCAGAAGGCATGCTGAATTCTATGTAGAGCACACCATTCCAGAGAAGCCCTCCAGGAGGCTATGTTGCCAGCATTTCTGAATATTTTTAGAATAGACTATCTTTTGGTCTTTCACTTTGTTTCTGATGCTTTTCCTTGTTGTCTGTTTTCTTACCCTGGGTTGGAGCTTCTCCCTTCTCGACTCCTGGGTCTCTCGACTTTTCTCAAATCAAGAGGCTAGAGCACCACAGGATTTCAAGGAGAACCTTCTGAAGGTTGTAAATGTCCACGTTCCTCCGTGTCATCATGGGCTTCTCCACCAAAAGCTGAGACACCACGTCTGCTTGTTGTTCTCCTACACTTCGAGTGATCCTTGTGCTTCTTCCTCACCCCAGGCTCTGCTCACTCTCCCCGTGACTGTTCCCCACCCCCACCCCTCTGCTGTTGCTTCATCTCCTTGCTGTCTCCTTTTTTCTACCGTGTTCTCTTTAATAGTTCTGTTCCATGGGCTTCTAGGCTGTGCAGCCTGAGCGTTTTCTCACTGGGTGACAGAAATGGAAACCCCAGTGTAATGATAACTACAGACGTCTTCACCTTTCAGAATTCCAGCCTGAATGTAAGCAGAGCTTCAGACCCATGTATTCAACTGCTTGTCTGATTATCTCTCCCAGCTCCACTCCCCAAACCGGCCTATTTTCCTCCCTTTCTGCTAGTACTCTGTACCCAGATGGCCATGTCAGAACCATTCTGCCTGATTCCTCTTTCTACTTTGCCATGAACACAAACCTAATCCAAGTCTAGATTCTAATCTTCTCCTGACTTTGGATTTAAGGAGCAAGTGAAAGTTTGGTTTGAACTGGTCTCCATTATTTTTCTCCCTGCTCACTCCAGTAGCATCCTAACTCCATCTTCCCTTCTAGGCTTAGCTCCTTCCAACACTGGATTCTACATAGTCATAGCTATGTTTCACTTAATTGCCTTGTATTTGTCCTATATCTAACATTGAGTGACAATATAGGGCAGAGCACAAAAGCAATGTTTGGTTTTCCTCTGGAAACCTGTCTTCTAACCTCTCTGTTTGCCTTCCTTCCCTAATCAGCTCTTCTACCCATCAAGGGGATGACAGAGCTACAGGAATGCTGGTTCCTAAGGGGATCCAGAGGAGACTGGAAGAGGGTCCTGCTAGAACCATGCCCCTTCTAGGAGTCTTCTTTTCTGTTGAAAGCTTTTCATGTCCTTCAGAAAGGGATCTTGGATGAAGTTATCTCCAGCTCAGGAAGCCAGCAGGAAGGTTGGGTTACCAATTCAAAAGGATAGGACAAGGAAAACAAGCAGAGGGATGGAGGTGATTTGACATCGTCACCATGGAAACTCGTACTTGGTGAGGAGTTTGGTGGGGAAGCAGTGGAGAGCTGCTAAATCCTGGAGGAGTGGAGGCTTGTGCACATGTAGGAGAGCCAAGCAGTGAAACTCTTCATGATCTTTGTTGAACTCCTCATTAATTTCCACTTTAACCTGGCAGCTGTTAGACAGCAAAGCCCTGTGTCTTTCTCCATTGATTATAAGTAGTCATGTCGATCCCTAAATGGGGAGATACAGAACGGTCTTTAATTAGTGATTCTATTCAACTAGTGATTCAAAGTGAGGGAAAATAGTTTCCCTCACAGTGCCAGTGGAGAGCCAAGCTCTGTCCTAGGATGTTAGTAATTCAATAGTTCTTGCGGTCTCTGAGAATTGAATGGTAATGGGTATAGACCCTCCCTTATCAACCAGTAGAGCTCTATGTAAAGCTTCAGTGTATCACTTGCTTGATTCAAATAAACCTATATTGTGATAGTTGCTCCCTGGGATTGAGAAAAGCAGGATGCTTCCAGTAAAACAAGGTCTGAAATTCTTGACACTGGTTCTTAGCAGTGACTGAATAAACATGAAGTCTTTGTCTCCAAATCCCTCTAGAGTAACACAACTCTATGAACTATGCCTGGTATGTAAGAGGTGGATGGAGCTTCAGCAAAACCTAGGAGCCCATTAGTACACCCTGCTGATCCCAGGAAACCCGCAACTAACCTTAATAAATATGTTCAAGTACTAACCAGGTATCAGACTTCAGTGCTATTATAAGATAAATTCTTAACTATAGACTTCGAGTATTTGCTCATGTAACCTAAGTAAATGTTATTGGTCCATTAAGATTCGATTTGGCAAACTGAATTCTGGTTAGTCCATCTCTTCTCTTTATGCAGAATGTTTCCATGTGATTCATGGTGAGGAGTACTACGGTTCTAGACTACTTGCCAGGGGGCGGGGTGCAGGGCAGGGCAGCAAGGATAATGTAGAATGTGTCCTCTCTACTCTGAAGTATACAGAAGCCATCCTCCCACTTTAGGAGGGGGAAGTGGGTGTGGTGCTTGACTAGATCAAAATAACACAACTAGTTGCTGGTGGAGAAGGAACGGAGTCTGTGGCCTTCCAATTAGGCTGAAGGCCTTTATTACCTGATGCTGGGGATAAGAGGAGTTGAGCTATAGCCCTAGAATTACCACAGAACTGGCACCCTTGTGCTAATCTCCCAAATGATGTGATACTAGGTTTTCTGCCCCTGTACACAAGGATGATCTCCCGGGGTTTTATCAGGGCTCATCCATGGATGATCGAGTAAATGTTGAGGATACTAAGTAACTGAGAGCTGATGATGTGATAGATATCCTGTTGGAATGCTAACTGGACTGAAGGGAAATGCCACTGATCAGACATGCTCTGTTAGTCCGGGTTGTCTGGAGGGTGAGGAGAGGGAAGGATAGATCAGAAAAGAAGTTGGGTCATGCAGTTATGGAGATGGGCAAATCCCAAGATCTGCAGAGTGACTCAGCAGGCTCTAGACCCAGGACAGCCAACTGCGTGGTTCCTATCCAAGGGCCATCAGGCTTGAGATCCAAAGAGAGCCAGTGTTCCGCTTCCCAAAGCAGGAAAACGGATGTCCCTGTGTGAAGGCAGGCAGGCAGTAAGAATTCTGTCCTGGGAGAAGGTCAGTCCGTTCTACTCAGCTCTTCAGCTGCCTTCTGCAGTGTGGGTGGCCCCCATCTACTGATTTAATCAGTCTACTCATTTGTGTTAATCTCATCCAAAAATGTTCCCACAGGCACTCCCAGAATAATGCTTGACCAAATATCTAGGGACCCAGTAATCCAGTTAAGGGGACACATAAAACTAACCATCACACGTGCCAACTGTCTTTAAATATTCTAAATGAGGTTCTGTGTTCTTAGTTGAAAACTTGAACTAAAAAGCAGTAGAAAATGGCCCGTAAGTACAGATCTTAGAGATAAGTTAATGTAGTGTTCCTCTTACATAACAGATCATACAGTTAAATACTATACACTAAAGCCCTCTCATGGAGCAGAAAACACTATGGTCTAAAACCTTGTCTGTAGCTTAATTGGAGGACGTTTCTAAAACTCCTTTTATGATGGTCACAGCCTGGATCCTGTTCTAGTTTTATCATCTTTGCAGTAGTGCTTTAGAATTATCAGTGTCCACAAGGATGACATCAGGAGATGTTTGCCAAAATGGTGGTTCTCAAACAACAGTATACAACTCTCTGCCAGCATGCTACAGTCTCCCTGCTACTCTGCAAAATGGAAAATAGGGCTATTGTGACTCTTGAATAGGACAATACCATATTTAATGGTTTTGGCATTCTTATTCTGAAGTGTTGAATGGGTAATATTTTAGTCTTATCAAAAAGTCTATAACCCAGCGTCATCTCAGATTAAAAACACTTTTGGCTTTAAAAATCTAGGTTTCAGGCCACTTAAGAGCATGTATATCTCTGGGAATTAAAATTTTTAGTAACATTTAGGTTTCTGAGGTCTGAGTCCAGTATGTTGTGCTGTATTATAGGGTTGATGGTGCTAATGGACTCCTAAGATTATTTCCAGGACAATGAATGAATGCAGACCAATACCATTTTGGGGAGCAACCAAGCTTGGCCCTACAGTTGGGTTCTGCCACTATGATAGGGAACACTGCACATGTTCACTTAAAGTACAGCATTGGGAAGAACAAATAAAAGTGGAATACTGGGGTCAGTGCCAGGAGCACTCATAAGATTTTTGCATAGGATCCTTGATCTGATTGCCACATGAGCTTTAAGAACGAGCACATGACTCTAAGATCATGACAACAGATTTCCCAGTTACTTAAGCATCTAATCAAAGAATGAGCCATTTGACTTGAATATGATGCAGTGTTCTAGAGTTTATTTCCTGTGGGGAATAGCTTCTACTAGGATCTCACGTAGGTGAGTGGGAACAGGCATGTATGTGCTAAGAGAGGCAAAGGTGATGTTGAAGTCTTAAGCTGAGGGCATCCTGCATGTTACCTTCCCTAACCATCAGCTAAGCACTGTGGCTGTTACCGAAAGCAACACTGCCGATGGACCTGTTTTATATTGGTGTTCTTCTCCTTTCAGGGAACAAGGGGAGCCTCTGAAGGCAGAGTGTCTGCCATGGGCTTATGAAAAGATACCATATCCCTCTTAACCTTCATGCTGATTCCAGCATACCCCTGCACCCAGAAAGTTCTATCTTGTGGTTATCTACACAATTGACTTCTAGATTCATTAACCCTTTAGTCAATTGACCTGATCTACCAGGTACTAGGTATAAGGGATGCATCAGTGAGCAAGATGGACAAGGTTTCAGCTGTTAAGAGGCTTCTAATGTGAAGGGACTTGAGAGGTATATGTGAGGGGGAACTTATGAGGGCAACATGACTTAACAGGGTTGGGATTGATGGGCTTTGGTTAGCTGTAACATCTTTGCCCTCAAAAACTTCCTGTTCCCTTTGCCTCTATACAAGTTGGACACTCAGTAAATCTTAGCTGAGGTTGTCCTGTCTGTCACTATTTCAAGTTGGCTTCTTCCACAGCTAGTGACCAATACCATTCTAATTCACTTACAATCAAACCTATGCTCTGACGATGCTCTATAGCAGAAGCAACTTTCCTTTGGATTCTCCTACCACTACTAGTTCTCCCTCCACATATGACATTTGAAGAAGGAGCTAAAATCTGATCTTAAAGCAAAGTACGTCAATAGCCAGGATCAAATCTTTTGCTGAGTTTCAGCACAATTAGGCTTATACCATTTTCTTTGCTGGATTCCCCACAATCAGGCCCTAAGATTTATATAAGACCATGAAACAAGGCTTTACTTTAAGAGTGAAGAAGTGCTGAAGAGGGACTTAGGAAGGTGATACAGGGAAAGGAAGGACTCACCAGTAAGAGGGGTGGAGGGTCCTAATAAACCAGCTGCTACAGGGATAGACTAGAGATTAATCCTTCAGAAAAGCTCTAGGAATTGCTATAAAACAAATACTTCAGAATTATCCTGGACTGAGAAATATGAGTTATGTATACTCATGACATTTACTAGTCATTTATTAAATAGTACCTATGGTGAGATGTTAATTCTAAGCTTACTATGTTACAAAGTGGGTTCTTCAGCCCATGGGTTGCCTCCAAAGAATATGCAGCCTCCAGGATGTCATCCCAGGGTGCATAGAACTAGTGGCATGGTGATTCAAGGGGCATGATAGAAGACTGACCATGTATTCCACTAAGGGTTGGAGTAGCAGGTATAAAGATGAAGACTTCTTCAAATATTGCCCATAATGCAGAGTTGGAGCTAGTAATAGTGGCTGGTAGAGCAAGAAGTGGACTTTCCATCTTCTTTTGCATTAAAATGGTATCTTAGAGGGGAAAAAAAAACCTCAAGTGTTAAAATTTTCCTAAGATGGAGAGAGAGGAGTAGAAGAATTGGCCTTGTTTTCTCTTGAATCAAGCAAGCCCTTCATGGAAATCTCTTGGAAGCCTAAATTCAGTCTCAGATATGTAGAAACCAAAATAAACATCTGGTCAACCTGCAGGCCTGCTCATTGTCTTTGTTCAAGCATGCCAAGATACATATATGAGAGTGAGCAAGGAGCACAAATTTCAAGAAATAGGGCAAAAATATCCCCAAATGTGATGAAAAGACATGAATCTATTACCCAAAAATTTCAATGAACTCCAAGGAGTTCTATATCAAGATGCATTATCAAACTGTCTAAGGCAAACGACAAAAATGGAATCAAATCATCATGTACAAGGGTATCTTCCAGTTATATTAACAACTGGTTTCTCAGCAGATCATGGAAGCCAAAAGGCTGTACCAAAGGGGAAGAAAAAAACCCATCAAAGAATTCTATATCTGGTGAAACTATCCTCCAAAACCAAAGAGAAATTAAGATATTTCCAGATAAACAAAAACTGAGGGAGTCTATCATTACTAGATCTACCACATGAGAAATGATAAACCAAGTCCTTCAGACTTAAAGGACACTAGATTTTAACTCAAATCCATGTGAAGAAATAATTGGTTTGGGTTCCCTATTGGGGTGATCTAAACATTATGGTAGCAGTGATAGCTGCACAACATTGTGGATATGCTAAATGCCACTGAATTGTACACTTTTAAATGGTTAAATTAGTGAATTTATGTTATATAAATTTTATATCAATTTTAAAATGTTTTCTGGGAGACCATCAACAGGAACTATTTAGAATCCATCTGATTAAACTATGGTACTCCCAAAGGATCTCATGTCAGTAAAACCAAGATGTGAGAAGCACATAATCTTAATTCTAGAATAGCTGAGGATGTTGGAAGAGGTGTTTGGCAAGACCATGCATGCATATTAGGTTACCTTGGTGGAATGGGCTTCAACCCTCAACCTTAATGAGCTGATAGTAAAGTTTTGGTTCAATAACTATATCAGATAGATGCAGTTATTACCCATGCTGAGGTTCCCTCTGAAATCCCTGGACATTGAAAAGTATGTCAGATGCTGTCAATGTTTTCAAATCTGATTAATCTCAGGGTTCAGGAATGAAGGAAACACTTTCAGTAAAGCAGTTGTTCCCTCTTTGAGTTGTAGGGGGCTGGAGTTGCTTTGACAGGAAGAGCCATCTACGCCTTAACAGCAGTCCTCTCCTCCTCCACACCTGAATCTCTGAAGACAAGGTCCCTTTTCCCTCTTAGGCCAGGTCCTCCAGGATGAAGCCTCTCTGGCCATCACTGTGGCTTCTCTGTCATGGATCATCCCTGAAGAGGAGACCTGCATTTATACAATGTCTAGGATTACACAAATTTTCCACCCAGGTGAAAATTATTACAGCCTGAGCTTGTGAGTTTGAATGAGCCTGTCCATAGTCTTCAAGGGCAAATGCTGTTGTAGACGGAGTTTTTTAGGAAGTCAGTTTTTGAGACAAAGATGAATACACAGGAAGTGTACCATGGAGTGCTATTGGAAGCAACATCTGGAGAAGGATTGATCCAGCAGGACTGGGCAGAGGAGAAGCCAACTTATCACTTAAGAGCATACAGGTCTGTCCCTCTCACCCCATGTTGAGATAACTCTGAATCATAATCCCAGCTTCAAATTCCCTGTAGGATCAGTGGTACTCTCCACTGGAATGTATCACTGGGAATGGTGCTCAACCCTATGCAAAGATCTCTTTAGCTGAGACAGTTCCCTAAGTGGTAACATTTTCTTCCTGTAGCACTTCAAGTAGCTGTGGGGGAGAAGTTCTTTGTTTCTAGGGAGGAATGTGGACAAAATATGACCATATCCACCATTGCCTTTGCACCACCCAGAGCCACTTCTTGGAGTAAGTTCTCAGGGAATTTCCTGTAGAGTTCCAATAGGACTTTTCCAGAGGAAAATATAGAAGAAAGAATAGAAAGTTAGAGACAAATTCAATCCTGTGAAAGAGCTACTTTTGGGGCTTCAAGTGATAAGTAGTGTCACCTTCCTCTACATTCCAGATTTCTCTTACCCTTTACCTCGGCTGGTCTTGGTGGCTTTCTTGGTGGCATGAATGAGGTCCTCACCTCTCATGGACCTGAGCTGAAATCTCATTTTTCTGAGGCCATGGATGCTTTGCACTTACCCCCTTTGTAATCAAAACAGATGAAGGGATTGCCATGAAATGCACAAGTAGGTTGCTTAGGCACCAAACATATTCTTTCCTGTCCCACTGTATAAGAGCAGCCCTGCTCCCTCCAGATTAAAACCAATTACCCCTGCCAAGATGGTGTCTCTTGTCTGCTGTCCTCTTAACTCAAGGAGCTTTGAGTGCTCAGGCAGTAATCACTGCTCATTTTTAAATAGGGTATTTCTGTGTCCCTTGACACAAACATACCCCTTTTGAGAGCCAGTGCCCCTACATCTAGAAGTACTAGACTTGTAGAATCAGGAAGAAAGACAAAACCGTAAGTAGGTCACTGAGAGTGATAGCAAATGGGAGACATGCCTATCTGAAGCCTTTTGAGTGATCACCTCCTGATGGTAGTCTACTTTGAACCTGAGACCTTCCTGTAATGGAGTACCAAACAAATGGATTTTAAATGTAAAACGGATGGACTGTGATTGATACTGCCATGAACCCAGGAATCGAAGTATTGCCTACAAACTGGTGCTTCAACTTTGAAGGAAGAATTGTGCATATGTACTAAAGGACTAACCCAGTACTTCTGAGTTGTCTACACCCTACATATTCTAAAGAGGGGTTTGGCCCCAGCCTGGCTTCTGCAAGACAATCTCTAACATCTTGGGAAATCCTGCCTGATGAATGTGTTTTTGTTTACTTAGGGGCCATGAGTCATACTAGATAATCTATGCTAACAGTGAGTTTTGTGGTGGGGGCCTTGGGCCATAAATAACAACTTGACCTCTGGAAAGTCTGAGTACTAAGGTCCCACACATGTGTGGCCATCCCATGCCTACCTCCAATAAAAACTCTGGACACTAGGCTCACATGAGCTTCCCTGGTTCCATGTGAGAGTTCACACATCATTGCTGGGAGAGCCAAGTATCTGACCCTAATGGGAGAGGATAGCTGGGAACTGTGCTTGATCTCTCCTGGACTCTGCCCTTCATGCACAGCGAGGGGCAGCATGAGTAGCAGCTACCACAATGGGTTTATTTTTTTTTTATAAACATATATTTTTATCCCCAGGGGTACAGGTCTGTGAATCACCAGGTTTACACACTTCACAGCACTCACCAAAGCACATACCCTCCCCAATGTCCATAATCCCACCCCCTTCTCCCAAACCCCCTCCCCCCAGCAACCCTCAGTTTGTTTTGTGAGATTAAGAGTCACTTATGGTTTGTCTCCCTCCCAATCCCACAATGGGTTTATTTTTTAAGATTTTATTTTTTTTTTTTTAAGAACAGCAGACAGAGAGGGGGAAACAGCCTCCCCACTAAGCAGAGAGCCTAATGAGGAGCTCAATCCCAGGACCCTGAGATCATGACCTGAGCTGAAGGCAGAGGCTT
Source organism: Mustela lutreola (assembly GCF_030435805.1). Taxonomy (NCBI): domain Eukaryota; kingdom Metazoa; phylum Chordata; class Mammalia; order Carnivora; family Mustelidae; genus Mustela; species Mustela lutreola. The sequence continues at coordinate 3,892,168 of NC_081292.1, read as the reverse complement.
AACCCACTGAGCCACCCACAGGTGCCCCCACAATGGGGTTTTATGTGAAATTTTATCCTTGCTTGGCTTCCACTTCCTTACGCTGCTCATCCCCACTCCCTTGCTAATTCCTTCTGGAAGCATTTCCCTTCCTAAGCCACTTGCATGCATCTTCCTTCCATGTTTCTGGAATATTCTATACAAGACAGTGGTTACCAGAAGTTCTCTTGGGAAGCAGAGTTTCAGAATGGGATCTTTGAAGGTGGATCACTTACCAGCCAGATAAGGATCCCATTGCTGGAGATAAGCGGATTATTGGTAGTAATGTTAAAGCTAGACTGGTGATTCTCCAAGGGTGGTTGCCATACCAGCCACATCAATATCTTCTGGGAATGTTCTAGAAGTGCAAACTCATGGGCCCTATCCCAGACCTATCGAATCAAACTCTGAGGGTGTAGCTTAGTCAGTTGTACTAAGCCTTGTAGAAGGCGGACTTCCACCTCTGAACTTCGATGGTGGAAGGAGATGCTCTGTTTTGTATAACACTGAGCATGTGAGAAAGAATGGGGAAAATGGCTTGAGTGAATTAGGACTGGAACTGGTTGAGTATGACTGGGGGCCCCACAGTGATAGTTTTAAAAATCCACTTCTCCTACAGCCCTGGTTTCATGCAGTGAGCCCAGGTTATAGGATTTTATTGCAGAGTTTAAGGCCCATTATCTACAGACTTCAGAATCCTGGCTACCATTTGCTATTTCCAAACTTAACACTTAGCAGGACACAGCTTTATCCCCAGCTTTTTGCATGTGGCTATATCACTTGTACAGAATGTACTAACCATACCATGTTGACTGTTTGGAATCTGTTTAAAAAATAAATAACAGATTTTGATGAAGTCCCAAAAGTTCATCTTCGCTTTTGTTTCCTTTGCCTTTGGAGACATATCTTGAAAGAAGTTGCTGTGGCTGATATCGAAGAGGTTACTGCCTATGTTCTCCTCTAGGATTCTGATGGATTCCTGTCTCACATTGAGTTCTTTTATCCATTTTGAGTTTATCTTTGTGTACGGTGTAAGATAATGGTCGAGTTTCATTCTTCTACATATAGCTGTATGCATATAGGTGCTACATATAGCACCATTTATTGAAGAGACTGTCTTTTTTCCACTGTATATTTTTTCCTGTTTTGTCAAAGATTATTTGACCATAGAGTTGAGGGTCCATATCTGGGCTCTCTACTCTGTTCCACTGGTCTATGTGTCTGTTTTTATGCCAGTACCATGCTGTCTTGGTGATCACAGCTTTGTAGTAAAGCTTGAAATCAGGTAACGTGATGTCCCCAATTTTATTTTTGTTTTTCAACATTTCCTTAGCGATTCAGGGTCTCTTCTGTTTCCATACAAATTTTAGGATTATTTGCTCCAGCTCTTTGAAGAATACCGGTGGAATTTTGATCGGAATAGCATTAAAAGTATAGATTGCTCTAGGCAGTATAGACATTTTAACAATGTTTATTCTTCCGATCCAAGAGCATGGAATGGTCTTCCATCTTTTTGTGTCTTCTTCAATTTCTTTCATGAGTGTTCTGTAGTTCCTCGAGTACAGATCCTTTACCTCTTTGGTTAGGTTTATTCCCAGGTATCTTATGGTTCTTGGTGCTATAGTAAATGGAATCAATTCTCTAATTTCCCTTTCTGTATTTTCATTGTTAGTGTATAAGAAAGCCACTGATTTCTGTACATTGACTTTGTATCCTGTCACATTGCTGAATTGCTCTATGAGTTCTAGTAGTTTGGGGGTGAACTTTTGGGACTTCATCAAAATCAAAAGCTTCTGCACAGCAAAGGAAACAGTCAAGAAAACAAAGAGGCAACCCACGGAATAGGAGAAGATATTTGCAAGTGACAGTATAGACAAAAGGTTGATATCCAGGATCTATAATGAACTCCTCAAACTCAACACACACAAAACAATCATATCAAAAAATGGGCAGAAGATATGGACAGACACTTCTCCAATAAAGACATACAAATGGCTATCAGACACATGAAAAAATGTTGATCACTAGCCATCAGGGAGATTCAAATTAAAACCACATTGAGATATCACCTTACACCAGTTAGAATGGCCAAAATTAGCAAGACAGGAAACAACATGTGTTGGAGAGGATGTGGAGAAAGGGGAACCCTCTTACACTGTTGGTGGGAATGCAAGTTGGTGCAGCCTCTTTGGAGAACAGTGTGGAGATTCCTCAAGAAATTAAAAATAGAACTTCCCTATGACCCTGCCATTGCACTCCTGGGTATTTACCCCAAAGATACAGATGTAGTGAAAAGAAGGGCCATCTGTACCCCAATGTTTATAGCAGCAATGGCCACGGTCGCCAAACTGGAAAGAACCAAGATGCCCTTCAACGGATGAATGGATAAGGAAGATGTGGTCCATATACACTATGGAGTATTATGCCTCCATCAGAAAGGACGAATACCCAACTTTTGTAGCAATGTGGATGGGACTGGAAGAGATTATGCTGAGTGAAATAAGTCAAGCAGAGAGAGTCAATTATCATATGGTTTCACTTATTTGTGGAGCATAACAAAAAGCATGGAGAACATGGGGAGTTAGAGAGAAGGGAGTTGGGGTAAATTGGAAGGGGAAGTGAATCATGAGAGACTATGGACTCTGAAAAACAATCTGAGGGGTTTGAAGTGGCAGGGGGCGGGGAGGTCGGGGTACCAGGTGGTGGGTATTATAGAGGGCACGGATTGCATGGAGCACTGGGTGTGGTGAAAAAAATAATGATACTGTTATGCTGAAAATAATTTTTTTAAAAATTTAATAAATAAATAAATAAATAAATAAATAATAACAGAGAGCTGGATATCTCTCCTGACAGTGACTCCAAGCCCAACTTAAAAGCTAGAAAGAGACTAATAGGGTGGAAAAGCCCTTTCTAAGTGGAGATTTCTGATTGACGGGATATAATTGGTCACCAAATCATGTGTTATACCTTACTGGCGATATTACGTTTTCTTCCTATTCATTTCAGTTTGAATTTTGGTCCACATTAATAAACTCTCCAGTCTACTTAGTTGGTGCTAAATAAATAGAAGGGTCCAATTTAGTATAGCCCTTTGGACTCGGAGAGGGTAATAGGAGTTTTTGCTTGTTTTGCTCCTAAGGACACTGTTGTTCTGAAATAAAACCTTCCACCTTACATACTTACTTATTTTATAGCCTTCCCCTTTCAAGAGGATTGCCAGATAAAACATAGGGTACCCAGTTAAATTTACATTACAGAAAAACCTGTTTTAGTAGAAGTATATCCCAAATATTGCATGGAAGATAATCAGGCTAATAAGTCACTTCTCTCATTTAAACTTTGCATCCAATATTTTTATAGGTCTTCACACAGTGTTTTCCTCAAGCCAATATCCTAATATTTTAGTATCTTCTACCTAACTCAAAGCCAGATAGATTTATGGCTCTAGGTGTGAACAAGATCCTGGGGTCAGAGGTTATGGTAACAGATGGGAACTCCATGGCTGGCTTCTATGCTCCAGCACAGAGGAGGGATTCAGATAAGTCTGACACCCCAGAAACTGTAATCCTCTGCCAAATTGGCACTGGTCCCATGGATGGCCAAGACCACCCTGGATTACAAAGTACTGGCTCATGACTCCAGCTGTAAACATCTACAGCAATGTAGAGATTCAGGCCCTGGGATGCATCCTAGGACCAGAGACATCACCTGGAGGCCTCTTACTTTTTGATAACTGGAGCATCTTCAATTTTCCTAAGCCTTCATTCAGTATATACAACATGTTGCCCTTTCCATTGGTCTCCTAAACAACTGAAACTTTGCCCCTACATGATGGATGGTTCTCACATACTTTGGTAACTTCCCCCCACCCCAGGACTACATGTTTATTTTCCTCAAACTCCTTCAGCTTTCCTCCGTGCTTTATTTCATCACATTCCAACATCCCGGTCATGACCAAATATACCATGAGATGTAGGGTCCATGCCATTCTTGCCTATCCTCACCACTCCTTGGTCTTGTATAACCTGGTGGCCAGGAATCCACGAAGTCTGCCTCCCATGACTCACTGTTCCATTTACTTAACTGCTCACTTCTCGTACATGTATAGCACTGTTAGGATTGTTACATATACCCCCATGGGAAAACACTTCCTTGACTACAGTGTGTTCTTATGCTATTCCTTTTACCTTGATCTGTAAAGCCTCCATTCATGTTATTCAGATCATGACCTTTCCCCTTGTCTTCTCCAGAAAGGACTTCATACACATACACTATAATGAGATTCTTGTCAGTTTGCCTTCTTGCCTAGGCTTTCCTAACCTACTAAGTGACTTTCTAGTTAGTGTACATTAAGATTTATTCTGTATGTTTTAAAGTTTTACAGGTCTTGACAAATCCATTCTATAGGTTTCTCAGCGCTCATCATAATAAATGTACTGTTAATCCCCTTTTTTTCACCCACCGACCCACCCCTCCTCTAGCAAACACCAGTTTATTCTCTGTATTTAAAAATCCTGATCATTATTTTTGGGGGTCTTTTGTTTCATAAATTCCACACATGAATAAAATCATGTAGTATTTCTTTCCCTGACTTATTTCACTTAGCATAATACCCTCTAGTTCCATCCTTGTTGCAAATAGCAAGATTTCATTCTTTTTATGGATGAGTAACATTTTCATTGTGTGTGTATATATATACCACATCTTTATCCATTTAGCTACCAATGGACATTTGGACTGCTTCTGTATCTTGGCTATTGTAAATAATGCTGCAATGAACATAGGGGTGCCTATCTTTTTGAACTAATATTCTCGTTTTCTTTGGGTAAATAGTAGAATTACTGGATCATATGATAATTCTATTAATTTTTTGAGGAACCTTCACATGTGTAGAATTTTGTGTGAAATCAAAAAAATGGGGGTAGAATATCTAAGAACACAATTGCTGGATTCTGCGTTAGGACATTAACATTTGTAAGAAGCTATCAAACTGTCTTTCAAAGTGATCACACCATTTTCATCCCCTGGAGCCCCTTGCCCCAGCAATGATATATTCAAGGTTCTGCTCTGCATCCTTGCTGAAATCTTATTTTTCAGTTTTCTTTTTAACCTAATATGTTTGTAGCAGTATCTCATTGATTTAATTTGCAATTCCCCAATAACCAATAATGCTGAACATCCTTTCATATGCTTATTTGTCATTTGTAGATCTTCCTTGCTGAGATATCTGTTCAGTTCTTTTAACCATTTTTTTTTTAATTTGGTTGCCTTTTTTATTTGCAAAAACACATCTGGTAAAGGACTTGTATCCAAAATATAAAAATCTTCTTAAAACTCAACATCTTCCAAGACTGTGATAACTGTTAAGAAAATGAAAGATAGCCACATAGTTTTCATCTTAACAAAGTCCAATTTGCTGAATTTTTTAGATATTACATCAAAAGCACAATCACAATCCATGAAAAACTTATCACCAAGCTGCAAATCAGCCTGATAGTTCTTCTGTGTTATCCTCTAAAAATCTTATAGTCCTATATTTTACAGTTAGGTCTGTGACCCATATTGGATTTGTGGAAGGTGTAGGGTCTGTGTCTAGATTCATATACACAAATATTTTTTTAACGTGTGGACATCCGATTGTTCAGCACCATCTGTTGAAAAGACCTTTCACAACAAAACAAAGACAAAGGAGAAAGGATAAGCTATATTTGTGTATATCTCTTTCTGGGCTTTCTGTTCACTGCCCTCAATCTGTCTATTTTTTCACAAATACCACACTGTCTTGATCACAGTAACTATGTTGTCTTGAAAGTGGGTAATGTTAGATCTCCAACTTTTGTTCATTCTTCAGTATTGTGTTGACTATTCTGAATTTCTGTCTGTATTTGCTTTTAGAACCCATTTGTTCATATCCTCAAAGGACTCACTGAGATTTGGGCAGCTCACACACAGCCTTTGGGGACAAAAAGTACTCTGTCCTCCAAATATCAAGGATCTATGCTCTTGGTCTCTGACCAGAAGCAACAGATCCCTGGTATTTGCATAGAGGGGTGGACAGAGGCAAATAGCTATTGTTGTACCTCACTCTATTATTTAAGCTCCTCCTTCTCCTGTTGGAAAAAAAAAGTGTGTGCAAAATAGAAATATCAATAAGGAAATATAAAACCTAAAAAGAAACCAACATTTTCTGGAGCTGGAAAGTATAGTAACAGAAGTAAACTCACTAGAGAGATTCAAATACGTATTTGAGCTGGCAGAAGAATCTGAACTTAAAGATAGGACTATGAAAATTTACCTTTATTCTTTTTTTGTCAGACTTGGATCCTAAGAGAATCTCTGGAATACCAAGTGGGCCAAGATGTGCTCTGAGAATTCCAGTAGGACAAGAGTAATAAAGGGGCACAGAGAATATTTGAAAAAATGCCTAAAGTCTTCCCAAATTTGATATGGTTAGACTTTATGAAGCTTCCTAGATGTTCATATGTGTCTTAGTGTGGGCCTCTTTGAACTAGTCATACATTATAAATTTTCATAAGAAAGGATCTCGGGACACCAGGGTGGCTCAGCTTGATAAGCATCCAACTCTTGGTTTCAGCTCAGATCATGATCTCAGGGTCATGAGATCAAGCACCACATCAAGTCTGCTTGGGATTCTCTTCCTCTCCCTCTGTCCCTTCTTCCACTCTCTAAAGTAAATAAAATCTGTAAAAGAACTAGAGAATCTTAAGTGACAAGAGAAATGACTTACCACATACAAGGAGGCCTTAATAAGATTAACAGCAGATTTTTCATTGGAAACTTTGGAAGATAAAAGTGGTGGGCTGATTAGTTTTTTGCTTTTTCCCCCCTTCTCTTAGCTCTCTGGATATGTCAACTAAGAATTCTATATCTGACAAAACTATCCTCTAAAAATAAGGCATAAATTAAGACATTCTCAGAAAAACAAAAGCTGGGGAGTTAACAACCAAGAAATGTCCTCTAAGAAATGTTCAAGGTAGTCCTGCAAGATTAAATGGAAGGGCACTAGACAGTAACTAGAGCCCATATAAAGAAACAAAGATCTCTATAAAGTTAAATGGGCAATTATGAAAGCCAGCATTATAAACATGTTGACTCCACTTTTTCTACATTAATCTTTAATCTTTAAAGATTAAAAGATTAATTCATTAATTTATGCCCCTCCCCCTGCTCATACACTCATGCACACTTTCAGATCTTAAACTTCCCAATGAAAAGATGGATTGACAGAATAAATCTTTTTTTTTTTTAAATCCAACTATATGGTGTCCACAAGAGATTCACCTTAAATCCAAAGACCTAAATAGACTGCATGAAATCGGTTTCTCTCCTTTCACTTTCAAATAGTAATTAAAATAGAGCAGGAATGGCTATACTAATAGCAGACAAAATAGGTTTAAATCAAAGGTTATAAAAGACAAGGATATAACATGTTAATTAAAAGTTCAATGTGAAAATGTAAACATTTAGGCATCTGAGGACAAAATATACTAAACTGATGGAATTCAGGGAAGAAATAGACATCTTGACAGTAGCAGTTGGAGACCTCATAGTCCCACTGAGTGAATTAAACTGGATAATTTCAAATTCTGTGTTTTTCAAGTTTGCTGATGCTTCTGCCACTTTACAAGAACCCAGCAGCAGGCAATCTTTTTCAGTTATTTTTCCACTCCATAATTTGGTTTTCCTATAACTTTTATCTCTTATCAATATTTGGCAAGACATTGTTCTCGTCTAGTTTTTAGACAGGTCTTTTGTTCTTCTAATATATTTATAACAGCTGGTTTAAAGCCTACACCTAATATGTCCAACCTCTTTGCTTCCTCTGGGACAGTTAATCAGCTACCTTCTTTTCTGGGGAGTTGGGGGGGGGGGGCTTTGGTTCATACTACTTATTTGTGAGTTCTGTAATTTGTTATATTGGGCATGTTAACTGGAAGGCAGATCTTCCTCTCCCCCGATCTTTGTTGTTGCTTTTTGTTGCTGTTCCTCCTGTTTTTGCTTTCTTGGATTAAACTTGTAAAAGAAGTACTATTTGAAGAGAGGCTTCACTAAGCTGTCATGTACAACCATGAACCAGTTAATAATTGGACAGATTTCTTTAAATGCCTGAGCCTATACGTTTCTAGCTTTTTCTAAGTGAATCTTCATGTGGTGGATCAAGCTATCAGTGCCCTGGAAGACATAGAATATGACTTTCCTTCAGCCTTTACTTCCTGTTAGCACAGGGCCAAGATCAGCTAAAGGTGAGAGATTGGGACCCTTCTCAGGTCTTCCCTGGTACACCATGGCTCTCATCTCTGTGTAACCATCTACATTCCCAGGAATATGTTGGAGCCTTTTGAATCCTTGTATAGACCTCTCATTTCCCATTTTTTCTCTTAATAAAGGCTAAAGCAAAAAAAGTTATCTCCAACTAGTAATGATGCCTCGGACATCACTGATGATCATAATTGCTGCTGATTATTTTCAACAAACACCCTGGCATAGGACTGGTCACAATTAATCCTGAGAATGGAGCTTTCTGGTGGTGTTTCAGGCCAAATGGTGAAAATTCTCTGTGGATGGGGTTATGAGGACACTTCAAACTCCAAATCATTCTATTTCTTCCACTGGCTTCTGGGTTGCTAGTTCTCACAGCCACCATAGTTGCAAAGCTGTTGTAGTGTTTGGGAGAAGGGGATGGGAAAATGCACTGAAGCTCACTGCTATAACAGAGATTGAGGCATTTTTTTCCATGAAGAAATGCTCCTCAGATTCTTGGAAGCATCTGACTAATCTCAAGAGTTCTTAAAAAACTGCAGGGGGCAAGATTTCTGACAGATTTTTCCCAGTGCTCTCCCTGTTCTTCTAGAAGAGTAAATTTTCAGAGGTTGTTCCTCAAAACTAACGAGAGGAGCTCCTGCAATGGCTGTTTTTGGTCTCAAAAGTCTCCTTCATTTTTAAAAATGACACTGGTTAGAATGGCCAAAACTTAACAAGACAGTAAACAAAAAGTGTTGGATAGGATATGAAGAAAGGGGAACCCTCTCACACTGTTGGTGAGAATGAAAGTTGGTGCAGCCACTTTGGAAAGCAGTGTGGAGATTTCCTTAAGAAATTAAAAATAGAGCTTCCCTATGACCCTGCAATTGCACCACTGGGTATTTACCCCAAAGATGTAGTGAAAAGAAGGGTCATCTGTAGCCCAGAGCTCATAGCAGCAATGGCCACGGTCACCAAACTGTGGAAAGAACCCAGATGCCCTTCAACAGACAAATGGATAAGGAAAATATGGTCCATTTTTGCAATAGAGTATTATGCCTCCATCAGAAAGGATGAATAGCCAACTTCTGTGTCAACATGGACGGGACTAGAGGAGATTATGCTGAGTGAAATAAGTCAAGCAGAGAGAGTCAATTATCATATGGTTTCACTTACTTGTGGAGCATAATGAATAATATGGAGGACATGGGGAGAAGGAAAGGAAAAGTGAATTGGGAGAAATTGGAGGGAGAGAGGAAGCATGAGAGACTGTGAACTCTGAGAAACAAACTGAGGGTTCTGGAGGGGAGCGGGGTGCGGGGTTGGGTGAGCCTGGTGGTGGGTATTAAGGAGGGCATGTATTGCATGGAGCACTGGGTGTGGTGCGTGAACAATGAATCTTGGTTCACTGAAAAAATAAAATAAAATTTTTAAAAAGCTACGTATGAACCTGAAAAAATTTTTTTAAAAAATGACATCGGTGTTTCTTAAGTTTCTGGACCAGTTATCTAAAGATTATCCCATATTGTGGACAAAAATCCATCCACTATCTCAATTGTTTTTTCGCAGGAAATGCTGGTGTTAAACCACAATTTCTTAGTGTCCTGATAGAGAGATGGAGAATCAAGGTATTTAATTACTAGCAAAAGCATTTAGGGGAAAAATGACAAATGCTGCCATTTTTTAAAAAATACTCAAAGTTCATATGAACTAGACTTGTTTACTATTTATAATAAAGCCCACAAAAATACTATAATCCAATAGCCTTTTCTGGTATGACCATGTACAAAAGGTGTATTAACATATTCTTATAACAAATGAAGTAATGTCCTATAAACTTGGGTTTCTATAGAAATCCACAAAAAATCTGAAATCTACATCATAGGCAGTTATTTCAACTTTACTGCAAATATCTAAAATTTACTTCTAGTGCACATATTGGTTATACCTATAATTCACTTTTGCATTAATAGCACTTTTGTAGGAATTAGAGAAGAAACCAGAATTACCATTCAATTTTTAAAGCCTGTTAGTGCTTTACTAGAAAAAATTTCCCCAATGCAGTTAGCAACATCTGCCAAACTTGACAACTGTCAAAGTGAAATTTTAAATTTCCTACTTGTATTACACTACATATTTTCACTTTCCAATTAATTAGAGAAATACTAAACAGTACAAATCTACTTTAATATGGGACTTCTGAAAGGTAAAGAGAACTGAGCTAGCCAATTGGCCTCCACCTCCTTTGTACTGCGAGACAATAGCCTCAAGCAAGCTTAAACCTTAGAAATATTTTTACTTACTTTTGTTGGTTCTACTGAGTTCCAAAAGCTTTTCTTTCTAAGCCCAAGTCTGATTGTTCTAGGAAAGAATTCCTAAAAGAAAAATTAAAATTTAAGCTAAAGCCTATACCTTTATATTTAATAGTGGATTATCATTGTATTCATGCTAGGATACTTAGAAGCCATGAATCGCTGATCTAAGTAAATAGTGAAGAAACTCTAAGATTTCTCCAACATCCAACTTGGCCAAGTCACAAAAGTATCAAACGTATCATAAATAAAGGATTCTAAAATAAGTGTCTGACAAATTTAGCAATGGAAATTTCATGTCTCCAATTAAGTATTGTAATTGATTGTTGAGAAGGCATCTTTCCAAACAATTACTTTCGAAACTTCACAATTGCTGAGCACTAATTTTAACCCAATTATCTCTACATACATTTTGCACAAATCAAAGTTCAAGATCAAAGTTCTTTGGTAAAAACAGTTCTTTTCCTATCCTATTCCCTTGCTAAATTGGGACATCTGCCTCCTCCCTCACACCCACCACTATACAACTTCCACATTTTAAAGCCAACAAAGGCAGGAACATATTCATTGGCTTATCTTTCCCCAAAACAAGGAAACTACATTTGTGCTGGTGGTTATTTATTTTGCTCTCCCCTGTGTCTTGGGGGATAGATATCTAGTAACTATTTCTTGTTAATAGAATATAAATCTAGAACCCTAGGGGCAAGGGACTCTGACAAATCTGTTCCTGCAAGCCTAGAAAAGTAGAACAGAAACAGAACCATTTCTTTACCTCTAACGCATGTGCTTGCCATATACAAGCTTGAGCAGCACCCTCCTGATCCCCCATTACCCTGTGGAAGGGCTGTGACATTTGGTGTGATATTTGTGGGGACCTGAATTCTGGCGAGAAGCACCTGTCAACTCTGTAGCAGAGAACCTGAAAGTTAGATTTTTGTCCTTCTAACTCTTGTTTCTTAAAAGCCTCACCGTAGGTATTTCAAGAAATACATATTGGATCCAGACTCACACACTTAGAAAATCACCAGAATGATGTTTTCCTGTACCTTTAATCATGTGGTATTTGATGCCAAAAAAAAATGAGGTGGCTGTTTCCATTTGTCCTGATAGAGCTTACAGAACAAAAGTGGCATGTTCAGACATTTTTTAGTGCAAGGTATCATCAGAAAATCAGAGTTTCCAAGACTTCCCTAAAAAAATGTATCCTCTCTTATAGCTATAGGGTCAGTATATAAGAAAAACCCAAATTTTAGTCCTTCAAGTGGCAAAATAACGACAAAACTTAGCTTCATAAACTTATGGTGGAAGTCCAATGCACTCAAATAACCCCCTTTCCGATTTCCAGGATCCTATTCTCAATCACAAACTTCCAAATCTCATGGAGTCCCACTTCTACCAAAGTAGCTCCTCCTCTCCTGTCTGAGGACCCAGAACTCACCTTGGCTAGAGCTGCTGTACTGACTTGACCTGGGGAAGCTACCTTTATGGGGACTCTGCATCCCCATCACTCTTCACTCCCTCCAGACCAGACCATTACATTCCAACATACCCAGTAGACAGAAGTTGACATAAGCAATAGCATATACGGGGTCAGAATTGCAACTTCGGTTTATTAGACCAGCTGAAACCTGGGTATGTGTGTGGGAATAGATCATATGGTTGCTCGGCTAGGGAAGAAGAAATGAACTGCATTGGTTCAAAATTATCAGTGATAGAGCTCTTGCCACAAGGGTCCAGGGGAAGTGTGTGGTCTCAAACAAGCAGGAGTAAATCAGTTGTTGGTCCAAACAAGAATTCAATGTTGGCCTATATTTAGTGAAGTCAAGATGCCAGACTCTCTCTCATGGAGAAAGAACCCAAAGACTTTGAAAGATGGACGTGTCAACGTGTGGATTTTGTAGTCTCTGTCCCACCTCACAAGCTCCTGGCTGCCCTTCTCTAAGGTTGCCACAGCAGCTATCTAAATGTAGTCCAACAACTGCTCACTCCCGCTGCACATCTGCCTTGCTTTCTGCCCCAGGTTGGCTCTGTTTCTGCCCCATGAGTACCTGTTGGGGCCCACTGCTCCACTTTGGCTCAGACACTGATCTAGACTTGCAAGGTAGCTACCATCTGGCCAAAGCATGATGGAATATTGTAGAATTATACTCCCCTATGCTTTTTATGGTACCTTCTACATAGTTCCTCCTAGGTTTCCAGAAATGTTAGTTAGCCCCAGTTTCCAGCAGGGATAAGGACCCCAGATTTCACCACAGCAGACGCCATCAGTTCCCCTAGGGGTCCTTGCCATGGCGGTGAGCATGGTGGTGGCCACCACACTCCTGTCGTCATCTGATGGCTTTTTCAGCCACTGGAAGCCACTCTGCTTGTACACATGCCTGATGTGCCTGAGAATTCACACCCTAAGCTGCCCTAGCCTGGAGCTGACAAAATCGGGCACATATACCCCCACTGCCCTGGCTACTTAGGTGGGATAATCCTAAGCTCATGTTCTGTATTGGCTCCCAGAGTTGTCCAATGATAGTAAGTCCCGGTTACCCAAAGGGTTCATGTGCTTGATTGATAAGTTGTACCATTTATTTGGAAGATGATCCCAGGAAACGCTGGCAAAGGAATGGGGAAGTAAGGGAGGAAAAGGCAGCAGGATCTCCAGGTTTACCTCTGGGAGGACATTAAGATGCTTGTTACTGCAAATGGCCTCAGAAAACAGATGCTCAGAATGGAAACCCAGTGTCAGATAAACTGAGGCACACTAAAATGAACACTTCATAGGAACAAAAATCTCCTTGAATGGGGCAGCACCAACCCAGAAGTAATTAGGAGTGCTCTGCAGACAGGAGCCAGGGGAAAGACACTTCTAGGGGAAGACGTGGAAGCAAAGAAGGCAAGTTATTTGATTGGCTCTAGCTTAAATCCTAGTTGGCTGCTTGCTAGTGATTCTAAGTGGATTGTTACAACGTCTGGCAGACTGGATGTCCCATTACTAAGATTCTTCTTGTGGTTAATTGGGATGGAAAATAGGTGGGAGAGGTATCTCTAACACAGGCCATTTGCCTATGTCCAGAGACAGTCCTGTTTGTCATGTACAAGGTTGGGGGAGGAGATCACTACTGGCCTCTTGTGGGTAGAGGCCAGGGATGCTGCTGATGAACCTGTCCTGCACAGGACAGCCCCATTACAAAGACTTCTCTGGCCCAGTGCCATCTGTGGGGATGAGAACCCTGGTTCCTATGGACTCTTCAGTTATGCTGACCTCTGTGGTTTACAGTCACACTAACGAAACAGATAGAATAGCAACTCCCAAGCATCCCCAAGCAAGGGCACCCAGCCGAGCCCAGTGAGCCCATGAGAGAGAATGCCTTCTTGTTTTAAGCCACTGAGCATTGGGATGGCTGGTTACACAGCAACAGATAAGCAGTAAGCAAACATGGGTCTTTTTGCTCCCAACTGAAAAGACTTCACAAATGTCTTTTAAGTTTTCTCTATGAGGGCTTAGAATATTAGCTTTGTCTCTTCAGGTGAATTCACTTTGTTAACCTCCTAAGTCCTTCAAATGTCTGGAGCATCTCCATCCATAAGGGTGAGAAGGGAAAGTCCCTTTCAACAGATTCTGCAGTGATTACAGCTGCAACCATGGGACTTCCCAAGAGGACGCTAGCACTAGAGAATTGTCACTATGGAATCAGACTTACTTCAGCAGAATTCGGGAAAGGCAGCCACAAATTCAGAGCTCTAAGAATGCCTAACTATGCTCCTATATATTTTTATTGTGGATCTAGGTATACCGAATACATTAATTAGCATGAGCTATTTTCTCTCCACTGCAAGTTGGATCATTTATCAATATAAAATAGCCCTTCATTTCATTTTATTCCATGCCTGGAATCAATCTCCATGCCACCTTTCTGTTTGTTCGTACTGCCCTGAAATAAAAACAGAAGGTTAAAGACATAAAGGATATAAACCACTTTAAGTGAGTTCCTTATAGAGGAACATGTAGCGGAAGTGGTTTTTTAACCCAATCTGAGAGTCAGGCATTTGTTTTGTTTTCAATGGGTTTAAGGCTCTGAAATAAAAACAGAAGGTTAAAAACAGAAGGCTATGATGGGTTTAAGTCCTTTCTCCTTTGTCTTTGCTGATATCGTCTTTCACAGTAGCCTGTGGTGCTCTCAATTCTGACTGTTCATGGTCAGGCTGGGACGAGACCAGTGCAGTCATGTATGGCTTAGAAATGGTCTCCTGGAAAGCTTCCTCCCAAACAGGGAACTAGTACTATTTAAAAATGACCATACTCGGGTGGCTCAGTGGGTTAAGCCTCTGCCTTCGGCTCAGGTTATGCTTCCAGGGTCCTGGGATCGAGCCCCGCATCGGGCTCTCTGCTCAGCGGGGAGCCTGCTTCCTCCTCTCTCTCTGCCTGCCTCTCTGCCTACTTGTGGCCTGTCTGTCAAATAAATAAAATCTTTCTTAAAAATGACCAAATTTAAGCCAATTATGTTGCTACGAATGGGTTAATTATGGCACGTAAATCATAGTATTGTTGCAAGTAGTAAATCTGATCATGCACGTAATCTGTATCTATATCTATATATCATAGTTTTAATACTGGGATATTGTTTAAAAACTAATTCACTGTGCAGAGAAGAGAACGTCAGATATGCTAGATCCCAGATTACCATTACTAAACTAAAAAAATCTGAGTTAACTGCCACAAAAGCTTGAAGTATGAGTTTCACAGTAAGAGTAGAAAAAGCAAACTTGATCTGTAGGTAGCCGTCTGATGGAACACCTGATAATAAATATCCCGTCCTGGTTGCCTACCCCTTTCAGATGTTTCCAGCGCAGAAGATGGCTGTTCAGCAAACCCTTCTGGCTCTCACAAGAAGTTACAACCTCTAGCTTTGTCTCAGTCACTGACAAAGCTACTACTTCACAGCTCCCAGTTAATTAAACACACACGCTCCATCCTGAAAGTGCAGAGGAGACGGAGACCGGTGTTCTCTCCCTGGCAGGGTGGCCCCCAGAGGAGTAAAGGAAAGAGCCAGCTGAGTGTGCCCGTGTTATTCTTCCCAAGTTTACCATTTAGTCAAGCTACTCTTACTGATTCAAAATGCGTGACCAGGGACAAAACCAGGAATAAACCCTCATTAAACTCTCTGCCTAGAAGGAGACATCTGGAGTGGGGAAGAAAATTCCCCCACAAATTTCCCCATGCTCCTCTCCCATGGGGAAAATCAAATGATCACGATGGTAGCACATCTGGAACTCCACGCCGCACTCCTGGCTTCCTCCTCCCTCCTCACCTCCTCACTCTACCCTCTCCCTTTCCTCACCCTTCACATGTTAGTCCCAAGCTCTGTTCCTTGGTCTTTATTTACATGCAGCCCCTAGGTGAGCTCTCTTAGGACCTCAAATACCAGAAGCAGACTTGGATAGTAAGGTTCCATGAGATACAGAAAATAATGAGAAACTTTCAGTCTAATTAAAACAGAGCCATAAGTATAGATCGTATTAGGACTATAAATGTAAATGATGGGACGTGGTAGCATATCAAAACGCCATTTGCAATAGTGACATAATCTCCATGCAGCCCGTACCCACCTCTTGCATTGATGGATTGCGCCAGCTGATGGGAGGTTTGGTGGAGATTCGCTCTCAGCTGTGTTCCTCTCTGCATTGACCTTGGATGAAGAGTGCCACCTCACCAAGGTCCAAGGTTATGCCCCTTCCCTGGGGATGTAGGGGTGCAAGCCAACCCCCTTGCCTCAAACCAAGACAAGTCTGATGGAGCCAAGACCAAGGATAAAACTGAAAGACAGGTTGGCCTGCTGGCCCCATGGGAAACTCTGGACCTAGATGGATCAGAGTTCTTGCTACACGTAAATCTCCGTCTTGGAGCCCATTTCCATGGAAGCCAACCTGCAACATCCTAGGCGTGACCAAGTCTGTTTTAGACCAAGAATGCAAAAATCCAACATCAGGAATTCTAACCTATTAGTGTAATGAATTATATGGCAAAGGACGTAAAGAATTATATTAATGGCTATCAAATTGGCATTTCATACAAACCAGCAATAACTCTTAATAAAAATTGTGTATAAACCAGGATTAAAACTCCTTCTGGTCCTGGGTTTTAATGAAACTACTCTTAATATCTGAAAATATGAGAAGTTCTGGTAGATAGCGCTTGCCTTACACATTATAAGGACTATGGGAAATATTGACAAGCATAAGGTACAAAAGGTAAATACTTAGGGGGTGTCTGGGTGGCTCAATGGGTTAAGCCTCTACCTTTGGCTCAAGTCATGATCCCAGGGTTCTGGGATCGAGTCCCGCATCGGGCTTTCCACTCAGCAGGAGCCTGCTTCCCCCTCTCTCTCTGCCTGCCTCTCTGCCTGCTTGTGATCTCTCTCTCTCTCTCTCTCTCTCTCTCTGTCAAATATATAAATAAAATCTTTTAAAAAAAATACAATTCGCCAATTTTATAGAAAAAAAAGTAAATACTTAGTACAAATATTTGAAAAAGAGACAATCTTTATAGATGCTGTAGCTGCATAACTATAAAACCAAAAACCCTGGAGACTTCACTGAAAATTTGGGGGGTTTTGTTTCATTTTGTTTCTGGATTTTTTTAAAAGATTTTATTTATTTATTTGACAGGCAGAGATCACAAGTAGGCAGAGGGGCAGGCAGAGAGAGAGGAGGAAGCAGGCTCCCCGCTGAGCAGAGAGCCCGATGTGGGGCTCGATCCCAGGACCCTGAGATCATGACCTGAGCCGAAGGCAGAGGCTTTAACCCACTGAGCCACCCAGGTGCCCCAGTTTCTGGATTTTTTACCTAACTTAATGTCTCATGGTGAGGGACATCCATCACATTTGTATCCAAAAGTAAATAGCTTTCTCTATATTAACAAAAAGCTAGAAATGAAAATGAAATAAAATCCCATTCACAGTTGCAATAAATCTGCAAGATATCTAGAAATTTGTCTGAAATTTTCCAGGATTAGTATGGAAAATATTACTAAATCATATGGGAGGATATAAAACTAGACATGAACCAATGAAAAACCTATTATGTCCCTAGATAGAAATATGTAGAATTATGTAACTTATGTATAGCAATTACAAATTATAATTTTTCAAAATTATCAAACTCTAATTGCTATCAATGCAATATAATGTAAACATAGAAACATAATGTGTTTTCAACCAGCACTCCAAGGATAATTATTTAAATTCAATTAGCCAACATATAGTACATCATTAGTTTTGAATTCAATTAGCCAACATATAGTACATCATTAGTATCCAATGACTCATCAGTTGCATGTAACACCCAGTGCTCATCAGTCACGTGCCCTCCTTCATGCCCATCCCCTATTGACCCCATTCCCTCATACACCTCCCCTCCCACAACCCCCAGTTTGTTTCCCAGAGTCGAATCTCTCCAGGTTTGTCTCCCTCTCTGACTTCTTCCTATTCAGTCCTCCCCCCATGATCCTCTGTGCTGTTTCTTATATTCTATATAAGTGAAACCATATGACAATTGTCACTCTGTAACTGACTTATTTCACTTAGCCTAATACCCTCCAGTTCTATCCACATCGATGTAAATGGCAAGTATTCATCCTTTCTGATGATTGAGTAATGTTCTATTGTAAAAAGTATTTGACAAAATACAGCATCCTTTCTGGATTAAAGCTCTTCAAAGTGTAGAGATAGAGGAAACCTACTTCAATATCATAAAAGCCATCTATGAAAAGCCCACAGTGAATATCATTCTCAATGGAGGAAAACTGAGAGCTTTTCCCTTAAGGACAGGAACACAACAGGAATGCCCACTCTCACCACTACTGTTCTACATAGTACAGAAGTCCTAGCCTCAGCAATCAGACAACAAGAAGAAATAAAAGACATTCAAATGGGCAAAGAAGTCAAGCTCTCACCCTTCACAGATGACCTGATACTTTATGTGGCAAACCCAAAGGACTCCACCCCCAAGTCACTAGAACTCCTATAGGAATTCAGTAACATGGCAGGATACAAAAATCAATGCACAGAAATCTGTTGCATTTCTATACACTAACAATGTGACTGTAGAAAGAGAAATTAAGGAACGATCCCATTTGCAATTGCACCAAAAACCATAAGATACCTAGGAATAAACCTAACCAAAGAGGTAAAAGAGCCGTACTCTAAAAACTACAGAACACTTATGAAAGAAAGTGAGGAAGACACAAAGAGATGGAAAAGCATTCCATGCTTGCGGATTGGAAGGCTAAACACTGCTCTGGGCAGCACAGACGTTTTAACAATATCCACATTCAGTGCAATCCTTATCAAAATACCATCAACATTTTCCATAGAGCTGAAACAAACAACCCTAAAATCCGTATGGAACCAGAAAGGACCCCAAATCAGCAAGGGAATGTTGAAAAACAAAACCAAAGCTGGGGGCATCACAATACCTGACTTCAAGCTCTATTACAAAGCTGTGATCAACAAGACAGTGTGGTAGTGACACAAAAAGACCCATAGATTAATGGAACAAAATAGCCTAAGGACAAGTCTTAAATTTAATCAAAATACTGAAATTTTTATGAGGAAATGTTCAAATGAACGTTCAAATTCAAAGTGTGTGTTCAAAAACAGACTCCTGGAGAATTCGCCCTGCCAGATGTTAAGACTTATCACAAAGCTACTACAAGAAAGCAGCACCGTGTTGTCGAAAGAACACACCTGAACACTCTCCAGCACACGCTTTATCTGCTGCTGAGTCTAGGGGAGATACTTTATGGCACTGTGAGTTATAAATAACTAATGGCTCTGCGAGAAAGGACTCAACTCCTCTCTGTCGCCAGCCCCCAGGCGTGGGCAAGACCTTTGTCTCCATTTATACATTTGTTTCAATATCCTGATCTGCAAATAGGTCTGGGGTTTTCTTTTTTCCTTTGGCTTCTCTTTTGAACAGGTTGTAATGCCTCACCCATCAATTAGACGAAAATCATACTGTGTCGTTTTGTGAGAATCATGATTCAGATTAAAAACTTAAGCAATTTGGAAGGTCTTGCCCTGGGATACCCAGTGGATGCACCACACAGCGTCAACTAAACTTCCTCACCAGAGAAGTGCCCCTCATAGGCCATTTTAGCCCATCTGCGTCTGTCTCGGGTCACACGGTTAAATCCAAAGCAGCAATAAAACATTGCTGACTCTGTTTGCTAATTTTAATTTTCCTCTCTACTAATTCTGTGTTTTTGCTTTTTTGGCTTACTGGTGGCCTTTAAGTAATGTCTTACCAGTGGCAACGATGATTAGAAATTTGGTTTTACGATCTCCCCATCAAGTGATCTCTGCTAGTTGACAAATACTTTCTTAGGGATTATTCTCTATTGAGTGAAAGACCAAGAAACTGATATATTCATCTTTGTCTATTTTGCCCTCAATTAGTAGCTGCGTGCCCATCAGGAAGGAGAACATCTCTTTAATATCTGGGCTAGTGAGTTTTGTGGATCCGTGTTTACACTTGACCCATGACCTAGATTCCAGCAATGAAGCTATAAGCTCTCTGTATGTCTGTGTCTGAAATTCAGAAAGCCTTTTACCTCTAGGTAGTAATGTTTTTCCTATGTCCAAATGATTAGGTTATAACATCTATTAAAGGAAATGAGCTCTTTTCTGATAATCTCCTAGAGCTAAATAAGCACTCATGAATAGAATATTCCTAATTCTGAGAAAATAAGGAAATTACGATGTAATACATCAAATATACTAAATGGAAAAAAAAAAATCCTTAAACCATTCCTTACAAAACTAACTCAGTGAGAAGATAATCCATAGATTAGGAAAAGATGATTGCAAACCATCTGTCTGGGAAGGGACCTGTACCCAGAATATATAAAGAACTTACAATTCAACAACAAAAAGATGACCCAGTTAAAAATGTACAATGGACTTGGACAGTTCTCCAAAGCATATGTTCATGTGGCCAAGAAACACATGAATATATATTCAATCATCAGTCATTAGAGAAATGCAAAACAAAGCCACAGAGATACCACTTCACTCACCAGAGCACTGTAATTCAAGAAGTCAGATGATCGTGGGGAGACCCTGGAACTCTCCTACATGCTGGTGGGAAAGTAAAACGGCAGACCACATTGGCAGAGTTCTCTATCTTCAACACAAACTTTTTTCCAGAGTTACCTGTGACTCAGCAATTCTACTTCTAGGTGTCTACTACCTAAAAGACATGAGCACCTCTACCCACACAAGAACTTTTACATGAATGTTTATAGTATATTCATAATATAACAGCCCTAAAGCAGACCCCAGTGACCCAGGTGTTGTCACCCAATGAATACGTAATACACTCCGCGGTTACCCACACAATGGAATGCCATAAGCAATAAAGAGGAACAATATATTGATTCATTCCATGACTTGGTGAACCTAAGAAAACACTGTGCTCAGTGAAGGAAGCCAAACCCAAAGACAACATACTTCTATGCTTCTATTAATATGAACTGTCCATTATGGGCAAAGCAATGGAAATAAAGTAGATTAGTGGTTGCTTAGGCCTGATGCAAGTGATTGCTTTTAGGGGTGATGGAAATTTTCCAAAATTTGTGGTGATTTTTACATAACTATAAATACGCCAAAAGCATTGCATTATACATGTAACACTGAATTTTATTATATGCATATCTCAAAGTTACTTTTTAAAAGCCAACTCAAATACTTTAAGAATTCAAGTTCACATAATTTAGGTAAATCTTTGGCAAGCAAGACTAATATTTTTAGTTCAACAAAATGCTAGATTTTTGATTTATTAGTGTCAAGTGTAATACATGTTACATTTTTCATAGTCTTAATCCTATAGGAATAATGTTGGCTCTTTTGAGCAGTAAACCTATATCAGTTTAAGAACATACCCAAGTAGAATAAAAATATATACTTTTAACTAACCTAAATCATGGTGATGTAGAACTTGTATTTATTTTAACATTATATTTTGTCATTTGTCAACTTGAAGATGATTTCAAGATCTTCAGATAACGTAAAATCTTGGACTGCTATTGAGTTTATGAGCTCCCTGAGTGCCTAGATGCTTTCTAAGTAAAATAGAATCCTGACACAGAGATTATGAAGCTTATTTTTATATGCTACAGAGAGGCTATATCTTCGGATCTATTAAAAATACTTCCATTTTTGACACTGTGAAGTTGTATAAGGAATATGGCAAAAGCTGTGTTATGTGTATTCATGAGCTTTGATAGATAAAATGCTGGCATATGCCCGACAGTTTTCAGTTACTCTCTGTCTAGCTGTCTCTGAATGCACTAACTACTTTGCTCTAAAGTGACTAGTCTTTGAGACTGCACTTGGGAGTGATGGTCTCAGAGAAACACAGCTATGCGTGTGCCCTGTTTGGTCAACTAGAGTAGTTTTGTCCCAGAGCACAACTTCCAGGGTAATTTCTTTGTCCTTCAAACCCCCGTTTGCCCTTCAAAGTTCTGGAGGACTCGTTTGTTAAATGTCCAACCTGAGACTTCTCTTGTGAACTTGGTAGGAAAGCAAACACCAGGCCTCTGGGATAGATGAACTCCGTCCGGGCACCCATTGTGTGTCATCGGGCCGGAACTGAGACCAGCCTGACTGTGTAATCAAGAATCCTTTGTTAAGATTCACTTTGAGTAAAAGTGGGGAGACACTAAGGAAAAATGTTTGCCTTGGTGGAAAATGGAAGGCTGTACTACAGCGCTCTCTCTGAGTTGGATTCTGACTTCATGGGATCTGTTTGACAGCTCTAAGTGGCCAACTGATAAAATCACAAAGTAATTCCTGCTGTGAAATGCAAACGAACCCCCGCCCTCCCCTAAAAAATGCCACTTCCACAACCTGTGCCTGTTCATTGTAATATTTCTGATCTATAAATGGGTGTGTTCTTTGAATTCTTCTGGAACTGGTCATAATCCCCCCATTTTTCTCATTATTAAAATATTTAATGTTTCATCCTTACATCTGTATGAGTGTCAGGACCTCCGTTTTCCGGAAATTGTACTGACACCATTGTCATGTCCTGACTTGTGTACTTGGGAAGTCTCCCCTAGGATGAAGGCTGCATTTCAGTTCAGGTTGGGGAGGACTACCTGGTCTGGGACTGTTGCTGGTGAAATGGGCTCCCACCTGGAGGAGCACACTTGAGGCCTCCTAGAGCACACCGTATTCGAAAACAAGCTCTGTCTGGGTTAAAGATATAAATGCACAAATGTGAAAATGCAGAAATTTAAGCATAACAGTAATAATGAATAATGAACGTGCTAGGAGAACATTTAGGAAAAGTTCTAATAAGGGTGGTGTGCTGGAGATCTTCCAAAGCAGGACAGGAAAGTGAGCCACCTGCCTATTAAGGATGCTAACTTTCTACTTTCCCATGGGTTACAGAAGACTCTTGCTCATGGGTATTAAAAGGACGAACATTCCCCCAGGCTATTACTTTTGTTTTAACTTTCAAATGCTTATTGTTACTCAAAATTTTTAACTCTTGAGTCAAATTGTTCTTACCATACAGGTTTTGGGTTTCCTGTCTTGCTAGGGAAGGTCTCTACCACAGTAAATGATTCCTTTCCCTATCCATACATAGACAGAGCTCTCTCTATAGCTAATGAACAGAAAGACCGAAGCACGCATGGAGACTTTTTCTGGGGCTTATGGGCGGCTTAATTCTCTCTTGGGTTCTGTTTATCCTCAATAAGCAAACACTAGGTGTTCATTGTAGAAAAACTGCAAAAGAAATCTAAGAATTTTAAATGCCTTATTTCTAGAAGGTGGCATAAGAAACCAGCTGAACTGACTGCCTGTGTGGCTGGAGCCTGGGTTGGTGGGGGACAGGCGTGGAGGGAAAACTTCTCCCTGACTTCTCTTTGTAGCTTTTTGAATGTTGGATCACGTGAATGGAAGGAATTACAGGTGATTCCTCCTGTCCCAAGAGCAGGCCCCTCCCCCCCCAGTGTGTTAGGCACCCAAGTTGCCTGCTCCTGTCTCCCCCAGCAGCAGCCCCATGCTACCAGGTCCCTAACACAGCCCACCCCACAGCACGGCAAGCAAGTCTGTGTGGCTCGTGTGCCCAGGCATGTGGGCGTCAAAGGCTTCTATGCAAACAATGATTCATGGAACACTACATCAAAAAATAATGACATACTGTATGATGACTAGTATAATAAAAAATTAAAAATATATTTAATTTAAAAAGTAAAAAAAAAAAAATAAAGAGCGGGGCATGGGCTTTGGCATCAGCCTGACCTCACTCTGAATCTGTGCCCTAGGTCCTTAGCAGAAGGCACCATGAGAGATTGTGGACTCTGAGAAACAATCTGAGGGTTTGGGAGGGGAGGGGGGCGGGGGATGGGTTAGCCTGGTGGTGGGTATTACCCACGGATTGCATGGAGCACTGGGTGTGGTGCATAAACAATGAATTCTGGAACACTGAAAAAATTTTAAAAAATAAACAAAAACTAAAAAAAGAAGAAGAAGAAGAATTAAATTGCTTACCCTCTTTGCATGGTTTTCTCCTCTCCAGAGCACAGGCAGTTCCAGACTCAGAAGCTTGTGGAGGTTAAGATGTACGTAGATGCTCGGTAAATTATAGCTGTATGTAGACCCATTGCTCAGGAATCTTCCAGACATGGTGTCACAGTTTCGTAGTATTGACATTGTAGAACATTATGAGGGGGAGGGGTGGAAGAGACTGTGCTGTGCATTGCAGGAGGCACAGCGGCATCCCTGATCTCTTCCCCCTAGATGCCAGTTAGCAGCCCCTTATCTCCTACCCTGGGAGCTACGCCCACCAAAAATGGTCAGATATCTCAACGGGGCTTCTCCGTCTCCCTTTCCTCCTCTTCCCTGCTTTTCTCCCTCTCTCAATCCCTCTCTCTCTCAAATATTTTTTTTTTTTTAATCCCCCAAGGGATGGCTGGGGGTACTCATGGAAAATCCATCCCAGAAAGAGCCAGAGTAGACACTCCACCCCAGGAAGACTGAGCTCCCTGGGGATAGGGAGCACTGAGCATCCAAGTACCCTTAAGGCCTCCTACAGTGAGTGGAAGAGACTACTGGGGTCAGTGACTGGCCGAGCATGGTCTGTGCTCAGTGGGCATAAGACCTGCTACCATGTCTCAACTCAAGAGAAGCTGTGGATGATACCATGTAGACCATACATTCAAGTACAACCTGTCAGAGCAGAAGAAAGTCCCATGTCTCTCCAGGGGCTGTCTTCTGACTTTGGAATTTTCCAGGAGCACTGGACAGGGCAGGGGTGGAGGGAGGTTTACTCTGGCAAGGGATCTAGCAGAAAGGGAACTGCAGGATGCATTCCATCCACGTGTGGACCTTCATAGTTCCTGCCTCAGCATCTTACTGAAAATCCATCCTAGCTTTTGTCTTTCTGATGCCCAAGTTGGTCTGGGTTTCTGCCAAACCACGTGGGAGTAAGGGTGATATTTATTATTGTGGAGACAGTGCATGGTAAGACACAGAAAAAGTTCCTTACACACAGGACATTTGCCATTGGAGAAGACTAGAGGGACCATGGATCCCTTGAGGCCTTCTCCAACCCAGGCCCCGCTTCATTTCCTTTGCAGGTCTATAAAAATACCTTTTCTCGGCTATTATTTCCAGGACCTCCATGAATGCTCTCTTGAACTTGGGATTGGTTTGCCTGAGAGGAACGACCACCAGCGTAAACGAGGATCATCAGTCGGGCGGTACCCCTCACCCCCGCTAACCTCGCCCTCCTTGAATGGTCCTTAAGCCTTTGCCCTGTGCTGTCCCAGTCCCGACAGAGTGAACATGCAGGGCTTTGGGAAGCCTTACCCACACCCCCCAACCCTCCCCTGAGGCATAGTCAGGGAAGGAGGATTGAGGCTGTCTCGTGAGCCATGGAGATGCCGCCCTGGCTCTCCCTTCAAGGAGGAACTTGAGAGCCAGCTACAAAGAGTGTTGTTCCCCAGCAGCCCCCAGGTGTCAGTGCTTTTAGGATCCATTTCTCTTTTGGTCTGAGGCTGCACTCTTCCCAGGCAGCCAGCAGCCCATGACTAAGCAAGGGAGGTACTATGGCCTGGTTGTGTCTGTCCAACACTGATTCTCCAACAGCCATCTTTGTCCCAAGTCTCCTTCCTGAGTGAACCAACACTTGATCAGATCTACTCATGATCTTAAGGTTTTCCTTATCCAAACCTGCTTCCTTGTCCCCAAAATAAACCTGTCCCCCAAATACACCTCCTGAAATCCTATTTTTGTCTCATGGTCCGTTTCCTGCAGGTCTCTGCCAAACCGTCCCTCAGCCCACGGCATCTTGGATTCATCTGAGGAAGATGCTGTCCCTGCAGGCCCAGTGCCCCAGCCTGGACACAGAGGGGCTGGTCTTGCTGAGCTCTAGGCTTTGAGTTTGGTCATCCCTGGGCCTGGCCCCACCAGGAGACCTTACTCAGAAAGCTTTACTCACCATGTGCTGACAAAATACCACTGACTTCCATACTCCAAGATGACTTTGGCACTCAGCACAAACCACGCCTGCTGTTTTCTTTCTGCCACATTTTTAAGGTCCCTTGCATGGCTTAGCCCTTCCTCTACATATCTCTGTGGTCTTGATTCCCATCAGCTTTTATCAGCATGGATTTGTGAGAGACTCAGAGTGCCCTAATATTCATCTCCCCACGTGGACAAAGAAGGAGTAAAAATAAGGTCTTCTGAGGCCTAGAGAAGAGACGGGACAAGGACAAGTCACACAGCCGGCTGTGGGAGGAAGACAAGGCAGTAGATGTGTGTTCTGAGGATCTTTCACCTGAGACCTTCTGTCCCTCCTAAAGACGGTGTATTACACAGAAAATCTGATTTCTTTCTTCCATAATTCTCCAGTAAAACTGCAAAAAAAGGTACTTTTTTAAGCTCTAAATTCAGACAAACAGGAGGAGGAGTGGACAACCATGAGTCTCCGGAAGCAGCCAGGATGGTAGTACTTCCTTCTGTAAGGAGGCTGGATGCTCCTGGACAGTGGGCAAAGCCAGGAACCAGCCAGATGCACACCACAGAATCCACAGAAGACTCTGAGATCAGTGGCATCGGGTACATCTAGAGGTGGAGGTGGAAATAGAGGCTCAAATATGGAGGATTCAGTGACTGCGATTTAGAAGCAGCGCTGGAAAACCTCTCTGGCCCCTTATGGCCTCCCTCCCCTCTCCCTGGCAGAAGACAGGAGGTTTATTTGCTGGAGCAAGTGAGTCAAACAGAATCTCTAGCCTAGAGGACACCTGAACATGTAGGGACAGAAGTACTGTTAGAAAACCAGGGCAAGAGTGGTCTTGTGCACATGGAATGCAAGCTGTTTCTGCCCATTTCCCTTCTCTGCTCCCAAGGACCAGCAGCCTAACCTTCAACCCCAGACAGGAGCTGGAAGAGTACACTCTAGGAGCTCTGACCAGCCTCAGGGATCCCTCAATAAAGGGGCCCTGCTAGATCTGCCCACACTGAAGGTCACAGTCAACATCCCACCCTGTGCTTAGAGATCCCAGAAGCTCATCATTCTCAACTCTTAAACATTAGCAGACAACCAGAGGCTACCAGAAATCTGAGGGCAACTCTAACAAAAAGCAGAGGCCAAAACAAATAAGCCAGAAAAAGACAACATTGAAATCACTGAGCCAAAGGAGGAAGAAATAAGGGGAAAATTAATATTTTCAAAGATACTATATTCATGACATGAAACAAGATGCTATTTTTTAAGGAAAAATGTTAGAAAGCAAAGATAAACTTTTGGAATTTGAAAAAATTCAGACATGGACGATCTCCATGTCTGGAGCTTTAAGATGGTTTTCAAGGAAATTTCCAGGAAATAAGCAAAGAACAAAAGAGATGCATAATAGATGAGTTACTCAAACTGTAAAAGACCATCCCAGAAAATAGAAAATGTGAACAACAAGAGTCCCAGGAAGGGAAGCCAGGAAAAAAAATATTTTAAATAAGTTTTTAAAAATGTTTTCCCAGAAATGAAGGACATGCTTTCTAGACGTACAGGGTTTTCCAAGTCCCCTGCACACACCTATCCCTACACATCATCGTGAGACTATAGAACAACAGATAAAGCAGAAATTATACATTTCAAGAGGAAAACAAACCCACATACACAGAATTCAATGCTAAAACTTCTTTAGAATTCCTAATAGCAAAATTGAAGAGAGCAACAACTCTAAGAATTCCAGGAAAATAATTTCCAAATCAAAATTCTATTTCTATTCAACATATGAATCAAAATATGGTAAAGTCAAGACTGTTTTATACAGAGAATGAGGTCTCCAAAAACTTACCTCCCATGGAACAATTTTGCAGAAAGCTTCCACAGGATCTGCTCCAACAAAGCAATGGAGCACATAGTGGAAGTGGGATCAAGGACACCAGCCGTGACACATGTTAAACAAAGCTGAAGATCCAAATGACTACTGTGTCCCAAGCAGTCTGGATTGGATAAGGATGAGTCAGACAAAATCTCGAGCACAGTCCTTACAGGAGACCTACTTCCACTGTTAGGAAGATCCTGGGCTCGTTTTGTCTGAAAATATTTTTATTCTATATTGTCCCATAAGATTGTTAGTCTTGCTGGGTATAACTTTCTAAGTTGTATATAATTTTCCTTCAAAATCTTATAAAATACAGAGCAAGGATAGTTTAAATGTTATGGACACTCTTATGCAAATATTTTCAGACTCCTTCTTTCTAGACTAAAGCTATGGACAGGCTAACCCAGTGCTCTTCATTCTCAAAGTATTTGTGTCAACAGCTTTATTATAAAAACTTTATTGAAGGTTTTCTCATTAACTGAGGCGAATATTGTGGTCTCTAGTTTCAATGCTGTCTTAATTAAGATACAATCAAAGAAACCTAGGGCTTATGATGATCTATTTCTACCACAAGCAAACACATAAGCTCTACAACAATTATTTTTGGTCTGGTTTTTTGCAAACAAACACATTAACAGATTGGTGTCTATAAAGACATCTGAACTCCTGAAGATTTCAGGTACCCGAACAATGCTCGATGGATTCCTGACTGTCTACAGACTCAAAGTTTCTCTCCATTATTATATAGTCCCTGAACTGAAGATCTAAAACTCCCTACTGTCTTTCTGCCTCTCGACTGTTCTGCAGCCTTCTGTTATTGAGGATTATTTAAGCTTCCTGTGCTCCAGATTGGGGATGATTAAGAGTTCCCGCTTCGTCAAGTGGTGACAATTAAAGGAGATAATGTATATAAAGCACTTGGAACAGACCCGACACCTAGTTAGTGCCACAGACATTTTTGCTGTGCAGGTTCAGGGATGGATGATGGAAGAGCAAGAGAAACTGGTTTTCCATAAAGGATGATTCCCCAAATACCTATTTTCTCTTCCAACAGGAAGTTTGACTTGGTTCATTTATTTATCCATTTAAATCCACAAACATTTGCACAGTGCCCACTGTGTTTTGGGCACTGTAAGGCTAAGCACAGAGACCTAGAGATAACAACAAGTCCTAGATTCTGCTCTTGGAGGATGGGGCATGTTGACCACTTATTTGGCTAATATCTTCTTACAAACATTCGTAAGTGCTATGAAAGAGAAGATCAGGGCATAACAGTACTAGAGGAAAACAGAATTTACACTGAGGGAGTGGGAGGGTTTGATTGAGGAAGCCCTGTGAGAGCTGAAGGATGGGTAGGGGGTGTCCAGAAGGGTGAATTCCATGTGGACCAAAGAGCAGGGTCCAGGTCCCATATCAGGAGCACACCAGGTGTCTAGGAGATGCCAAGAGAAGATGATGGCTGGAGAGCAGAGAACCAGGAGGAGCATACTGGAAGCTGGGCCAGACCTTACAGGGTTCACAGCAGGGGATTCGGATAATGGACTTCCTCTGCCGAAAACCTATTCACAGCTTCTCATTGGCTGAGGATAACAGTATCTTGGCAGTGGGGCATTCCATCAGCCAGAGAAGTATGCCCTCCATCTGACTCAAGGAGCTTCGATTTCATTCAGAGCAGACCATGATCACTCATCTCACAAATTCAGGAGAGCCAGTGATAGGTGAGACCAGAGTTTGACAGTCACCTCAAAGTCCACTTTTGGCCCCAGGGACTGAGCCCCTGGGAGAGGTTTACCCATGTGACCTTGTCCTCATGGCTGTGGTTCTACTAGAGGCGTGGGGAGGACAGGCACAGGGTGGGCCCTGGCCCTACTCCGTGCGCTGATTTGGTTCTGTGCCATCTACCCAGCTCATGAGGGACGCCTGGTACAGAGTGATACTCGAGGGGTTGTTTGTTGAGCCAGTGAAAGCAGGCACCAGATTTATTGTCAGGGCGGTGAAGGATGTCTAGGCAAAGGGAACAGTGTGTGCAAAGGCAGGACCATAGCCCCAATCCCTGCCTGGCCTCACTGATTAAATATAGGCTTTTGCTCACTCTTTCCTGCCAGGACTTGAAGAGGAGATGGCTTGTGAGTTGACATTGTCATTATTAACAATTAAGCATGCCTGGGGAAATACAGACCCTACTGGGAGGTACAGAGGAGGAACGTTTATCTATTTTAATTATTATTAAACACTCAGTAATTGTACTGGGCCCTAGGGGTGCAATCTGCCAGGCAATTAGACCCAGCCAGGCCTTCTGAGGGAGTCACTGGGGGTAGTGACGTTTCCAGGCTGCGAGTTCCCCAAAGTGAGGCAGGGGAAAGGGCCTGCCTTACTTCCTGCAGGGACAAGAGGCCCCCAGGCAAGAGGGTAAAGTTGCCCTCTCCTCGTCTGTGGAGTCTGGACCTGGTGACATATTTGGGCATTGTCTAGGGTGGGGAGGCCACTGAGGACCCCACCTGGCAAACCTAGGTGACATCACTCTGAGGTACCCCAGGAGCATAACTGCTGAGGCCTGGGGAGTGCCCGGAGGAGGGGCAGCCAGTGTAAAAACTAGGAAAGTGGCAGTCAAACTGGGATGACTGTGGCACTCCACTGTCTCGCACAACCTCAAGCGGGGCCAGACCTGACAATCCTCTCAAAGGCTCACCGCCTTCTACAGAGGCTGGAGAGGTCTCTGGTTTCCCACTGCCTGCTCTCTGTCCCCTGATCCCACACATTTTGTCTTTCTAGGTGGGCTCCTGCCCACTTGGCCCCAACTCCTTCTGTCCATGGGGGCTCTAGCAGGAAACAGACCGAACAGTTGAATGGTTGCCCTGGACAGAGTCCAACGAAGGAACCGTTAATGGAGGTGGAGCAGGAAGGGATGGTGAGGCGTGCACAGTCTGACTATGTGGCATCTTTTCCATTCTGGGGCCTGGGAGGGCGAGAAGAGGGGGAAGGGTGCTGCTGGAGACCAGACCCAGACGGACCACCGCCATTCCATGGCTAGGCAGGACGTGGTCAAGGGAATGAATGGTATGAGTGAATGCATCAATGAGAGCACTTCTTCCCTCGCATCACCTGGACCTCCCCCTCTCCCACCCGTCCCACTGTCCTCGACGTAGAGCCTCCAGCCGAGCACCTGGTTATAAAATAACATTTCCCCTGACTTCTGGACCCTGCTGTTTCCTGGAAGGGATGGAGTTCGGGAACTTGACGCGCTCTGGTCCTTGGCAGGTGGCTTCTGATCTTCATGTGCCAGACGGGGTCATGGTGGGGATCGGAGGGGCTGAGCAGGTGCCTGGTACCTGGGGAGCCTTCCACAAGGACCGAGGCGGTTGCATGCCTGTCCTTATTGTTGGTGTGGGGAGGAAATGAAAGTCTCCCATACACCACGTAGCAAGCTCCAAAAACCCCACTAGCCCCTTCTACGGAGGAGCCACCTGCAGGGGTGTGTGTGTGTGTGTGTGTGTGTACCTGTTTACAGTCCCCAGTTACTCAGATAAACCTAATCCAGGTGCTGCTGGGAAGGGACTTTGCAGGTGTGATGAAAGACCATAATCAGGTGACTTCCCCAAAGAGGAAGTGGCACCACCCACGGGGCCGTGGACGGTGGCTTCCGCCTGTGATTGAGAGTCCCAGGCTGCCTTTCCTGGAGGTTTTCCCTATGGATTCTAGACTTGCTGAGCTGCAGTTGTGATCCCACAACTGTGTAAACCGACTCCTTGAAATGTATCTCTTCGTGCCAAATCCTCCTGGTTCTGCTCTGGTTGAGCATCAGAGCCTTTGAGAGGTCGAAGGACTCACCTGGGGCTCTCTGGGCAGGAGGCAGAGACCCTGGATTGAGACCCAGGACCACCTGCCCCCAGGCCCTATGCTTCCTATTTAACTGGGAAAGGTTGCAAAGCCAGGGATGAATGAGCCCTGGCTATGGCCCCTGTGTGCCCCAGGGACTTCATACTTAGCTCCCCCATCACACCCAGCGCTGTAACAGATACTGTGCAGGCGGTGAACATTCATGTCAAGAATGAGAGGAGGAGCCATTCTGGCAAGACGGGGTTGGAAGGGAGAGCCCTGCAACCCCGGGGGAGAAGCCCAGGCCCTGTGCCCACTCAGAGAATCCCTCTGGGAAAATGCCCTCCCCCCACATGCTCACACATTCTACAAGATGCCACCCACTCCCCTTCAGAAGCCATCTATTCCTGGTGCTGCACTGGGGCATTGCTATGGCAACAGGACAACGCAGGAGGCCGGGCAAGCAGGCTTGTTTCTCTGATGGTTCTGTGGGGACCTCATGGTAGGCAGAGCAGCTGTGCCAGTCAGTGCCATCTGCTCTGAGCTGGGACTCCAAGGCCTCCCTCTCCTCTCTCCCCTCCCTCCTCACTGGGCTCTGCCTCAACCCAGGCCTGGGACCCTCGGACCCCAAGACCCTGGCAGAGGGGGGTAGAAGCCCAGCCAGCAGAGAAGGGCTCTTCTCCACCGGCTGACAGAAGCAGAAGACACAAGTCCACCCCAGCTCTGAAGCCAGGAGTGGAACGGCCCCACCGGTGCAAAAATCCACCGGGTGCCCCTAAGCCACCTGCTGGGTGGGCAGTGCTTCTTAGGGGAGAGGTCAGAGGCAAAGGCTGACCTCGCAGTTAGCAGACAGACAGCTAGACCTCTGGGGAGGGTGTGCAGGGCTCTCGTGCCTCTTCAGGGTAATGTGTGTCCCCTGTGTCTGCTGTCCTTACCCCCTCCCTCGGGACTCTCTAGCTGGCCCGGATGGCTCCTGTCCTCCCTGAAGTCTTCATTCAAGTTCACCTTTCAGTGAGATCAGCCCTGAGTGCCACTTGCACAGGGTGCCACCTCCTGCTGGGCTCCAGGTCCCCTCACTCTGGCCCTCCCCTCCTCCGTTCCATGACCACACCTTCCAACGACGGCGTCATGACTCTGCGGATCATTATTTCTCATCTAGCGGCAGACAGAAGCTCCTTGAAGGCGTTTTTGTAGCTAAGACACACTTACGGCTCCCAGGCACTTGGAGTGCCTGCCTGGCATTGCAATAGGCTCCGGGTAGCTATTTCTTGAATGAATTAAATGAAAAAAATATATGGCTCAAAACTGAGCTCACCTTACTACTCAATAAATACATGGTTTCATGTGTGAGGGACTAAGCCTGTGCTAAGCATACCTGCAGAATAGAATCGACCTTTAACGAATAATGTGATGTATCTGGGATTGAACACTTAGTTTGCACTAGTCTCTGATGTAGCTCTTCTCTGCGTGACTCTTGGCATGATCTATTTTAACTTATCTGGTATACAAAACCATGAAGGCTTCCATATATGGTTGTACCTGTTGAGCACTGCACAGCAAGCCGGACCAAGATGGTGCATGGGAATGGGAAGAAGGCTGACCCTCACCCAGCTGGGCTTCTAGGGCCAGAGACTGTATCCATGCAAAAAGAAGGGTGACTTTGTCTTTAATGAAGGGACCATCTGCTCATCAGATCCTCTGCCCACAGGGCCGCATCTTGGTTTAACAGACATGCTACGCCGGCCAGGAAACGTTATTTCCATTTGCAGGTGACTACTGATGTGACCAGTGGGAACCCCCAAGTCCTCCCCACCTGCTCTGCTGCCCCCTCCCCCCACTCCCAGGCTCGGCCTCTTCGCCTCCGTCACACCAGAGGCTGGATGTCACTTTGCAGGAGACGTGTCCCCATGACCTGGACAGAGGGTCACACGTTAGGAACGAAATCGTGGAGGAGGGAAGAAGGGCACAGGAAGGAGGCGGGCACCAAGCGGAAAACCTGAAGACGGGGTGAACGTGATTATTAACGGGAATAAGGGGCCCTGGAAATGAAGGGTGAACAGCGCACAGAGGAGGCGGGCAACGGTGGTAATCCCTGAAAATCTGGAACGTGTTTTTCCTGGAGCAGAAATGTTCTCTGCCAGAGGCCACTCTGGCGACCCCCGTGGGCACCACAGTGCCAGCCACGGATGGGTAAGCACAAACCAAGTGTGGCCCGTCCGATGCTCTCTCCTAGAAGTGGAATGCAGATCCAGAGACTGGGAATAATTCCAGGAAGTTCCCCAGAGTGAGGGACCAGGTACCTGGGGTAGCTTGGGAGGCCGGGGGTCGCACTCATGGCACAGGACAGACCCAGGGGCTGTGGGTTCGATTTGCGTTGTACTTCTGTGTATGACATAAGACGGGTGCGTTTTTCGGTAATGCTGGCCATGCTTCAAGAACACTTAAATCAAAAAAAAGAATCTTAGCTGTGTTTCTAGCAGAGGTTGAGTTGCTGTTGGATGGCCTGTGTCAGTCCGTCAGGTGTTTATCACAGGACACCAAAGCCTGGGGGGATTACCAGCCATACAAGTTTATTTTTCATGCTTCCAGAGGCTGGAAGTCCAAGATCAAGAGCCCAATCCCCAGTTCACAGACAGCTGTCTTCTCACTAGTCCTCACACAACAGAACAGGCAAGACCTTTACAAAGTCACCTCAAGTTCATGCATGAGGGCTCCTCCCTCGTGGCCTAATCACCTCCCAACGGCCTCGCCTCCTGATACCATCGCGCAGGGGCTGGGTTTGAACATACAAATTTGGGGGAGACACATTGCACCCAGAGCAAACCATTAAAGATACATGGACACAAGAGTTCTGCCTAGAGGGAGGGCCGTCCTCACTTATGAAGGGTGCCGGTTCCCGGGAAGCTTCCAGTGGGAAACCTGGCATCAGAAGTACCCAGCACCGTGCATGGCAACAGGACCCATGAGGGCTCCCGTCCTAAGCGATTGCTTTCCTTTCCTAGAAAACCCAAGTTAGCTCTCCCAAGACCCTTGCTGGGGCAGAGCTGTGTGTCCAGCTCTCACAATGAGATGATCTGCTGATACTCTGGCCACTGAGGCTGAGTTGTCGGAGTGTCCTGATCCTGTCGTGTGTGCAGCAGTTAGGGTCTACTGCGAGAGAGACCACATACTCACACCAGATGACTCCTTACTGGCCAAATCCAAATGGAAGTCACAGGTTTGTTTCCATGGACACAGAACAGCGTGAATGGAGGTGGAGACAGCTCTGGAGAGACAGCCTGAAGCCTCCCGGCTCAGCGTCTGACTTGCGATGCTAGAGCCTGCGTCACAGTGTCCTGCTGTCACAGCTTATTGAAAACCGATGACCTCATCAGCCAGGAGAAAGGGCAGGGGTGTGGCTGGCCTCAGGCCTGACTCAATTCAGGACTTAGACGCTCAGGCTTTGCAAGCTGAGCCCGGATGCTGGCGTCGTGCTCTGAGCCTCCCTGCCTCCAGAGGCCGCGCGCCACAGCTGGGCAGGTCCCACTCTTCCCCACCAGCTCCTGTTTAGTAGGCAGAAAGGAGGGCTCTGACTGGCTGCTCCGGCTCACGTGTTTGTTCCTGGAGCAGGGACCCTGGTGGGCAGGGGACAGGGTGCTCTCTAACAGGCGCAGCCGGGGTGATGAGCCAGACCTTGGCTGGGGGACAAGGTCTGTTTCCAGGGCGGGGATTCGGCCTGCTGCTGAGCACGGCTGTCCCACCCGTGGGTTCCGGAACTTGAGAAGCCCACTGTGAGACTGACCTGAGCCGAACCGGGTTGACCACCTGACCTCCACAAGCCCTACTCGGTGGCAGACCCTGTGACGTTTTGCATCCTCTGGAATTAGTGTCAGCTTCGAGCCAAGGGCCAGGAATCCCCCCAAAGTCTGATAATCCCCGCTCCCGCAGTCACCCTGGTAAATGGCCCTACGTCCCTTCAGGGAAGGCTGGGAGGAAGGTTAATAGTATCAGCTTTTGGCAGTGTGGCTCGATCTTTCCTCAAGGGGATCTGGCCTCCCTTTCCTTCAGCGGTTCTGCTCACGTCCGGACTATTACCGAAATAAGGGGCCAAAGGGGGCACCTGGCCAGTGAACGCTCCAGAAGCCACTCTGCACGGCAGACAGACAGCACCCAGCAGACAGACGGCCCCGGGAACGTGTCTGGAATGCGCACAGCCGAGCCGAGCTCAGACACGGAGAGCGGTGTCTCAGAACAGTGCCCAGCACACGGCTAGCGCTTCTTACGAGCATTCCGTACATTATCTCAGTGGGCATCTCGGTGCACAGGGAGCTGTAAAGAATTCCTCAAAAGAGCCCAGGTCTACACACTAGGAACCTGCAGCGTGGTGGGGGTAAGCAGCCTTTCCCCCGACACTGGGCATGGCACAGGGAGGCCGACCCTGTCCCACCGGGGGTTCCCCCTGCAGGCAGGCCAGGGGAGGGAAGGAGGGAAGCCTGCCCTCGGGGCTCTTTGGGTTTATCCATGCCTTTCTGGGTCTGGCCAGGGCTGAGTGGCCAGGGGCTGCCGGGACCATGGACTTGAGCTCCTTGGGCAGCACAACTACCAAGCGGATAGACCTTGAACTCGGCCATGGGACTGTCCAGGCGTCCCTGACCCCGGGCCCCTGGGGCTGCCTTCTCTCCTCGGATGAATGACTCAGGTTCTCTGCTTCTCCACCAACACGGTCTGGATTTTCATCCAGAGCCAGGGTACCCTAGTCGCCTTCTGCTCCTGCTGGTGGTGGAAGGAAGTGGCTTCTCGACTTCTTCCTTTTCGGAGAGTCGCCAGCCCCTGTAGAACCCAGAGTGGGAGTTTGTTGCCTGCACCTGCACCTGTACCCCACCCCACCCCCCCGCCAAGGAACTGTGGGCCACTCACTAATTCAATGAATTTTTCTTCCAAACACAACCACATGGAACCAGTGTCCTGAAAGACTTGGACCCCTGGGGAGAGTTGTGGGACCAGCTGTGACGACAACCCAGCGTCTTCATGATGAAAATGTATTTTTCCCCAGATCACGTCTCCCGTTGGCCACCCGGGAACTCTGTGTCCCACCTCCTCACCTCAGGAACCACACTCTTGAGACCTCTCTTGAGACCTGTCAGCAGAGCAGAAGGAAAGAAAGTTCTGGAAGTTCTCACACTGACAGTTAATGGTCCAGCCCTGAAGTGATCTGTGTCCCTTCCCAGTGCGTTGGCCAGAGCTGGTTCCAGGAATCCACTCACCCAGGGGCCCTGGAGGAGCGCCCACCCCCACTGTGAGCCTGGAGGGCAGGGATCTGGAAGGAGTGTGTGCACATACGTGTGGGGCCGGGATGCCCGTGAGCTGTGCTGGGGGCAGGGCGTTCCTCGGACAGAGGTGCTCCGGAGTTGCTGGGGCACCAGGGCTCAAAAGTTCCTCCAGGACCGCAAAGTGGGAGAAGTTGGGGCGTGCTAGGCTGCAAATCTGGGAAAGGGACATAAAACCTAGCAAGGCGCATAAACTTTTTGGGGGGATGGATGGGGGAGCAATGCTACAGAGCGAACATTCTGTGCAACACTTTGAGAAATGAAAAGCACTTAACAGATGATGAGGTGGAGCCCAGTGGGTTTTAGGGCAAGACGTGGGTGTGACACTCTAACGACGGATATGTGTCATCACATTTGTCCAAACCCATACAGTGTCCACCAATGAGAGCGAGTCTGCCATGAACTATGGGCTCCAGGCATTAATTGACGTTTCCAGGTAAACTCATTCCCTGTCATGAATGGCCCCCTGGGGGGGTGGTGCTTGTGGATACAGGAAAGTCTTGGGGAGGGGGTGCAAGCACATGCAGGACCTCTCCCTAACTTCCTCTCCATTTTGCTGAGAACCTCAAGCTTTTCTTAAAAAAAAAAAAAATTTTAAAGATGACACATGAAGAAATGTTCATCATCACTAGCCATCAGGGAGATTCAAATTAAAATCACATTGAGATATCACCTTACACCAGTCAGAATGGCCAAAATTAGCAAGACAGGAAACAACGTGTGTTGGAGAGGATGTGGAGAAAGGGGAACCCTCTTACACTGTTGGTGGGAATGCAAGTTGGTGCAGCCTCTTTGGAGAACAGTGTGGAGATTCCTTAAGAAATTAAAAATAGAGCTTCCCTATGGCCCTGCAATTGCACTCCTGGGTATTTACCCCAAAGATACAGATGTCGTGAAAAGAAGGGCCATCTGTACCCCAAAGTCCATAGCAGCAATGGCCACGGTCACCACACTGTGGAGAGAGCCAAAATGCCCTTCAAGGGACAAATGGATAAGGAAGATGTGGTCCATATACACTATGGGGTATTATGCCTCCATCAGAAAGGATAAATCCCCAACTTTTGTATCAACATGGACAGGACTGGAGGAGATTATGCTGAGTGAAATAAGTCAAGCAGAGAGAGTCAATTACACGTGGTTTCTCTTACTTGTGGAGCATAAGGAATAACATGGAGGACATGGGGAGATGGAGAGGAGAAGGGAGTTGGGGAAAATTAGGAGGGGGAGATGAACCATGAGAGACTGTGGACTCTGAGAAACAAACTGAGGGTTTTGGAGGGGAGTGGGTGGGGGGTTGGGTGAGCCTGGTGG
The DNA here is from genome assembly GCF_030435805.1 of Mustela lutreola. Classification (NCBI taxonomy): domain Eukaryota; kingdom Metazoa; phylum Chordata; class Mammalia; order Carnivora; family Mustelidae; genus Mustela; species Mustela lutreola. Next base: position 3,853,751 of record NC_081292.1, on the reverse strand, counting down.
TGGGTATTCAGGAGGACACGTATTGCATGGAGCACTGGGTGTGGTGCGTGAACAATGAATCTTGGATCACTGAAAAAATAAAATTAAATTTTTTAAAAAGGATGACAAATATTAAGAAGGGAAGGATACAAGTGAAAAAGTATTGGAGCCCCCCCCCCAAATAGAAAAAGCCCTTAGCACACAAGAGTCATTGCTCGAGTTTATTAAGTGGTGACTACTATGTTCTTAGTTAATAGTGTCTCCCTGTCCGCGTGCAGGTAAGGAAAGTATCCAAGGCCATGGAGATATTAAATGAAAGAGCTGACTTATCCAGGCTGCTTGAAAGAATTATTAATCATCATAAAATAAAGTTCCTGTTTCTACTCATTCTGGAGGACACAGAGGCGTCCACAGAGGCCACTCAATCTGAAACCCAGCCCCTGCACACAGGAACATCTACCCTGTGGCTTTTGATTATGGGATTTTTCATTTGTGGCAAGAGAGAAAAAGCCTTCAGAATGTCCTGTTCTTTATGCTGTGGACGCTGCCCCAGTCAGGAGTCACAGGACCTCTTTGCCACCTTGTTCTCCACCCCCCTGGAGTATAACTGCTTTTCCTTCAGGGTCCTCTTCAGAGACCCCCAAAGTGAATATTCTGTATATCTATATTTAACATCAGGCGATCATAAATGTGCCCTATAACTTGGTGAAAATCTAACAGTGTGATACAGTAATGAACAGAAAAATACATGAACTTAAGTATCATTTAAGTGGTCGTTATTTTTGTTAACAAATGCACCATGATAATTATAATGAGTGCTGATGAACAGAGTCCCTGAGTAGGCTCCGAGGTCCCTGGCACCTGTGAGAGCTACACCTGGATTGGAGCAAAGCCAGCGGCAAAATACCCTACTCCTGAGTGGCTGGGACCAAAGCAGGGGACACCTGAAGTGGGAGCTGGAACCCCAGTGTTGTCACTGCACCTCAAGTCCAAGCAGGAATGTAAAAGAGTCCTCCACTTCTTAACCACGACTCAAGAAACCTTCCTCAGCTGCCACTGCCCTGGGCATCCCTCTGAGCTGTGAAGGGATCGGCTGAAAGAGTAAAGATAGGAAAGGGGCCCTGCCCCTATTACAAGCTGTCTTCAGGACACTGGCACGCACATGCATGTACATTGCACACACACACACACACGCACACACACATGCACACACACCCATCTCAGGAAGCACTAACCACCTCATTCACTGAGGGTAGGAAATGCCTCCCGGAGAGCTTTGCCCTGGGCCATGGGCTAAGAGGCCTGCCCTGGGTCCCCAGTCCATGCACTTGGAGCCACATGATCCCCACTACGAAGTCCTCTGATGGTTCCTTCCCTAGGCTGTCCCTCTGTGCACAGGCTCTCTGTCTCATGACCTACGATGGTCCCCATACCTGAGCCTCTGTTTGGATGTCTAAGCCGCTCCAGGTCATCCCTGGCCATGAGCTTGTCCTTCAGGAGGAGTGGAAGGAGAGAGGAAGGATGCGGGGGTTCGGGGGTTCTCCTGGCCCTGTGGAACATGGGTGGGGGCTCAGGTTCTGACCTTACTCATCAGTTAGGTGTTCTGCAAGTACTTCAGAGCAGATCCAGACGCTGTCCTAGGTGCTGAAGCACATCAGTGACTATCCCTGCCTGCTGGGCATTTTTAGTACGTGGGCTTACAGGGAAGGGATATATAGCAAAGGTGCAAAATATATACTGGAAAACGGCAGGTGGTGAGATGGCTGTGGGAAGAAAGCAAGCTGGAGCGCGGGGCCAGAAGAGGCATAACGGAGCAGAGAACAGAGGGGAGGTGAAGGGCGGAGGACGGGAGGATGACACGGTAATCCAGGTGCCACCTAGCACTGTGGACCAGGACTTTGGTGGTGGTGAGAAGGAGCCAGCTTCTGGACCAATGCTGAAGGAAGAGCCAGCAGGATTTTCTAGGGGATTGGACTTAGGGAGTGGGGGGGGGGGGGGAAGAGGAGGGAAGGATAAGTGCAGAGTTCTTTGGCCTGAAGAGCCAGAAGGATGCAGTTGACCTACAGGAACATCACCAGAGAAGCAGGGACCTGAGAGGTCAGGAGGGGGCGGTCAGGAGCTCCTCGTTGCACACCTCCTGTCTGAGATGCTTCCTGAAATCTGCATGGCCACCGGAATGGGCGAGCAGGAATGCAGGCTGGGGCGTTTTACGACTGCTGTTGGATGGGAGGGAAGTAGGGACAAAGGAAGCAAGAAGAAGCCCCAGCAAACCATTTTCCTGTCCGAAACCACCCGTGTGCCAGCAGCTGCTTGGGTCCACACTCAGTGGAGGCTTCAAACTGAGCCCCTGGGGGGGGGGTAAGCTCCCCATCTCTAAAATGTCGGAGACACGTACAGCAGAACCGTCGGACAGGGGCTGCATCCCATCTTCTCAAGAGCCCTGTGAAAGCAGGATGTGGAGACCAGACATGAGCAAGTAGTCTGTGTGGGTACCAGATTTGGGACAATTGCCCCCTGGCCCCTGCCCTACCTCCAGGGTGAAGGTTGCTGTATCTGACCCTTACCTCTAACTGCTGGGTTCTGGCATTTCTTGGCTCTTGTTGGAGTAGAAGGTGTGGGTGGTGCAGAGAAAGGGAAAGAAAACGCCAGGTGAGGGTCAGGGGAGGCTAGTCTGGGTTGGGCTGGACTAGCAATCTCTCCAAACCTTCCCAAGAAGGATAAAATTCCTCCAAGCCATGAATACCTTCATCCCCTGCACTATTGAGAGAAGCTTGTACCTGCCTGACCACTGTCTGGCCCTGGCTCCCCCACCCCGACATTTTACACAGGAGATCCCTGAGGGTTTATCAACGGGGGTCTTTGCTGGGCCCCCAGCTCAATGATTTTCATTATTAAACAGGTGGGGTACCAAGAGGAGAACAATGTTTTGTGACCATGAAAACGCCCTGAAATTCAAATTTCAGTCTCCGTAAATGAAGTTGGATTGGACACGGTCCCGTTCGCTCCCGTGTGCACCACCTCAGACCACTTCCCTGCCAGCCGGCGAAGTCGGGTTCTTGCATTAAGTGTAAACTACACACGAGTTGGCTCTTCGCAGAAAGTCTGCCGACCCCGACTCTGAAGACCCAGCTCCTGAAACAAGGTGTTTGGGGGACAGACCGTAGTGGTGTAAGCCACCGAGAACTCAGGTCCTCGCTGGGGTCTGTTTCCTGGATGCACCTCCAGCAAGCCCCGGAGGAAGCAAAACAGCTGGGAGGGCAGCTGGGGTCCCAAGGACGAGTCTCTTTCCTACAAGACTGGCAGGAGGCAGCCTGGGTCTAAAGGGTTCCCAGGATGTGCTCACCCCCGGAATCTTCTCTGAAATCTCAGAGTTGAGACAGAAGGGAGACCATGGTCTGGGGTCAAGGTGGGGCCCCCATCCCAGGGGCAGCAACACCCCCTGAGGTCGTGCTAAAAGCACAATCTCTCGGGGACCCATCCCAGACCCCCACGGAGGGTGGGACCTGGCAATCACACAGTGAGTGTGATGCTCAAATCTGAGAGCCAAGCCCCCCACCCCCAGGAAGCTCTGACCCTGGCATTCCAGGTCAAGTTCCACGATGTCCATGACACTGGAACACGTGTGAAGCCAGGAAGCCCCTCACCCCCGGGCCGCTGCCACAGGTTGCCGGAAGCAAATTTTGCCTCCGCTCTAGAGTGAATCCTGGGTACCTGTTACCCGACCATTTCCCTTCTCCCTTCCACGCTCACCCAGCAGGTGAAAAGAGCAAAGGGGTTGTCTTGTGTTTTGAACTCAGGTTCCTCCACCAAAAAAGATCAACAGAAGCAGGCAAATCAGGTCTCTGTTCCATTGAGGTCTTTGTCAGGGCTTTTAGGGAAAAGGCTTCGGAGTGGGGAGGACCACGTGCAAACGGGCTGCCCTATTCAAGCCCTGTCCACCTCGGTCCAGAAAGCCATCAGAAGGGGGCTGATGGGGGGGCGGGGGGAGCTGTGTCAGGGTGCTCTGGACCTTTCTTAGTGAAGGAAGACCAAGACACATTTGCAAACGTGCCATAGAGATTTTAATGAAAAAATTAGAAAAGTGCATTATTTTACAACACTACAGTAAATGATTCTTTTTTTTTTCTGTAAAGACATTGTAAAATATATACAGGGTTGCCTTAGTGCATTCGTTACAAAAGAAAGATGCAATCCCTTGCATAAATTACATATTTTACACGGGCTGGATGTCTACTTGGACTTGTAAACATTGGTGATACAGTTTTGTTTGTTTGTCATTCTTCAGTAAGCTGTGATAATAAATACCTCTGATTTCATCTGATGGTTGTCTCATTCTGTTAAACTTCAGAACGGCATGCTAAGGCCATTTGTGAAGGTGCCCTCCCCACAGGCAGAGAGGGCCGGAGAAGATCAACAAAAGGGAAACACAAGAAAAGGAAACAGTAGGCTGCTTTGAATTTGGTACACTGTGGTCCGGTTGGAATCACTGGTTTTTGCCGAATCTGGTATGGCTTCCCAGCACAGGTCCGATGCCTGGACCGCAGGGAGACTTGAGGTCCAATCCCAAACACCCCCCAGGGTAGGAAGGGAGGTTCCAGCTGAGGGGCTTGGAGCCAACCATCCCATCTGCCCGCAATGTGGCCAAGCTTCTGGTGGAAACATCCGATTTCCAACACCCTCCCCTGGGGGCGCTCTGGAGGGCCTCCAACCACATCCGCGCCATCGGAATCAGACCCACGTCCTCTTACCACACAGACATGAAAATGTCCAGCAGTGCCCCCCCCCAATAACCCAGATACCCAGTCAGCGCACACACACACACGCACCCCAAATGAACACACGAGGATCCACATCTCCGTGCCCCCCCATGGAGTGCCCCCCAGGGGGATACACCCATCGTTTCAATGCACGTGAGTGTGGAACGAATTCAAGCTTAACTATTCCGTGTGCGGGGTCACAAATGATGCTTTTTTTCTTGTTAAAGTTTTGAGGTACAAGGGCGCACAGTTGGCTGACATTAAAAATTGTACATCTTAGAGGGAGCATCTGCAATCTCCTGGCCTGCTGGGAACAGACTAGAAATTCTTCCTCCTCGTTAACCAGATCAGTGGTTTAAAACCTACTCCTCCCCCTTGAAGTCTCTGGCTGTCTGTTTAGTTGCAAACCAGGCTCCCCGCTCTCCCCACCCCCACCCCCCCATCCACATTCACGGGCACAGGAGACGGCCTCGACCCTTCTGGTTGGGGAAAGCCAGTTTTCCTCCTCCAAGTTTCCTCAGTTTCCTCTAAGCCAGTGCATTATCTGCATTTCACGGGGATTTCTGATAAAGCAGAGAGTGGACCGAGATGACCTCTGGAGGTCGTTCCAGCCCCCAGTGTCCGTCACAGTGCTGTGTGTAGGCTGCATAAGCAAATGCATAATGAGCCTTTGTCGAGAGTGTTATTCTCCAAGGAGCCACGGAATTCTAGAGAAATCTTGGTAACTGGGGTTCTGCTTCCCTGGGTTCCCAACATCACATTTCCCCTTTCATTGGATTTTGATTTTTTCTACCCTAGGCCTAAAATTCCGCTCAAGAATCAAGTGATCGCTGAGGTATGTTCGGATCCCCACACCTGCTCCCCTGGCTCGGCTTCTGGACCTCGGGCACTTGGAGGCACGTGGTAGGTTGGAGGTTAGCCTTCTGAGGCTGGAGACCGTGACGGTTCAGCACAGGCCTCCTGGCCGGGGCTGGCTCCCAGCAGATGCCCCACGTGCTCTGCAAAGAGTAGCAGATCACACCCCATGGGGGGGCCCCAAGGAGCCCCTGGGCCCAACGCGGCTGCAGCTCACACCTAGGAACTGTTCCATCCTCTCGGGTTAAGGAACGGCAAGCCTTTCCACAAGGTTTGTTAGGGGTGGGTGGGGGAGGGGCGGTGGGCTTTGGGTTCCCGGAAGATCTCCCACCCAGACCATCACCAAGCACCTGGTCCACTGGGAGCCGAGAGGGGAGGCCACCAGGGAGAACCCGTCAACAGGGGGGCTGGAGTGAGCGGGTGGAGGCAGGATTCAGCAGGGTGAGGAGGTCCGCGGAGCTGCACCTGGAAAGTGTGCTGGTCCGCACGAGAGGGGAGATGGCCCAGGTCGGGGACCCCTCGTTGGGAGCACGTGGCCCTGCCTTTCCTCCAGACTTGATGCCACTGAAATATCAGCCAAGAGCCCCCCCAGTCCCCCCCACACAAGGCCTTCATGTCCCCCTGCACCTCTCTGGGGGACGCCTGCTTCTCACCTGGCCATCTCGTCCTTCACAGAAGAGGGTAAGAGGTGACTCGCCCAAGGCCATGTAGCCTGATTCCAAAGGGGAAGGCAGGGCCCCAGGGCCATGTGCTAACCAAGACCCCTGAGGCCGCCCCCCACTCCCAGAGCTGAAGAGCTGGAAAAGGTGAAGCTGGGGCTCAGTTTCTCCGGCCGAGGCCCATGGCTCGATTTCACAAACCCAAGACCCGTTCTCTGGAGGCTCAAGGCTTCCGAGGACCTGATCTGGGACCTCTGGAGGGGCTGCCATTGGGGTCCAGAAGTGACAGGAAAACATGAAGAACGGAAGCCTCCCCAAGTAGAGTTCCCTCACCCATGGGCACGTCTTCCTCGCCCTCCTCCCGCCCCGATTCCTCTCGTGCTGGAACCCACAGTCAGCAGGCAGGGAGGTGACAGGAAGGCCATGTCCGTGTGTCCCATGAAGCTTCAGAAAGAACCTAGGCCGCATCTACAACACTGGGGTTTGCACCCGCAGGTCTTCTGGAACAATCCCCCCCTTCCAGACCCTTCCTTCCTTTGCTTTGGGGAAACAAAGGCCCAGAGAGAGAGGACATGTCCGCCGGGAGGACCTCCTGCAAACCACTCTCCGGTCTACCTCCCAGAGAGGGTGATCCCCCCAGGGGACACAGAGCAGACTACGGAAGGGGTTCAACTGGTGTTCCGCCCTCCCCCACGGCTGGGCTGTGTGCCAGAGACCCTGCGGCTGTTCTGGGAGTCACAGCGGGATTCACGCTGCATCCTGCCTGGGTCCGCCAGCCGGCCCTCCGCAGCAGAGAACTCACGCTGCGGGCCTGGGCCCTTCCCTCTGGGGCCGCTGCTGCTAAGAACAGACACCAGAGGCCAAGGTTCTGCATGACTGATAAGAACAATCAAAGACTTGGTCAGAGCCCAGCTCTCCGCTCAGGCTTTCGTCCCTAGTGACCGGCACAGAGCCGGGCTTCTAAAGGAACTGGGAGAGTCAGCAAATACTCTTCCCGAGGGCCGGGAACTTTCTCTGGTCCCGTGAAGCCTCCGCGTTCACCTGGAACGGACCCGCTTCTGCCTCGTCCTGGGGCAGTCCCCCACGTCCCTTTCTTGGGGTGAGCAGGGGACCCAGCCCTCCCTGTGAGCCTGAGCACTGAGCCTGGAGAAGAAGAGCCAGAAGTGTGCACTCGGGGCCATTTCCCCTTCCAGCGATGTCCCCTAGGTCTGGTAGCTCCACCCCTGCCCAGCGGGAGACGCGAAGTCAGTGCCGTGAGCCCTGGTGGCTCCATCCCGGCGGAGCAAATACAGTTGACCTGAGTCAGGTGGGGCCTGCCACAAGGCCTCATACTGAGCCAGTGGCTTCTGTGGGTGGGGGACACAGCCTCCTGGGAAGCAAAGAGAACCGTGACGTAAGGGTGGGCTGAGCCTGCAGCACGCTGAGAGCAGAGGTAGATGGAGGGCGGAACCGGGGTTTCAGGACAGACAGGAAGGCCGATCCCGGGGGGCCTCCCCGTCTCCTCGTAAGTGCGGTGAGCGCTGCGGACACAAGAGCCCAGAGTCCGGGCTCGCTCTCATTAGAACACGCACCTTGTGCCACCAGGGAGCCTTGCACAGTCGAGGGAACAAAGTGGAGATGCACCTGTGAGGAGCTGTTGGTTAATTACAGATCCACATCCTGGTCAAGAATGACAGCCCTGACCGGGAGAGCGTCCCTGCCACAGAGGGTGCTCGGTAACGTCCGGACGCCGGCTGACCGCGGCCCCGCCCATCCTCCCCGCAGGCTGGAGCTGGTGGCAAACCGAATAAGGCAGACTTGGGGGAGGGGGGGGTGATATTTAGGACCTTAGCAAACCCCTTAGTCTAGAAAAAGAAGAAACTCAGGCCCAGAGAAGTGACGTGACTTGCCCTGGGTCACACAGCAGATCCCAAAGGCAAGGTCTGAATCCTGGCTCAGCCCACGTTCTCTAGGCCAGACTTCCTTCTCCTCAGCCGGTGCCCCTCAGCCTCCATTTCCCGGGGGGCTCAAGTCCAAACCAAAGTCCACTCTGCATTGCCGGGGGAAGGGGGCTCCGTACCAGGACGCCACTTGCCTACACGTCCCGGCGCGTCCCCTAGACACACTGGTAGGGAGAAAGGTCCGAAGAAGAGACCTGAGCTGCCAGCGCTCACCACGACAGCAGACACCCCTGCCTTCTGAAACCCCTACTTGAAGGACCCTGCCCTCAGCACCACAGCCACAAGTGGACAAAGAGCCGTTTGGCGAGTCCCCCCAAAGGCTTAAGTGAAAGGCCAAGCAGACGGTCTCCAGAAATGTTCCCCAAGCAAACTACAGCAAGTGCCCACGAGACTCAGAAAAACAAAACACAGACGTCCACTCCACCTGAACAGCAGGGCATCTGTCACAAGAGGATGCCCAAGCAGGGACATGAGCAGGGAGAGGTCCCTCGTGGACGCCAGGTGTGACAGGAAAGGGCCTTGACATAAACTCTGTGGGCACCGGGGAGCCAGGGAAGGTTCCTGAGCATGAGGAAGGCTTGAACGACTTAGGGTGTGACCAGCTCCAAAGGGCCTGGGCAGTGAGGCTGCCTCCTGCCTGTCCGCTGCGGCTCTGTGGCAGGGTTAATGGTCATCTGTGCTCCCAGCATGTCCACACTCGGAGCCTTGGCCCGGGCTCTGCCTCTGCCTACACCAGCCCCGACTTGCTTCTTCAAGCTTCCGCTCAGAGATTTCCAGAAGCTCCTTCCTCCGCAAAGCCCGACCTGAGCTCCCCGGCCGGGCTCCGTCACTGCCTTTCCATTTTCATTTCAGGTCCAACGCCAGGAGCGACCCGAAGGAGCCCAGGAGCTGGCGTGCGAGAGAACCCCCGCATGGCGCCTGGCACGGACCAGGGGCCCAGTCAAGGTCACTCCTGCAGCTCCCACAGCTGCTCCATGTCGTTTATGTCTCATCTCCACTCCAAAGCTAGGGAAACTGAGGCTCAGACGGGCAAAGTACCACCGCCTGTGAGTGCCGGACCTGAACAGCTTCTGCCCCAAGGTCTGAGGCAGAAAGGGTCTGCCCTGGCCTCTGCCCCAGGGTCCCAGAGCCATGCCAGGCAGGTGCGCGGCCAAGGCCCGAGGTCCCTGTCACTCAGTGCGTGCATCCCCCGCTGCTCACTCTCTACTAGCGGTTCTCCCGGGGCACTGACCCGTCTCCTGACATTGGCGTAACAGGGCCCCATCCCCGCTGTAAGGTGAGACGTCCCAAGCATGCTTCTAGAGACTGAAGGTGTACCGACCACCCGCACCCGGGAAATGGCCAGCCGCAGGCAGCTGGCAGCCCCTGCCACTCAGCCTGGCAGGTGCCACTGAATGGCCAAGCACAGGTGACGGATCTTCAGCATGTGGCTGGGCATCGATTTCCAGGGATGGAGCCACTGTCCACACGGAAGGTAAGATCTGCCTTGATAACGGGGATGAACGGCCACTTAGGCAAGCGGCAGGAAATCTGATCGTCTTTACGACCCTCTGTGGGCGCTGCTCAGGCCTGAGAGCTCTCAAGGCCAAGGCCAACAGACTGGACTTCCCAGGATGTTCTTGCGTGGCAGACAGAACAAGGGCGCCCACGGGAGGGGATCCTTGAGTGCAACAGGGGCCTCTGAAGGATGCGTGGGAGGCGCCCCTCCTCGCCACGGTGTCGGAGCACAGCAGGGAGGCCTCCCAGGTAGCAGGAACAGCCCGGGCAAAGGCTCAGAGAACCTGCGTGGCCGTATGTTCTTGATCAAATGAAAGGTTACTGAGCCACAGCAGTTGGACCGCTTTATGTTATCAACACTGAAAAATCCATGCTACAGAGCTTGCCAGTGCAAAGATCTCCAAGACAGAGGTCCTGATTACGGTCCTTAATGGCCGAGAGCTCCACAGCAGCCCGTCCGGCTTTGTGACATTTGTGCTAGGACAGGCTCGGTGACCATTACTGCCCATCTGAGTGGCTTCTGGGTGCCCAGGGATCCTTTCAAGGATCCCACTGAGTTACACCTGCCAGCCGGCTTTGTAGCCAATGGAAGCCCATCTCTGGGCTGTCCATTTCTAGCTGGACCTCCCCCACAGGCGTTTAGGGTAAAGATCGCTGGCATTCGCACTGCAGAGAGACCCATGTCAGGGGTCAGAAGGAGCAGAGTGGTGTTCGGCTTGGGAATGAGACCCCGCATCCAGGGACTCGTGGACACCTCTCTAGAAGCTTCCACTGGTTTCTCCAACAGGGGAGAGCAACATTCAATGTGACTTGTTTATCTCCAATGAGAGAGGTAATCACAGAGGTCTCGAGAGAGCCGAGCATATCAAAGGCATTCATCATGGCGACACGACACAGCAATGTCACCGTCTTCCCGAAATTTCCTAAATAAGGAAAGCAGGAGACAGCAGCAGATCATGGGGCATCCCCCACGACAACAGGCCCAGGTTCCTCAGAAGGGAAACATCACGGAAGACAAAAATGAGGAGGAGGAAAAACGCCCTGGATTGGGATAATCTGGGGCAACCGGACAGGCGATGTGGGATGTGACCTTCTCTCTCGGACTCACCAGAAAGCTCTGGGGGACGTTTTGGGGACAGTTGGGAAAATGTGAATGTGGGCTGTATTTTAGATAATAATATTGCACGAAGACTAAATATCCTAGGATACTAGGGGCACTGTCTCCAGGAGAACACTCTTGTTCCCACATCTTTTTTTTTGGAGGGGGGGTGAGCCACCTAAACATGGCAGACCTCACTTCCTTCTCCACATATGTCGGGGTTGGGGTAGAAGAGGGTCGAGCGACTGTCCTAAGACGCTGCAGGCTGGCGGGTCTGGGCGATGTGCATACCGCGGCCACGCACACTCTTCTTTCAACTCTTCTTTGATCTGGAATTTTCCAAACAAAGTCGGTGGGAGAATCACATGGAAATAGATTTTCCCCCCAAACAGCACCATCTACCAAGGTGTGGTCAAGAAAGAGCCACATCAAACAGCCTTACGCCCAGGGTTTGGGGGGCTTGGAATTCATGGGGCCTGGCTCGTGTGAGGGCATTCTGTTCTCAGGGAGGGGACAAGCGGTGGCACCGTCTCCCCAGCACCCTGTCGAACAACACGGTCTCTCGTATTCTTTTTGGTGTCCCAACCTTCCAATATGCCCACTGACCAGAATCTCCAGGCCAAATGTCTTCATGGGTCAGACTCATTCTGTGGGAGGTGGTCTGGGTTCAGGACCCACCGGCCCCATCCCATTGTGTTGCCAGACAGCAACAGAGGCCCGGGGAGGTGACATGGCTTCTGCGGGCCCAGTGAAGCAGGAAGCGTGGGCTCTGCCCCAGCACCCCCCTTCCTCATCCAGGATGTATCCAGGGTCCCAGACAAGCCATGACACTGGAAGAAACCGACGTTGGAGCCCCAGTAGCAGGTCCGCACAGGACAGGCCCCCAGTCTGACCCCCTCCCCCTTCAGGAGCGAACCCACACGCACAAGAGCGCTTGAGGGAATGTCATCTTATCACACAACCAGAAGGGACACATTCCGGCACAGGCCTCAGGCCTTAAACCTCCATGGAAGCTAATTAGGCCCGATTGTTTTTAGAAACCACAGAAAGAGACAGGGCCACAGACCTCAGTGGCAGGTGGCTCTCTCCTCTGATTGTCTTTTCTCTCCGACCTCCCTCTCCGGCTCCACGCAGAGACCACGCACGCCTCTACCCCGTGCCCTCCAGCTTCCAGCTGCTGCGATCCCTGCCGGGAATCAGAAATCCATGAGGCTTTCAGATCGAGGTGGGGCAGAGAAAAGTGACCTCCTAGATTTCTCTGAGTTACTGTCCAGACGTTCCCCCACTTAAGGCCCCGTGTGCAGGGAAGAAGCGGTACGCCAAATCCTGCAGTCACTCTCTCCTTCTTAGAGACAGGGCTGGAGCCCCTGCAAAGGCGGGCCTCTCGGGCAGCAGGGTGGGCCCTCTCTGGATTTCTGGACCGCAAATGACCTGCTGAGATCGTGCCCGAGGACGGGTCAGTGACGTACAGCAGAGGCGTGAGGGTGCTCAGGGAGCCCCGGCAGCCCGTCGTGCTTAAGGGTCTGCTGCCTGGGTTTCAAGACCAGAGCGTTGTGGCTGGAAGAAGAGACCTGATCCCAGGTCTGATGCTAAGCAGACATCTCAAAACCTGGACCATGGGTTCACCTAGGTAAGTAAGAGTCTAACCGTCTCGCCATACGACAGCCTCTTCCAGCCGGCGTGGGTGTGGTCAAGAGCAGAGCAGGGAGGTCTCCAGAGGAGCCCAGGCCTGCGCCGCGCACGACCCGCCTTCCTCCTGTCTTTGGTGGAGTGCACGGACCGAGACCGCTCCGCTGGAAAGGCATTCAAGCAAGTCCGAAGCTCTTTAATAAAGGACCCAAGAAACACATTTCCTAGACCCAACCTCTAGAACTGGGTGGCCAGCCAGCGCTCTGCGATTCTGGGGGAACATGGCCCTGCCTCCACTCATCCTGGAGGAAGCGGAAACCTGTCTCCAAACAGCCTCATGTGTTTTCTCCCCCTGGCTGAGCAGGCACTGCTGCCTGGAAGGATGGGCCGAGAAGCCAGACTTAGGAAAGTCACCTGTGGCGGGAAGGAGGAACAGACTCGGCCCGAGGCGCAGAGGGACCTTTGAGGTATAAGCAACAGCAGTGACCCAGCAGCCGCGAAGACAGCAAGAGGAGAGATGCCCGGGGAGACCAAGGGGCTGGCCAGCTGATCTGAGCTGCTGGTTCCCCGTTCCGGGTCCTCAGTTTCCTCCTCTGAAGATGAGGGAGCTCGGTGAGGTGCCCCAGACCAAGCAACCTGTTGGCTTTTGAAGATCATCCTGCTGACTGGGCCGTCTCAGACTGCCAAGCTCTCCGGATGGAGATGCTCCAGTCCCATTTTTTCCAGGAGGGAAGGTCCCTGGATCCCCCTGACTCAGTCCCCCACAAAAGCATCTCACTGGTGTACATGGAGGGCCCTTCAGCCAGAGCCCACCCCAGGCCATCTGAGAAAAAGATGCACATTGAAAAGGAAGCAAACCAAGCTGCCCCACTGTGCCCTGAGTACTCCAAGCATGAACAAGGATATTAAACTTCAGAGAAGGGTGGAGGCCAGACCGAGTCCACCTTGCTTCCAATGCTTAAGTTGATGGTCATCACTGAACAGAAAAATCTTCATCCTGCATCCCTTAAAGCTACACAGATCAGTCTGGTCTGTGAAAATACAGAATATGGAATGTTTTCTCCATTTCCCTAGGAAAGGAGGATCTCCCTGCCACCGGAAGCATTTAAACAGGACAAGACCACTTTAAACAGATATTTTTGTCAAGGAATCGGCTCTGAATGAAGGGCTGACCCTAGAGGCCTGGGGCTTCTGCCCGTGGACAGAGAGAAGCAGGTGCCTGCATCAGGGGGCAGCTTAGACCAGGACTGGCTCTGAGCAAATCTCTCAGCCTCTTGTACCTCACTTGCCCTTACAAATCAAAGGTGATCATACACCCCATTTGAGGACAAACCTTGCAAAGGTTTTCCCGAGCAACCCCACATGGCTTCCCAGCACTCTTCTCCAAAGCATGAGACATTCTGCAAAGATCCACTGCTTTCGTACTTACGACAACCCCGCAAAAAAAAAAAAAAAAAGGAAAGAAAGAAAGAAAAGAAAAATTTCTTCCAAGGAGGAAAAAATGTCCTTCTCTGGACATATTTTAGAGCCTTAAAATGAAAAATATATATACTTAAAAATGAGTGACTCGAGACAACCTTGAAGGTTGAGAATGGCGGTTCGCAGACTCCCCCGCCCCCCACTTCCACAGTCCCGGGGCCCACACACCTTACAGGGCCCTCCACTTTGGAGGAGTCTGGACGGCTGCGTTTCAGTCCAATGGCCCAAACACTCATGGCCTGTGGCACTGGTGCCTTTTTCTTTCAGAAATCTTGACAGTCCCTTTCTAGGGAGCAGACCCTCCATTCTGGGAGATTCCCATGGGGGCTCCCACTGCTCCTTCTGGGCCAAAGCCAAAGCCTGTTTCTATCCAAGAGCCATGGATGTTCAGTTTATGAAAAAGGCATGAGAAGACGGGTGGCTTCTAGAAATGGCAGTGGGGGGGGGGGTGTCAAGGGAAGTGAAAGTCACCTCTGTGAATTTAGTTGCAGATCTTTCCTGATTCCTGTCATCGATGAGGCCCCCGGGGTACCCTACGCTATAGCCTAGCCCTCCCCTAGGAGATTAACAGGCCTTCCCTTGGGGACGATGGGGAGGAATTCATCCACTTCTCAGGAAAACTGTCCCCTGAGACTGGCAAGTTCCCAGCAAGCCAAGACACCGTGCCTTTGCCTCTAAACACTTCCTGAGACCAGCACAGACTTGTCGCCCTTATTTACAAATCAAATGCGATTAGAGACTGTCTTTCTCGAAATACAGATATATATATTTTTTTAAACAAAGAATGCCCTGTCAGTTTTTTTTTTTAATTAAGAAAATAAGCCACATCCACCTGATACCCATTGTCATCCAAGCATCCCCAAGCATCCCAAACCAGAATTCTCACTTACACAGGTAGATGTCCAACCCCCCACCATGGCCGCCGCCTTCGTATAAACGAGAGGGAAGTAACAGAACATTCTGTGGCTCCAGCAATTTTCCAGTTTCCCCTGACACTCCCAGTTGCATGGTAAATCGTTGGGGCTACAGGTGACAGAAATGCCTTGAATAAATTAATATTATTACTGGCTTTGGACTGCTCATTGCTAGTTTTGTTGTCTTGCGCGGATAATGCACACCAGTTGAACAAAGTGCATGCTTCTAAAAAACTTTTGAACTGGCAAGCGAAGAGGAGCCCCGTCTTCTTTCCCGCCCGTCCCCTTAAAAAGAAGTTTAATATAATTTAGAACGTAGCATTTAAAAAATATGGTCATGACACGTCTGGGAGAAAGACGAATCGTGGAACATGCTTGATTTGGCAGAATGATAAATCAAAAACCCCATGGGTTTGGTTTCCCCGTTTTGTTTGGAAGCCGCTGAAAGCAGGTTAGTAACAGAACGAACTGAGCCACGGAGAAAGAAATCTGTGCATACCTAAACTTTCCGTTTTGTCACACAGAGCGCGCACACACACGCACACACAGAAAGAAGCACACGGCGTGTGCACGCCCTCACTCACTCGTAGTCCGCACGCACACACACACACACCCACAACCACCCACCGCTGGGGGACAGGACGCAGAGGATTTAGGTCGGACGGCACGTGGGTGGGCACTCGCGGGCTGGCAGCCTGGTGTGCAGCTTTGGGCTGGGTATCCTCTCGGCTCTGCCTGGTGGTGTTGGTGTCCCCCCTGTTCTGGGAAAGCCACCCCAGAGATGGGGCAGGCTGCGGAGAAGTGTAAGGCATACTTCGCTGGGAAGGAAGGAAGGAATCCATGCTTCATGCTCAGACGCGAGTTCCAGAGGAGGACGGGTCTTTCTCTTCCCTTGGGCCAGCTCTGTCTCTCGCGGGGAGGTGGGCGAGCGGGTGGGGGGCAGCGGGGGCGGGGGGTCCTGGGGGAGCGGGGCGGAACCACGGAGAAGGGCGGGAGAGAAAGTAACACAGAGAATGAGGACCACGGTAAAGGATACTGATAATAAACACGAAGGAACGGACGAGGTGGGCCGGTGGAGCTCGAGGTCAAGTCGGACGAGCGACCGCTTCTGCCTGCGCCGCCCGCCCCGCACCCTACACGGACTTCCGCCGCCGCATCAGCCTGTGGTTGTCGGTAAAGCTATGTAACCCGGGGGAGATGGAGCTGATGGGGGAGGGGAAGAGGCTGTTTCTCAGTGTGCTTGGCGAGATCTCCTCGATCTTGTAGGAGATGGAGTGGAAGTAGTGGGGCGCGAGCTTGGCGCTGAAGGAGTTGTGCTGCGCGGCCGCGCGGCCGCCGTGGTCCTGCGGCCGGTAGCAGGTGCAGGAGCACACGGACGGCAGGTCCTGCGCGTCGGCCTTGCAGCGGGGCCGGCCGGGCCGCGCGTCCTCGGGGATGTGGATGACCATGCTGTTGCGCGTCCCGGCCAGCGACGCCCTCTCCTCGGCGTCCCGCCGCTCGTCCTCGCTGTTCATGGTCAAGAACCTGAGGACCACCAGGTTGAGGAAGGCCCCGATGACCGTCAGCCCCACCAGGATGTACATAAAGCTAAAGGCCACGTAGAGCGGCTTCTTCTGCAGGGCGCCCTTGGTCTGCAGGGCCACATAGTCCCCGAACCCGATGGTAGTCAGCGTGATGAAGCAGTAGTAGTAGGCGTGGAAGAAGCTCCACTCCTCGCACTGGGAGAAGGCGGCCGCCCCGATGCACAGCGTCCCCATGCAGGAGAAGAAGCCCACGGTCACCATGTTCTCCATGGACACCTCCGTGCTGCGCATGCCGCAGCACCGCTTGATGCGCTTCAGCAGGTAGCGCACAAAGGTGTTCATCCGCTCGCCCAGGCTCTGGAACATGACCAGCGTCAGCGGGATGCCCAGCACGGCGTAGAACATGCAGAAGGCCTTGCCCGCGTCGGTGCCGGGGGCTGCGTGCCCGTAACCTGAGGGGAGGGGGAGAGAAACGGAGAAGGAGTGAGGAGCGCTCCGGGAGGCGCGCGCTGCCATGGACTTGGCATCTCCGCAGGGACAGCGCTTGGGCATGCGGTGAGCTGGGAGGGAGGGAGGCTGGGGTGGGAAAGGGGCCGGGCGTTTCCATGGGGATGGCGTCGGGGACTGCCCGTATCCTGGGAAGAGAAGAACGAGGCAGTTTAGGGGTGGGAGGGGTGCTCTGGGGCATTTCATTTGGGGGCAGTTCAGATCAGAGGAGCGACACGTTCTTCTCAGAGCAAAACTGAGGTTTTAAAAGGAAAAGCATACTCACTAATAAGCTGCAAAAGTAGTGAGTCCAAGGGAGAAAATTAAGTATGTCCACCGCGGATGGACATTACTGTTGCATACTAGGCTCTGTGTGGGGTCCTGGTCCTACAGGGCCTTATTCTGACCTCCTAACAACCCTACAAAGGAGGCATAATGGGTCTGACACCAACAGCAAGAAAACTGAGTTAGTTACTTAATACTAGGATAACTTGAGTCCTTCAGAGCTGGGATTTGAACCCAGACTTTTCAAGCACCAAGAATGAGGCTTAGAATCAAGAGGAGTAACTACAGAGTATGTAATATAAACACCATGAGGGCAAAGACTTGTATCTGTTTTGTTCATTGCTGGATCCCCCACACCTGGAGTAACATGTAGCTTGTAGATTATTTCTTTAATAAATGAAGGAATACAGTTGCACCACTGTGCTTCTTAGGAAAGAGAGAGCAAGTAATCCTCTAAGAACCACACAGGTGTAAGTGCTTTTGAAATTCTTCATGAAACTTCGAAGCACATCACTTCATCAATCCCCTATGTCAACTGTGCAAAGTTGAGTCCATATTCCTGCCCATTCAGAATGAGGATGGGGTGCTAGAAAGGTGCAGTTACCCCCCAGGAATCCTTCAGCTACTTAGTAATAATATCAGAGCGAGGACAGGGTCTGTACAACATGGCTGGAAGAACATGAGACTCAGAGTAAGCTCTAGTTCAAGTTCTGGGACTAATACTGCCCAGAAAGAGAAAGTAAGAAAGGAAGGAAGGAAGGAACTGGACCTCAAATCATAGGCAGTATTTGGACCAAGAGGTTGGAGGATGTACATGGCCTTCCAACATCTCAAATCCTGCCCCATCAAGAAAGGCTTCCCTGGCGTTACCCTAGGCCATATGCTCACAGGCTCCTAGTCCTTTAACCAGCTGTATTGTCTTGGACACCAGGCAACCTATTCCAACCCTAATTTCTGTTACATGGGATAATACTTCCCATGCGGGGTTGTGCAGATCTGCTGAGTCAGACGGCACCTAGTCCAGGGCCTGGTACTCAGTGGGCAAGGGGGTAGAGGTCTTGGGGTCTGGTTGGTCCCTACAGTCTCCCACAGGAAACTTCATCTGACTGCCCAAGGCCACACCTCTCTACCAAGTCTTTATCACTTATGGTCTGTCTGTCCCTCCCCTGGCAGGAATCTGTGCCATGTCCTACCTGCCCCAGGGTCCATACTCTTACTAGAGAGAAGACATCATTTGTTTGCCTCCGAGATGCCTTCTCTTCATCTTCTCTGGTCCTCAATCCTCCTGAGCCATCACTGACCTCCAGCCCCTCAAAAACCCCATAATCCTTGCAAAAAAAGGAAAAATGAAGTTGTAGTCAGGCCAGGAGGATAGAAGAGGGAAACAGAAAGGTAATGGGAGAGTGACTAATGCAGCAATAGAAGTCCAAGCTGAAGAACAGAGAGCAATACAAATCATCATAAATTCTGAGAGCCTCAGACACCTTCAGGAGAGCATCAAAAGGCATCCCAGAAGGAAAAGAGAAAAGACCAAAGAAATTTGAATAGCCAAAATTAACCAAATTTGGTGAAAGACACAGATTTACAGATTCAAGAAGCCCAGTGAACTCCAAGTAGGATAAACACAAAACCACACATCAGAGTCAAACTGTTGAAAACCAAGAGATCCTAAAGGCAGCCAGAGAGAAACAGGGTATCCCCTGGAGAACAATTCGAATATCTCTTCCTTCTAATCATAAACAATGGGGGCCAGGAAATGGTAGAATAACATCTTCAAGGAGCTTTTTAAAATAAATAAATAAATAAATAAATAAATAAATAAAAATTAAAAAAAAAAAAAAAAAAGACCGTGTCCCCGGAATTGTCCATCCACAGGAAATATCCTTTAAGAATGAAGTCAAAATACATTTTTACATTCAAGAAAACCCGTTACCGGTAGATCTGCACAGAATAATTACCAAAGAAGTTCTTCTTCCTAGAGGGAAATGATGCCAGATGGAGGCTTAGGTCTTCAGGAAAGAAAGAAGCACATCTTGGTAAACAAGAGGGTTTATATTTATACAAAATGCAGGGGTGGGAATCCCACTGTATCTCCAGAGAGCTCACCTGCGTAGCTCACACAAAAGCCAGATGGAGGGTGGAAACCGGCAGGTGGTTGGAAACTGACGAAGGTGGTAATATTAGCTAGCGGCTCCAGGTGGTAATATTACCTGGCGGCTCCAGATGTGATACATTTTCTAGAGGAAACCAACATGGCATTGACCAGGTCCAAACCTGCCCGTGGGGTGCCCAGACCCCACCCATTCCTGCCAGCAGTGATGGTCAGAAGCAGTTTCCTTCCCATGGCTGGACAGTGGTATGTCTGTAAACCCCGCGTCCGGTCGCCTGCCATCTGTCTTTCTGCAGAATGAACGGACTCCATCATTCTGACGCCCCGTGGTATATCTCACTGCTCCATTACAGTGGGGTCATGCCTTAGTAGGTGTGTGCGTGACAGAGTGTGGGAGGTGAACACCCCAAAGTTCCAGGCCTTCCACATGAATATATCTATGGCCCCATGGTTTGGGCCCTGGAGCATTCTCGCCACAATGGCAGACCATTTGCTAAGTGTGCAATGCTTCCCGGAAAGAGATAGCCAGGCGGGATGTCTTCAAGTTCCCCGTCCGGACGCACCCACCTCCTCCCTGCTCTCTGGTTTCCAGTTAGTTGGTCAGGAGGTCAGAGGAAGAGAGGAAGGTGAGGACCTTGGCGACAAGCCACCCCTGCCAGCAGGCTCACAGCTGCGGCCCACAGCTCAGTGACTGCTCCCGGACACACAGACAGCTCTGTGTCATCGCTCATCCAGAATGCCACACCCTCCTGGATTGCTTTCCCTCCGCCAGACCCACACTTTCCAGAAGAGTCTATAAATAGCCTGCTGAATTCTCAGATTGAGAGTGCTACTTCCTGCAAAGGCCCTAACGGATACACTCCATGTTACTGTACACTGGATCTGCTCACCGTCTCTGCTCGGATACAACGCAGCGGGCACTGCATGTGGACGGGTCTACATCTATCACATGTACACACAGAGTATGCCTAAATTGTGCGATACACAGACGTCGCGTCTATGGGTACTTTCCACAGAATATATACACATGCCTTTGGAACGTAACAGTATATGAGCAGGTAGAGGGACAC
Organism: Mustela lutreola; assembly: GCF_030435805.1. NCBI lineage: Eukaryota > Metazoa > Chordata > Mammalia > Carnivora > Mustelidae > Mustela > Mustela lutreola. The sequence continues at coordinate 3,833,469 of NC_081292.1, read as the reverse complement.
CTGCACCGGGAACATACAGGCACACACACCATGTACATGACACCAGTACCTAAACCACATACACAATACAGCCACAGCGCACCGACCTTTGCGGACGGATGGTGTGCATGTAGTACATGTGTGTACGCACGCAGACAATACTCGAGGCACAGGGTGTGCACCCTGACGGTGAGCTGCAGGGAGTGCTGGAACATACTTATCATCCACAAGCGTACATCCTGCCTACAAGGTACTGGGGTCAGAGGAGAGCTGCAAAATGTACCCACCCCAGACTCGGGGAGGACTGCCTCTCCTTCCCCAGAGGACAGCGGTACAGATCTCCAGTGTTCTCACAGAACCTGTGTGACAACTCAGGTCCTGAAAAGATGAGGCTTTTCGTCTGCGACTGGCTGGGTGGACGCACTCTGGCCTCCCTGGGTTGGGAGCCGTATTCATCTGCTCCAACGTTTTCCATTCAGACGTGTCTAGACCACTGACTGTGTCCCAGGCCCTGTGCTTGTCACGGGGGATCCACAAGGACTCCTTTCCCCCAAAATCTTCTCAAGGGCCTCCAGCCAGCCAGCCCATGATGAGGGCCCTCCCAGTGCCCAGGACGAGGGGGCCTTAGACGGAGGTTGAGGGCATGGGTGTCGAGGCCATGGAGGACCCCCAGGCGAACCTGCCTGTTCTTGATCATCTGTATCCCTAAACCCCACTTAGGACCAGTCCTGGGAGCCCAGAAGCTATAGCTACCTCCCCATTCCAGTCTTCCCACTAAGTCTCCAGGCCCCCCAGGCACCAGAACAAGTTCTTCCTCCACCTCCGAGCCCTACAGGGGCAACGTAACCTCAGGAATCCCACCTAGGACAAGACCGTTGGTCCTTCCACCACTGCAAATGAGTAACTCATCCTTTTGGCAAAGCAATGTCTAACCATGATTTCCACAGCGTTCAGAAGGCATGTACCGGGCACCGAAACCACATCATCCCCGACGGAGGCCTCTGGACCGCTGCCGTGGGACCTCGGCAGCGTCCCTCAACTCACAGGCTGGATGCGGGGGATGAGGCTGGGAAAGGGAGAGGAGAGCACCTTGTCGTCGCCCTGCAGGGGCTGGGGCCGTCCTTCCCCAGCCCTGGGCCTGCCAGTCCTGCAGGCGACCAGCACTGACCAGCACGAGCATCACCCCCAAGCTCCACCAGCTGGGCCACTGTGTGCAAAGCTCCCTGCAGCCAGGGGACGCAGCAGCTCGCAGCGTCCATCCACACCAAGCTGTGTCCCCTGCCCCACTTCCTGCTGGTTTTTCTGCATGTGCAGGGTCACAGACAGACTTGCTCACGGGCCTCAGTGCTGGCCCTGATAGGCTGCTTGGGTGGCCACAAGGGGCCAGGTCCCCGGGGATGGGGACCGCTGACCAGGATGGTGACTGCACGGACAGTCTGAAAAGCAGCCCTCAGTGCTGCACCCCAACACCATGCTCCCCAACATCCAGGACACGGGAGCTCAGACAAAGCACCCCGGAGTCTGTCTGAGGGGCTGCCCCATCATGCCACCTTCCCCAGCCTGCTTCCCTCACCCCTGAGCGCCGGGTGTCACCCCAGCCTCCCAAGCCCGGGCAGGCTCTGGCCCCCATCCTTCCCCCCAGCAGTGTCTGCGCAGGGCCGTGGGGCTGGCCGTGAGGGACTGGAGTGGCACTGGGTCAAGTGAAGGCCCCGCCCTAGAGATGCTCACAGGTTCCTGGCCCTGCACCGGAGCTGATAAGGACGCAGGTCTGAATCAAATTCAAGGGCCCATGGTGCCCTGAGGCAGCAGAGTCCTTGTTGGAGGGACCCCAGCTCCTGAGACCTGGCTTCGCTCCCCTGAGTGGTACATCCAGAGCTTGGAGCCCAGGAAGTGTGCAAGGTGGGACCAGGGCTTGAATGCCACCTACAGCCCTCCCCAGGCCAGGCCCTGTGTGGGTTGCTGGAGAATCAGGAAGAGACCTGACCACCAGCTCCCAGGGAGGCAAAGCACAGTGTCCGAATCCTTTGCTTTGCCGGGTACATGCCAGAGGCCAGGGAAGAACAGAGGAGCACCCAGCTCGGCCTGGGACATCAGCTTGGGGTTACTGCCTCTAAGGAGCCTTTGGGGTTTTGATGGATGAACAGGAGTTTGCTCAGGCTGCCCACCCCGGCTAGAAATCGGACGTTTGGACATTGCTCTGTGCGTCAGGCCCCGTCTTGCTCTTACCAATCAGCCCCTCTCCCTGGGCCTGGACCCTCTCTGTCAGAAGGGGGCAGGGCCCAGAACCAGTCCTGAGCCCCAGGATCCTGGCCCCCCCCACCAGGAGTGCTAAGAGCAGGGCAGGCAGAGCGGGAAGGTGGAGCTGGTGCGGGTGCTTATGGGGAAGAAGCTTTAGGAGAATTGAAAGAAGGCCCTGGGCCCTGTCCCCCAGGTTCCAGCACATGAACCCCCACTCCAGGACGGTGCCCATGAGCTAAGCCCAGGAGGGGCTGGGGCATTCTAAGAGCTGCAAGGTTATTCGTCATGAGGAGGCGTGAAGTCAGTGCTGGAGAAGGCCGGCCTCCCCATGCTCAGAGGGGCAAAGTGAGGCCCCGAGGCAGCCACGCCACCCCAACGCCACACAGCAGGCCAGCCACGGGCTTTCGAAACTTCATATCTGAAAAGGGCCAACGGACTATAAAACCAATAAACCCCGCTTTGAAAAGCTGTCTGTGGACTCCGCTCTGCCCCTGCCCCGTCCCCAGATGCCTCAGTTTCCCCATCTGTGAAACAGCAGAGAGATGAGGCTGGAATGAGCAGCGGGCTCTCGTCAGATCCCCAGGTCCCCGGCCTGCAAGCAGCTGTGTCCCCAAACTCCTGGGGGGACCCTCAACCCCTGGTGATGATACCTAGAGGTGGGCACTGAGCGGGGCCGGGGGCCAGGGTGGGGCCCGGGGCCCTCCAGGGCAGCCCCACCCCCAGACCGCACTGCTCTGACCCACAGACACGAAGCAACCCTGCATGAGGATCCCAGCTGAGGCCACCATGGGCCAGGCCATTGGCAGGGGGCCCTCCCCTTCCTTCCTCCCACTGCATTTTGGCCAGATCGTGAGCTCTGAGGGCAGGACTGCCCACGCCCGACGCACCTCTGAGATCCCGGAGTACGGCACAGGGGAGGTGTGCGGAACCAAGATGGAAGCATCACCGGCCAATGGTTTCTGCCTTCCGGGCTCTGTCTGGGAAGTATGGCCAGTCCCGAGCCCACCACTGAGCCCAGGGTGCCTGGAATTGGGGGGGGGGCAGCTCTGTCCAAGATACTGTCTCATCCAGCTGGTTTCATGGCCCCATCAGTATACTTGGCCGGCCTCCCTGACCTGTCCTGGGAGAGGCTTGCTGAGAAGGCCCACGTCTCCTCACCGCAGCTGGGTGACAGATAAAACGAAGAGGCCCCAGCTTTCTAGAGGGGAGCGATACAGGGACGGAGCGTCAGAAAACTAAGCATTTCTATTGGGTCTGGGGCTCCCCGAAGAGCCAGCCATGGCTAGAAGGCAGCCCTCCCTTGCAAGAGACGCCTTGTGGTCTTGGCTGGCTCCTACTAGACTTTCCCAGAGTTGACAGCCACCAGGTAGGTATGAGAAGTTACCCAGCCCTTGCTCCTGTTCTGGGCAGTGTTTCATTAAAGATGCCGTGAGTGTCCAGCAGGCGCTCTGCACTGGGAAAAATAAGTAAGGCAGCTGGGCTCTGTGGGTCACGGACCAGCCTCGCTCCTGACACGCCAGTGCTCAAGAACTGTCTGTGGCTCCCTAGAGCTCCCTGGGAACCGGGGCCCATCAACAGCGAGCCTAAATGACCTCCCCAAGCTTAGCACGGCACAGCTGGCCAAGCTTCCCTGATATGGACCACCCCTCCCTGAAGCCCGCCCTGATTCCCCGGCCAGAAGAGATCAACCTACCTCTGAATTCCCACTCCAGGACACCGCACTGAAGGGGACAAGACTGGCCCCCAGCATGAGGCTAGCTTAGGCTGGAGACCTGATTCTGCCCTTCAGGGGCCCTGGGTGGTCACCTCTCTCCTCAGGCACCCTCATTCTCTTTTGTCAAGTGCAGGGGTTGCTGGGCTGCTGCCTGAGTGACAGCAACCATCCCAGCCGGGGCGGAGTGAGGGTGGTCGTGGCCGTCAGCTCTGGCCCAGAGTCCCCTGGGGCAGGGACAGATCGCCCTGCGGAGGGAGGGAGGTGGCTGTACCCAGGCACTGGGCAGTGGAAACTCGCTGCTGGCAGAGAATGAAATATTTATAAAGGACACACAAGGTTTTTGTGCTGATAGGAATTAAAATAGGCGCATTTTCCATTAAAGAGTGACTCAGGGTGGCTCTGAGCAGGGAGGGGAGCTGCCCTCAGCCCCGTGTGCTTCCTGGCTGGCTCCCCACTTCAGAATGCAACAAGCAACCCACTCATCCTCCCTCCCACGGCCCTGGTCTTGCTCCGAACGAGCGCCACATGATTATTAAGACCCAGGTGTCTGCAAACACCAAAAAGGAAAATGACTCATGGGGCCCATGGGGGACGGAGAGGTGGAGAGCGGGCAGGAAGGGTTCTCGGGAGTTCCTGGGTAGGGTCTGTAACTCCCAAGGTCTGTATCAGGCGCCATCTGCCACTTACTGACCATGACCTTGGGAAAGCCACCTCGACCCTCTAAGCCAGGGCTTTCTCTCTGGACTACGGAGTAAAGCAGTCCCTCCCTGATACTACAAAGCTTGTCCACGTTCATCAGAGAGGGATGCCCTTTGGTGCAGCTGCCCCAGGTGGGGTCACCCTTCTTGCAATGTAACAGAACTGGGTCCCACCACATGACCTTGGACTTATGTGCAGGTCTCCCTTTCAAACCAAGATGCTTCTTGTGGGCTCTGACTGGGTCGCGAGCCAAGCCCTGAACCTGTAAGCCTTTTGCACTTTCCTGACAGAGTAGGACGGTGCTAGAGTGTGATGTCCGGAGCCACTGAAGTCATTTCAGCACCATGAGGACGAGCACAACCACAGAGGAGAATTCCCTAACCTGAGGGATGGGGTGTATCCTTCCGCCCGTGTCTGCGCCCAGCCCAGAGTCAGCCCTACTTACAGTCGGTCTGTTCCCCAATAAGTCTTCGGGCTTCAGCCAGTGTTTTGATCATGACTGGTGAACTCTCACCTGCTCTACACTTTAGCACGACTGCAAACAATGAAGAGGGGTTTTGTATGGACAACACAGCCCTCTGCCGCCCACACGCCCTGCACCTAAAGTGGCTTCTCTTACAAGCGCCTTGGGTCATCTGCAGGGAGATGGTGGGGAGGGGGTGAGCAAACCAGGGGGAGGGTGCACGGCCCAGGGGACAGCTTGGGCCTCTGAGACGGAAGCTGCGCCCCAACCCGTCCACAGGGCAGAGGCCAGGGCGACTCAACTTCCTGACTTTTAAGGAGAAGCTGGAAATACCAATTTTTTTTAATGTGGAATCTAATTGGTATCTAATTAGGCATTTTAAAACGTGGCACAGGCCAAACAAAATTAAACAAAATAAAACAGACCATCTGTCTGTCTAAAACCAAGGTCGTGATGCTCCAGAAACGGGGGGAAAGGAGACAAGAACCAGAGGACAGAAGGCAGGAAAGGGGAGGCGGGAGGGCCAGTGAAGGTCAGTGAGCCCCACCACACGTCACTGCCCCCCTCCCTCCGTGGCCGTGAGCCCGCTGGGGCAGTGACCACCAGTCGGTCCACTTCGCAGATGCACAGACCGAGGCAGCAAGAGGTGCCGTTGCCCGTGGCGGCACCTCCCCACGTGGGCCGGGGCCAGCCCTGCCCCCACACAGACGGGAGAGCCACACCGAGGCGGGCACAGACCTGCCGGGTGGCCGCAGCCCCTCCTATAATGCCCTGTGGGGAGCTCCACTCCCGCACGCGGGGTCCCATTCCACAGATGAGAACACAGAGGCTCTTCACCCAGGGCCCTCGCTCTCCAGGTGCCAAGCCCTCAGCCCTTCTTGGAGCCCTGAGGCAGCCCCTGAGACTTGCTTATTCACAGGTTTGGCACCCCGTGTTCTCTGGAGGAAAACCTGGCAGATGGGGGGTTTTCTTTAATGAAAGCACAGTTCCCTCGTATGCTTTTAAAATTATTATTGATTTTCCAAATAGTTCCCTTTTGGTTTCCCTTCATTTTATGTCTTAAGGGGGGAAGGGAACCTAAAAATTTATTTTTGAAAAACAGACAAGCTTATAAGGCGTAGATTTCTGACAGGAGCTCCGGACCGGCCTTCCTCCTCCTCTGCGCTGTGCGAGGGCCGGCGGACGGGACGCGGGGTGCCCGGGGGGGGGGACACAGCCCGAGCTGGCCACGGGGAGCCCGTCACTCAGCACCGCTCCCTGGCGCCCACTCCCGCAGCTCAGCGGACACCGTGTCATCTCGCTGCTCTGTGGTCACCCCAGGAGAGCCTCTCAGACCGCGGACGCCCAGAAACCCCAGCCCAGGCTCTTCCTTCATGATGTGAGGACCCAGTCCAATGAAGTGTTATCATCCCAATTTATGAATGAGGACGCAGCCTGGGCAGCCTCGTGTGTCTCCGTAAAACGTCCCTGCAAGGCGGGAATCGGGCAGCCGGGGCGCGGTGGGGACAGGTGTATGCAGGGGACGCTGCTCCGGACCGGAGGTGCCCACCTGGACGTCAGTAGGACACGAAGCTGGGCTTCGTGGTGGCTCGGCGGCCTTCTCTGCTCTCAGTGCAGAGAAATACATTCTTTAAAAATTATTTTTAGCAGTTCTGAGGTCTCTAGAGCCCAAAGAGCTGAAAGCAAGCATTCAAATACTTGAACCCCGCGTTCACAGCAGCGCTCCTCCCAGCGGCCCAGAGGGAGCGGCGACCCACATGTCCACCCAGGGATGGATGAATGGGTGTCCCTCCCTGCGACGGAGTATTGCTCGGCCCTGAGGAGGGAGGCTGTCCCGACCAGGGAAGGACGTGCGTGAGCCCGGAAATGCTGCGCTGAGGGGAAGGCGCCAGACACGAAGGACGCATCCAGCCGGACTCCATCCCCGGCAGGGCCCAGAACAGGCAAATCCACAGAGGCAGGAGGCAGACGAGGGGGGCCCGAGGCTGGAGGCGGGAGGGGGGTGGGGTACGGAGTGGACGCCTGCGGGGTCCAGAGTCCTCTCTGGGGAAGAGGAAATCGTCTGGGAACCAGGCGGAGGAGGTGGTTGTACACGTCCGCGGATGTACGAAACGCCCCTGGACTGAAGGTGCTAAGGAGTGAGCTTTGTTGTATGAATTTTCCTTCAATGAAAAGAGTAAAGAAGCCACTGTTTTTAAAGCAAAGCTCTTCCTTCTTTCTACCTGGGCATGAGGGAAGGGGGCGTGGCGGAGGTCTGGGGTCCGTGCGGTTCTGGGAGGCGGCGCTGAGCTGGCCACAGGCCGGCCACAGGGGCTCGGGGGGTGGCAGGTATGGAGGCCGCTCTGGGGAAGTCGAGGTTCTCGGCGGCATCGCCCTCCCCGTGGGCTGCTCGGGAGGGGCGGGGTGGGGCACGCAGACTTGACACTGGCCCTCCATCGGAGGACCGCTCCCCTGTCGGCACCCACGGTGTCTGGGCTCCCTTAACCAACCCCCGCTGGGTCCTGCGGACACGGGTGACAGACATCAGCCCTGAAGCAGCCACGGGGGACCTCGGCCAGCAGAAGGCCCCCGGCGCGCAGCTCGGGGAGCACGGGCTGCAGGGGCAGAGTCCGCGCACACTGGCACCCTCCGGCCCAGTGGTGAGGACCAGGCTGGGGGCAGCAGGTGGTGGCCCAGCCAGCACCCTCCAGACCACTTTGCCTCTGCCTCGGGACAGGGAAGCGTGTGAGGGGCTGAGACTGGCTGGACGCCTCCATCCGTCCCTCCGGCCATTCTCCCGTGTCCGCACAGTCAGCCTCCGGCGTCTGCTCCGCGGACAGCCCGCAGCGACCGAAGAGGCACGGGCGCCCTCTGGCGGGCGCTCTCGGGCCACAGGGACCCGGTCCTGCGGCAGCCGGGGTCTCCCTGGGCCCGTCCAGAGCCGGAGCAGCAGACGGAAGAGCCATTAATGCTTTCCCGAAGGGACACCGGTCCTGGGCTGAGTCTCTCATCAGAAGTCCCCGCCCGTCCATGGCAGAGGAGCCGCTGACCACAACCACCACGGCAGTGGACGGGCACTGGCTCGGCCAGGAACTGAGCTAAGTGCCTTAAAAACCCCCTCACTCTGGGGGAGGGGCTGCCCTCTGCCGGTGACCGCTGTTACCCCCCACCCTACCCGGCTCCGGTGTGCGGACGCCGCTGTTACTCCCCCGCTTAGGTGAGGAGAGGTCCCTATCTCCCCCGACCTGAGCTCCTGCCACAGGCCCCTGAAACCACAATGCAGCCCCAGTCCCACTGCAGGGATGATGGCACTGGCACCTTCCAGAACATGCTGGAAGCCCGCCTTTTCCTTCCTGCCTCTTGTGACCCTTCCCAGTGAAAGCTCCTCCCCACCCAGTACAAACCACCCCCTCAAAAACAGAAACTAGAAGAAAATGTGGTGAAACAAGCCCACATTTAAAAAATGAAGTTCACGGGGAAAAGTACACAAAATGTAGCTGACTTTTGAAAGTCTGGGGCCGAATGAGAAAACGTGAGATCAAGCAAGGCCTCATGCCCATTCGCTAAGTAACAACTGATACATCCTCTGTTTGACGGAGAGGGTCTCCCAGGGCTGATGCACGCTGGAGTGCACGAGAGGGCGGGAACGAGTGGAGCTCACACCGTTCACACCGGAAAGAACATTGGGGAGGAAGAGGCAAAGCCTGGAAAGCTGAATTGCCCTTGGCTCTAAGTGCAGGGGATCAAAGCGGGCGGCCACCATCCCTTGTGCTGGCAGGTCCACCACTCTGTTCAGACATTCCTGCCCTCCACAGGATGGAGACCTGCCCTCTCCAAAGGCCCTTCGTGCAAAGGCCACCTTCTCTGGGAGGGGTCTCTCCTCCTCAGCTTGAATCCCAAAAGGACCTCGGGACACACAGGGCTCCAAGTGACACGGAATTACAGAGCCTGATGCCAAGACCCTCGTCCCTCATCTGTGAAATGGGCATGATTCAAGCCCCTGGAGCCACCAGGGCCTGGAGCAAAGACAAGGGTGCACGTCTAGAGCTGAACATCTGTGCCCCTGGGACACCTCCTGAGCTGACTGAAGGTAAGCGATGTTGCACATGTGTCTTTTCAAACGAGGCTTCTTGAGCTCTAGTGTTCACAGGGACTGGACGGCCTGGGATCTCAGGACCGTGTGGGTCCTGAGCCAGGAGGGTTGAGGGCCTGGGACTCTGCCTCTCTAACTGGGTCCTTGGCGCAGGGCTGCTCCGTGGAGCTCCCGCCGTGCAGGAAGGGCCTGCAGAGACCAGGGCACCGCAGAGACCAGGGCACCGCAGAGCCGGAAGAACTGAACTCGTTCCCTGCTCAGCACCTGCGGGAGCCTGACGGCAGCAAACCCGCTTCCAGGGCTTCGAGAGTGGAGAGATGCTCATTTTGTCAAGAAGCAACAGACGCGGGTGGGTTCCAGCCCCGACGGCGGGCGCCACCCACATTCGTGACCTCTTCCTGCGCCTGCACTCACAGCGGCCCACACTGTCCCCTGCACACAGACACGGCCGTATGACTCAGTGCTAGCGGCGGGGTTCCGGCCTGGCCCATCAGCAGCGGCCTCACGATTCTCTCCACCCCCCTTTCCTGTGTCTCTCCCCTTCCCTCTCTGTCCACCCCCTCTCCCTCTCCCCGCCCCTCCCTCCCGAAAGATGCAGAGGACTCAGGATCTCGGGAGGACAGAGCCTCTGGCTGGCAGGAGCTCCTGAATGACCACCGGGAACAGCGCCCTCCTGGCCCGCAGCAACTACACGGAGAGGAAACACCCCATGTACCACGTTGAGCCCCCGAGACATGGGGACGCACCGCAGCACGGCTTACAGTAAGAAATTCGTAGATGTTCCCTTTCACCAGCTTAGAGGCCGAACCCCAAAAGCAGATCGGTGCAGACAGACACTGCCCACCAGACCCGAGGAGAACCCGGCCTTCAGTGCAGACACAGACAGCCCCGGGACAAGCCCTTGTGCATCCTGGCTTCCCTTCTGCCAGGTGGCCGGCACTGGGATGCTCCTGTCCATCTCACAGGGGAGAAAACTGGATCTCAGACCCTGTGCGTGCATAGACACGCACACGCAAAGACGTGCCCACCACCTGCGGCACATGCACACACCCATGCAGATAGGCGTGCATAGATGCACACATACACACATACACACACACCCCTCTGTGTCCCTGGGCACTTTGTTGAGAATAACAAAAAAAGGAGCAAGATAAAAACTGAAGAATGTTACATGCCCGCTTCCCCACTTCCCTCATTTTTAATAGTAAACACGCACTAAATGTGAGGGCACATGAAAACCTAGAACAATGTTTGGCGCGTAGCCTTTCTGTCTCAGTTTCCATGTTGGCAAATCAGGAATAATAATACTGCCAGCCCCTTGAAGTTGCGAGGATTAACTATTTCAGCCGAGTCGCCTGCCTAAGCAAGTACGACCCCATGGTGGACAAGCCTCCATCACCACAAAACCCCATGCCAAGTTCATCCGGAAAGTCTGCCTCCAGCACCTGTGAGAAACCTACGTGCACTCGCACAGACACACGCAGCCTGGACCTCCCTTACATAAGAGGAACCCAAGGTGTCCCCCAGTCTCAAGGCAGAATGGAAAAACTTGGGCTCCAAGGCAGACCTGCTTGGCCCGACTCCTGTTCATCTGCCCGACTTCAGGACCAGGCTTCCACTGCTCTGTCCTAGAGACCAAGCACACAGCATGCCTTCCCCCGAGGCTTCCTGGGAGTGGCTGACATACAGACACTAGTACCAGACACGGGCTTCCCTAAGGTCAAGGTCCTCTCCCAGGACGCCCTGGTGCTTTGATTTTGCCTTTCAGTTCTCAAGATGCCCTGTAAATGTTGTCCATGGGCTTGTCCCAGGTGCACACTATTCTTATTGCTCTGCCTTACGCCTCAGGACCTTGGCACATGCTGTGCTGCTGACCTTGAGCACCCCTCCTCTGCTCCACACCCTGCCTACAGGCTCATCCCCTTCCCCCTCAGCCTCGGGCTGGAATGGCTCAGTAGAGGGGACCCACGGTGCTGAGTCAAAGCACTCCTGCTTCTTGGCTCCCTTTGGCTGGTGGTTTCAAGCTCAAATGGCTTTGGGAACCAAGAAAATGCTTCCCACGAGGAAGTGGGACTTGTCTGAGAGGTCAGACGGAGGTAGCGAGCCACCAGGGTGCTCCAGCAGGGTGGCATGGGAAAAAGGCATGGGGGCGTCTGACCTTCCCCTTCTCTGAAAGGCCAGCATCCCGGTGCATCTGACAAGAGGCACAGACCGTGTTTGCAAAGGCCCTCCCATACAGCTAAGTCCTCATCATCTCAGAAAGAGGCACTTGTGTCTGTGGGCCAGTGGCTGCCCTGGCCCTCCCTGGAGCCCCCATTCCCTACGGGTCTGCCCGTCACAGGGACTACGAGTCCACTGTCACCAGCCATCTCTTGAGAAGCCCCACACCCTTCTGTCCCCTCTAAAGGGCGCTTTATAAAAGCTGCCTGGGTTATCTGCACAGGGGAGCCTGTCTACCCCCCTCAGACCAGTAGGGACACCTCAAGAGCCGGCTCCAACCCCAGCTTGTTTCTGGAGCCTGGGGGCCATGCCTGGCACACAGGGGGCGGCAGCTCGCCAAAGGGCAGGACCAGGAAGGTCCCTTGTGAGGTCTGTCTCCCTGGCACCGTTTCGCACGGGATGGAAAGTTTGAGTAAATTGCATCCTTGAGCAGGGGGAGCAGTAGGTAGTTTGTAAATAAATAGGTTCACTAGGCAGGCCAGGCCCACGTGGGACTCCTCAGTGAGGGGCCCCTCTCCCGGTGTGTATAAGACCTGTGTTTTGCCAGAAACCTCCAAGGACTTTGTGCAAGGGGCACTGCCAAGGACATAGGCGTGATCTGCCTATCCAGACCGAGTGGCCAGGGGCTTCCCTGCTGGTCTCCAGGTCAGTCACCGCCTGCATCATTCCTCTGCCGCATGCAGACCCCGGAAGCCGGGGTGGGCAGAGTCACACACGCGGGACCCCGCGTGGAGCACTCTAGACCGTGCTATCCACCGCCCTACGTGTCCCCAGCATCCCGAACAGAGTGGAGCTACAGTGTAAATTCGTGCAAAGAGAGACTCCGTGAAAACAAGACCACCAGAAGCATACCGATGTCAGCCAGGTGCCGGGTGCCCCCAAACCCCAAAGCGCGCACAGTGGGTACAACCACTACAAATGCATTTTAAACCAGGAAACTGAGGCTTAGGGGTTCCGCCAAGGTCGCTCGGCTGACCAGCTGGCAAAGTGGAGACTCGAATCCAGACCCCGCCTGCCCCAAACTCTTGTCCCTTGAGCGACCTGCTGCCAGAGCAAGGTCAGGCTGTCCACACATGAAAGAGCAATGCTCTGGGTCCCAGGGGAGGAGGGAAGCTAGCCAAGGGGCATGGGGGCTGGGGAGGGGGTAAGAGGTGGGCTGACGTCAGGGTGTCCGCCTGCGTCCATAGGAACAGACCGTCGCCGTCCGGGACGGGGACCTCTCCCTCCATCCCATCTCAGAGGATGAAAGCATTGTGTCATTTCTCCCTTCCCCGTGCCCGGCACAGGGGGCACCTTGTTTAATTCCTTCCTTCTTTCCACAGCGGACTACCAAACACCTAGCGTGTGTCGGGCACCATGCCAGCCGCCCGGGAGCCTGTGACCGCAGTGGCCACGGGGACGGGGACCACGGGAATGACCACAGCGTAAGGACGAGCACGAGGACAACACTCTACGTGGAGCCCCATTCTGAAACCTCTAAGTCAGCTGCCGGGCTCGCAGAGGCACAATCATCAGGAGGGTGTGAGGAGAGAATTCTGGGGTGTGCCGCCGAGATCCCCAGTTTCCAGAGAAGCTGTGCTGACTCCCGGTGACACCTGCCGAGCCCCGCCCACGCCCAGCCCCAGCCTGAGTAAGGGACCCGGCCCCGCACGGAAGGGCCTGCCCAGACACCTCCGTGCACACTGCGGGAAGCGTTTACAGACAGAAGCTGGCCTCAATTCATCTCCCCAGAGCCATGGAGCCCTTTTAATTAAAGCAGCTGCCCAGCTGTCTGTGGATGAGGGATGGCCCTGGACCGTGAGAGTGGCCGGCATCTGTCTCGTTAGTGGCCCGGTGTCCTGGAACTGCCTGTGCAGGCCAGGGGGACAGCGTCGGCCCAGGAGGCCACACAGAGAGGGCCACCCCAGCCTGGGGGCCAGGCTGTCCCTGCTAAACCCTGGGGATAATGAGGACCTGGCTCAGTTTCTGTGGCTGTGGCCAGTGGGGGGCCCCACGGAGCCTCTGGAGCGCACAGATGCTGGCCACCCAGAGGCTCTGCTGGAGAAGGTGGCCTTGAGGGACGGGCTTGGGGAGAGCACTGGGCTCAGGTGACAGAGGTCGCCTCTGGGTCTCCACATCCCCTCTGTCACTTGGGAGTAAGATGGGTCGGGCCACCCAGGGTGGCCATAAGGGCTACAAGGAGGAACCTGGCCAAGCCCCTGAACTATGACAAAGGAGCCCCAGGTACACGGCCACAGTCACACGGACACCAGAAGTGGCACCAGATGCCCGTCGGCTCTGAGCTTCCTCCCCAGAGCACCATGAGTGGCCAGAAAGGACATTACAGACCTGTAGCACACAGTAGGTCCTCAGCAAATGTTAGCAGAAACTTAATCTCCTCTGCCACCCTCCCCGCCCCACCCCCCAAACCTGTCCCCAGAGCACAGTCTTCCCAGGACAGTCTGCTGTAAGATCCAGGTCCGTGTGGGAGTGGGAAGCCATCGTCACCGACCGGATGGGGCGGACGTTCAGGGAGCCCTGCCCCGATGGCCTCGCTGGACTTGCCATTCTCATCACGGTTGCCTGGCTGAGCCCGGGTCTCCTCCAGTGTCCCAGGGAAAGCCGCTGCCACATCCTCAGCAGCCCAGCAAGATGGGCGTCGTGTATGATGCACATAGCCAGCCCCAGGCACACGCATGTCCCAACAGTGGGAGAGAGTCGCAAGCCAGACCCAGGCTACCCCCACATCTCTCTGCAAATCCCAAAGCTCTTCCTTTAGAGGAGCTCATCACACGGCACTCCCTGGCTCACTTCTCGAAGCATGGCCACAAACTATTCACAGGAACCCCGGGGTGCTGACCAAAATGCAGATTCCTGGCCCAGACCTCCAGAACGGGGACCCAGGGAGCGAGCCTGGCATCAGCATTATGGAACCACCCAGACCATGGTCTGGGAGCCACAGCCCAGACATGAGCAGAGCCCTGGGCTTGATGGTCCTTTCTGGGCCTGGTGTGAGACAGAAGAGTGGACGGGCCCCCAGGGCCCCGGCAGGATGTACGGGAGTCCACGGGGTCCCCTGAGCAAAAGCCCACCAAAGAAAGTTTCCTTCTACTAGCCCCACAGGGCGAAAATCATTCCTGACCAGAGCATCACCCTTGATACCCTTCCTGAAAAAAGCCAAGGGGACAGTTGCTTGGGTGAACTCTCTCCTGAATCTGTCACCACCAATATCCATCACTGTCCAGTGTCCACCACTGTCCGGCACTGACCACCACCAGTGAAGGGTGCAGACTGACAGCTCCAAGGGGGACACTTTGTGTTCATAGTGACCCTGTCATAACTATTAGAGAAGACCCAGGTTCTCGCACCACCTCCTCCGTGTCTTGGCTGCGCCACCTTGGGCCAGTCACCTAACCTTGCAGAGATCAAAAACAGAAACGCCAAACCAGAAATGGAAAAGTCCCCAGAGATCTAATCCTTAACTTCTCTCCTAGGCTTACAACTACCCTTGATTTTATTTCCTACTTCTTAGCTTCTCCCATTTTGTAACTGGCTAATCATGGGAATAATACTTGCTCGCTGTGGCCAATCACCAGGTTTTCTAAAAATGCTACGGACACATGAACAAATTACCCACAATCCCAGCACTTCAAAAGGCAGCCCTGTGAGCATCTGGTCGTGTTTCCTCCAAGTCCTTCCGCTGAACACACCTTCCAGGGCTGAGAGCAAACAACACGAAAGCAGTTGTGTTGCCTTCTTTTCTCTACTTACAAGAAAATAGGAGGGGCGCCTGCGTGGCTTAGTCCAGAAAGCATCTGCTTTAGGCTCAGGTCATGATCTCTGGGTCCTGGGATCAAACCCCACATTGGGCTCCCTGCTCAGCGGGCGCTCTTCTGCTTCTCCCTCTCCTTGCCCCCTTGAGCTCTTTCTCACTCTCTCTTAAATAAATTCTTAAAAAAAAAAAAAAAAGCCAAGAAAATATGTGGGCCATTATATTGCCAGCAAAAATTCTTCATCAACATCGTATTTAATTCCTCCTAAGCTTCAAGTAGACATGCCATAATTTCTTCACCTAAATATTCTAAATAGGGACTCCAGCAGTCTCCAGTTTGTGTCTGTTGCTAATAATCATCTGTGTTTTAGCCAAAAGCACACCACTTCTGGCCCTGGGTATTTTATTCTTACCACATAAAAAGACCAGAAACCAATGAAATGCCAGCCTTGGGGTGAGCACTGTGAAAAATTAAAAAATAGAGGTCATTCATCCTCCCCTTTCCTAAGGGAACGGTCTAAAAAGAAGCTTCTTCCCCCAGCTGCTAGAGATGATTGCTCACATTCTCCTGGATGCAGAAACATGCTTCAGAGGTCACGTGGGTCCCAGCTACTGATGATGAACCCAAGCCGTCATGGGCTTTCTGAGGTCATAGAACCTCACTGCTGGGCAGACAACTTCCAGAACGGCAGAGTAAGGACCCCAGAAAATCTGCTCCTCCAAACAATGAGAACACTCCCAGAAGTGTCAAAATCAGCTGTTTTGAAATCTGGAAATTAACTGCAGACTTGCAATAATCCAAGAACTGTTTATTAAAAAAAAAAAAAAAAAAAGACTAAATTTCAGTAAGAAAGGAAAGCTTCATGGTGTTTTAACTTAGGTTATTCCCTTCTCCCTGTCCCCAGCCCCATGGAAGCATTAACCAACAGCCCAGCAGTCATGATAACTCTGGAAAACAGCATCCAGCAGCTGCAGGAGAGGGCAGAGTAGGTTTGGAGCTTTCCCTTCCCCCAAACGGCCATTATTTGGCCTGTCTGGCAGCTCCCTGAAGAGTTCTATTCCTGTGGCTTGTCTTTATTTGATCTGACTCACAGCTTGCTCAGTGACAAACCATAACCTCAGGGCATTTGTTGAAAACAATCACAAGCCATTTTTTTAATGTTGCGGTTGCCCAATGGGCACTACCAGGTGGAGCTAACAAGAGGATGACCATAAAACTAGAGAGGAAAAAACTGGGAAATAGGAGACTGTGAAACACCTAGATATACTCCTGGGAATCTAAAAGGCCCCACATGTACACAGGACTGTGTACAGTCCCAGGAAACACTTGGGATGGCCCAATCTCACTCCTGGGTGACCTTGAGACTGTACCAGCGGAAAGCAGAGGCTAAGATGGGACTCTATACCTCCTGCTAGAGCACTGTGTACCCCAAAACACACATAGATTCTCTTGGCAGAGACCGGGAGACTTACTGGCTCAAGGCATTTAAGGAAATCTCTATCCAGTGATTAGCTGACGGCAAAGCGACCCAAGCAGAGACATCACAGCCATGTGCGATAAAGAATACATACTCTACAGAAGTCATCCAAGAACATCACAAGGCAAGCAGACATAGGCAGCAGCAATAAGAACATTCAACCCTGGAGGGGAGGGAGAATTTCATTTCCGGAGCCGCCATACAACATCATTCTAAATGCCTAGTTTTGAACAGGAAATTCTAAGATGCACAAAGACACAGGAAAGTATGGTCCATCCACAGCCAGTAGAAACTCCCCCTGAGGAATCCAGAGATTAGTAAAGATATGACATTGGCTGTTGCAAATATGTTCAAAGAATAAAAGAAACCACATCTACCAACTTACAGGCGAGTATGAGAATGATGTCTCACTAAATGGTAACAAGTGAATACAGCCATAATAATAAAGCAGTGTTGAAAAGCTTATAACATATAGAGATGTAATTTGTAGGATAATAATAGTACAGAAGAGAGGGGAAGCAGAGCTCACAGGGCATTCAGCACAGCACTGGAATTAAGTTGGTATCAATCCAAACTATACTTTTTAAAGCTAAGATGTTAAATTATAAGCCCCAAGGCAACTACTAAAAAAATAATTTCAAAAAACCCCATATAATAGTAAAAGAAACAACAAAGGAATCAAAATTCTATACTTGAAAATAGCTATTTAAAAACAAAATGCAAGAATGGAGAAATCAAGGCACCAAAAAAAAAAAAAAAAAAAAAAGACAGAGAGAGAACAAACAGCAAGATGGCAGAGCTAAATCCTACCTTATTGGTAACTGAATAGCAACCGATGACATACTACGATGCAACAGGCAGGACTGGCAAAACGCACAAAAACATGACCGGACGACATGCCGTCTATGAAAGACACACTTCAGATGGAAAGACACGCCAGGTTTAAAGCAAAAAAGACGGACGGAAAAGAAATATCAGGCAAACCATCCAAAAGAGCTTGAGGAGCTATTTTGCTATCAGACAGAACAGAGTCAGACAAAAATTTCTACCAGAGCCCGAGAAGGAGGTTTTATAATGGTCAAAGCTTCAATCTATCATCAAGGCATCAGGATAGTAACGCACCTAACAGCAGAGCCCAGAATTCGTGACCTGAACTTCACCACGGCAATGACTGGTTAGATTCCGCCCCCCACCCCACCCCGTCACTGCTCTCAGCGCTGCCCTGTGAGTCCCGCCTGTCCCCTCGGCTGTTCAGGTCCTCCGGAGAAGAGCCCATAACCCCCGCCACCCTTTCAGTCATCAGACCTCAGCAAAGCCCAAGCGTCCTCTCGAACTCGGGTTGGGTCTTGTCTCCTCCTCTGACCCGAGGACGGAACGGGGCCAGGGTGTGAATGGGGATGGTGAGGGACGTGAGAGGACCCCAGTCGGGCTGGGGTACCCCCTGCCCATTCCCCACAGGCCTGCCTCCTATGGCATCAGGGACAGACCCCAAAAAGGAGCAGCGTCCTCTCCTAGTCCGCCTGGTGCTCCCTCTTTGCCAATTCTGCCCCGGAGCGGCCAAGGGCGGGCACTGCTGTGGACATGTGCCTGGGTTCTCAGGTGGCTTTCAGAGGAGGTGGTCCCCAAAGCACCCCCCTCCTGGCCCTGGGGTTCCCTCAGCCCAGGCAGCAGCCACTCCCCCTCTGCAGGGTCAGCTGGATCCAAGAGAGCCTCGTGCTCCCTAGGACAGGGACGCCCAGCCGTAACTCCTCAGCATCCACTGCCAGGTTAACTGTACCGAATGGAAGCAGCGTTGTCCACACGGAGGCCTGCAGCTCGCAGGCCCAGTCCGGTGCCATGTGAATTCAATAAATGGGAGGCGCACAGAGAGGATCTGAGCTTTGGAGCCTGGAAGCCAACTGTGCTCCCTTAGGCAAGTTCCTTCACCTCTCTGAGCTCTGCTTTCCTCCATATAAAACAGGCTGCTGGCGTTCACTGAGCGCTTACTCGCTGCCAAGTGATGCCAAGTGGCTAGGCCCAGTGACCCTCACCACGGTCCCCTCGGCAGCTGATGGCTTGAGCCCACTTTGTGGAGGCACAGAGAAGGTGAAGGGCCCACATGCACGTGACCATTTTGCACATGTGTCCTACAGCGCCTGGCGTCTCGTAGGTGACCAAGAAATGCTAGTGCTCTCTCTTCTCTGCCCACAAGTGCCAGCAGACCCCGAGGCCCACCCACTGAATCGATGCCCCGAGCCAAGCAAGCAGGCGAAAGAGGACAACGAATCACAAGACCGTTTGCCCGGCGCTGGCCAGGGGCTCCTTCTGCACCACTCTGCGGGGCTGGAATCTGGGCCTCGTTGTGTGGCTTGTTTTAGGCGAAGGGACCGTAGCCGACGTGAGGAAGGGAAGGCGGGAGGCCCTTTAGGTTTGGGGCTCAGCCCCGCTGCCCGCCTTCCAGGCCTGGCCTCTCCGCACAACGAGACCCCAGCCCTACGGAGGGAGACTCCACGGAGCAGAGAGTGGCCAGCCCAGCTGAGACCCCAAACCTACCAGCCCCCAGCCCGGCTGCCAGGATTGCCCAGCTGGGCCCCAGACATCGGCTCCTGAGAATAGCGTCCAAACCTGAGAGAGAAGGTGAGGACCCCAGATCTGCCCCATCAGCTCACAGAGACCATCAGGGGCAACCAGACCTGGGCCGGGGCCGAGCCGCTGTCTCGAGTCTGGCCTGGTCAGTCTGCTCACCTCTAGTGACCCCACGAACACACACCTCCCACCACCCGATCCCCGTCTCTCCCCTGGGCTTCTGAGCAAGGCTCAGATCACGGGGCTCCTAGGCTCAGGGCTCCTTCCAGCCCCAGAAGAGTCAGACTCTTCCAGAAGGGTCCACGGGCACCACATCACCGTGCCCATGTTGTGGTGGACCTAAACAATGCTGTGGTCAGCTCAGCCACAGAGTACCCTCCCCAGGTGTGCCAGCGGTCAAGCTGGTGACTGGAACCCTAGTCTGTCCCCGGACCCACCTCCTTAACTGTCCTCAGCCCGCCGTAAAAAATGCCCCTGCTCCCGCCACACTGCACTGTTCCATTCACAGAACAAGCCACATTGCCGACGGCCGCCAGGACAGGGTGCACTCGTCCTTCCTCAGCCCGTGACTCCACGCTCCCTTCCCCGAGACAGTGGCCGGCTTGTCCCCCTGAGCTCCTGCAGACCCTGTACCGGCCGGCGTCGCGGCCCTTTGCCCGGAGCTCTGCGGGTAGGACTGAGGCCCCGGGAACTCGGAGCGGGGACTAAAGCCCTAGCTGGCACTGAGCAGCTCCTTCCCTCACGCACGCGCAACTGCAGGGGGCCAGCAGCAGCTGTCACAGCAGCAGCCACAGAAACCAGACGTACCTCTGTGCCGCGTTCACGTCTGGGGACCCCGGAACACGTGACAGACGCCTGGTCACTAGAGCACACGGCCGCTCCTCTGACTGAACGCATGGGTCAAGAAGCACACGTTGCCCTGGGTCGCCGTTTGTAAAAATGACCTTCCTACCTGGGACCGGAGCAACCCGTCTCTGGCAGGGGATTGAGCGAGAGTGGGGGAGTCCGCCTGCCCAGGGCCTGGCACCAGGCAGGGGCTCCGTCCCTCCTGCTGGGTCAAGTGACCCTGTGACCCATAGGTTTCCGGGTGGCAGAGGAACAGTGGAACAGTGCCCGCTGGGCCCTCCGCAGGGTCCCCTGGATGCACAGGGCCCTCAGGGAGCTTCCCTCCCCACCCCTGCCCCCTGTCGGCCAGCTAGCCTGCCCACCCCGTCAGCACTGGCGCAGACCACAGAGCTGCAGCTCCTTACGGGGTGGGGGAGGGGAGTGAAGGGGGCGGGGGGACGCCGGGCCCGGCTCTGGGATCCTCTGTTCCCCTCAGCCGTGTCGTGCATTAACTGGGGTCTCTCCACACCCGTCCCCGCCAAACCGCTATGTGCCCAGAGCACGGGGCACAAGACGGGGCCGCCAGCCACGAGCGAGCTCAGGGGGCACTAGGGCCCTTGGGAGAGAAACTCCTTTCTCTTGGCAGCAACACCCTCCTCTCCAGAACATTCTAGAATGGGGGTGGGATTGGGGGGTGAGCACGGCTGTGCTGGCCCACTGCCCCTCCTCGTTCTGTCTTCAAATGAGGACCTGGCCAGGGGACCCTGCTGCCGAGTGGGTAGGTGGGTGGGCGGGAGGTAGTTAGCCCGGAGCCAGAGCCCATGACGGAGGGACATTGCAGAGATAGGGTGCTGGGGTGAGAATAAAGAAGATTCTAGAACGTGGACCCAGAACCCCAGCCATGGTTTGGTTTCCAAATTGGTTGATACCAAGCCCACTTTTCAAGCCCCTCTCCATCAACACGGACAGCTCCCCGGCCTCCTCCTGCCATGCCATTCCCCCAAAGGAACAAACATGCCACTCCAAACGCTACCCCGTGCATGCGGGGGCCTCCAGTTGGCTGGTTCCTGGCCCTGGGGAGGGTTTAATCCAGCCCAGACACCAAGACGCATCTGTCTGGCAGGGGAGCAGGTTTGGGGGTCAGACAGCCCAAGTACATGACCTGTGCCCTGGGGTCGGAGAGGGGACAGCTGTGCTCCATCCCCCTGCTCAAACACACCCAAGGACCACCCCTTCCCAGGCCTGCCAAAGAGGCCCAGACCCTGGGTCTGGTCATCGAGGCCTCTCCTCACCTGCCCTGAACCCAGCGAGACCCCCGTGCCCCCTGCCGTCCCCATGCCCTCGGCCCTAGCCTCCTGCCTCCCACGTGTACTGTGAACCAACCAGCCAAGGCCACAGGTTTTCTCATTTATCGCGTGGAGGATGCTAATGCCCCCTCGTTCTATCCTGTCTTTCCATACAGCTCCCCCTTACAGGAAGCCTCCGTCCTGCTCCAACGGGAAGCACTCGAGAAGGTGAGAAAGAAGCGTCCGTCTCTCACCCATTCATATGCTTGCTGGCCGCCAGGTTCAAGGCGGCCCTGCTCAGTCCCTAGACTGTGGGAGCAGACATGGAGGAGAGGCAGGGAGCTAGCAGAGGAGTCCCTTGCCCAGACCCCCAGACCCTCCAGAGAGGGCTCCCTGGAGGAGACGGCAAACCCATCTCCCATCAGGACTTGGCTGCAGCTACACCAAGTCCCAGGCGCGGCGGCCCACACAGGACCATCTGGGCTTCTAAGGCAAGCCCCGGAAAGGCCAGGGCGGGAAGCAGAGGCACTCGTGAGGGCTCCCTGACACCAACTCTGGCCTCCTCTGGTAACTATTACTCACATAAAGGAATCCAGCCTTAAGACTCTTATTCTGCGGGGCCGGGGCCGTGCAAAGCCTTTTGCAGATGAGGAATATTGGCACTGAGCTGTGGGCGCTGGCGCTGCCCCTGTCCCCAGGTCAGGCCTGACCCCCACCCCCAGCTCTCAGGTGTCACAGCCGACAGTCAGGCCCAGGCAGCGGGAGAGCTGACCGGAGCCCAGGACCGACTGGGTGCCACAGGGCGTCCCAGCCGCTGGTGCCTAGAGCCCGTCTGAGGACGGATCTCCCCTTCCAGCGCGGCCCCCTCTCTTGCTGTTCTGTTATTCTGTTCCATTCCATTATTCTATTTCATTTTTTAATATTCTAGCTGTGACCTACTAACTCGATTTCATGACCCACTAATGGATCATAGCCCACGGTTTAGACAACATTCCTGGGCAGGGATCTGCAGCCAGAGGCGGATCGGGGAGGGCCTGGGAGTGAGTGGGCTTGGACCATACACGTGGGTCCTGAGGCTTCGATGCGACATTCCTGTAAGGTGAGCATCGCTGCCCCCCATGCAGGGCTGAGGAAAGCAAAGCTCGAGAGGCCTGCTCTGCAGCCCCAGTGGCATGGGGGGTTGCAGCCAAACCCACCTGAGTGCGCAGCAGGAGGAAGGAAGGCTGGCATCGGGTCTGAACACCAGGACGCTTCCCTCCCTGCGCTGCGCATACTTCAGTCACCTCAGAATTAAGATGGGAACCACGGACCACTGCCCCCTTGGCAAGGACTCCCACCAGAGCATCCCTGGAGGGTGCCTGCGAGGCCCTGGGCATGGATGTTGGGGGAAGACTCATGCCGTGCTACTCTGGTGACCTCACGCACCCTCTCTGGGTCCCCGTGGTACCACCTACAAGAAGAGGCTGGATTCTTTAACCTTCCAAAGGCCGGCGCTCATCCACCTCAAGGATTCAGTTCAAAAAGCCAGAAGTGCCTACCCCCAGCATGGACAAGACAGGGACCTTCAAGGAGCAGGCTGGGAGGCTGGGCGGCGGCCAGGCCAAGCAGAAGAACTGGGACCCTCCGCAGCCCTGGGTTTCCCGCTGCTGATCAAGGCCTGAACCCCTCTTGGCTCAGAGTATGGGAAGCTCACCACCTCTGGAAGCACAGAGCTCGACGTGAGGCCCCGAGTCGGTGTTTGGTTAGAAGCCCTTGCACTGCTTCCCTGCCCATCCCCCACACTCCCAGCACCTGGGACCCGCCGCCAGCCCAGCACACCTGTGTCTCAGGGTCAGCCGTAGCCGGAAGGCCCCTCACATCACGTGGGGCCAATGAGTCAGGTTTCTTGGGCACCTACCTGCTGAAGTCCCCCAGAGGTAGACGGGAGGGGTCGGTCCATCGTCAGTGCCTGGGGCCTCCCAGCGGTTCACACCTGCTCTCCAGCCCCCACCCCCAAGGCAGCCAGAGGGGTCCCCCGAACCTCAGACCTGCCCCTGTGGAGACCCCTAACACTCCCCTCCTCAGGTTGGAACCATCCCTGGGGTTCGAGGCCTGGGTCTAGGGAACGGGGGAGCCCCTCAGGAAAGCCATGAGCAGGCTGCTTCTGCCTCTGACAGCTCCGCATGGGGCATCTGCGTCCCGCCGACACGCCGCGCCCCGACCCACGGGCTCCACGCGCCCGCCCAGCCCTGCGCCAGCCCCCGCAGATGGACGGCCCTGGTTCAGCGTGCAACGCCCGAGACCAACAACAACTGACATTTTGCCAAATTCGTCAGTTTCTGAATCCCTCCCGGCCTCCTGTGGAGAAGACAGGGGGACGCAGGCAGACGGGCAGATGGCAGGTCAACGGCTGCTGAACTTCTGTTAGTAAGAACCACGGGGACTCCAGCGCCAGGTCAACGGGGAGGGAGGTCTCTAGCGGCCAGCCAGGGGGCTCTGCGTCGGCCTGGGCGGTATTGTTCATGAATGACCCAGATTTGGATCCAGAAGAAGCCTCCCAAGAACAGTGAGGGGCGGCCCAGCCGTAAACGCTGGTGTCCTCGAAGACGGAGCTGTGTCTGCGTCCAGGCGGGTCCAACACGCGAGAGTCACAGGTGCTCCGGGTTCATTTGCTCACAGATCGGCTGAACGACCAGCCCAATGAACGGTAGGCGCCTGGCCGCTCTGGCCGTCTTTCCAGACTTTTAGAATCTTAACAAGATAAGACTGATAATGATAAACACAAAGTCCTAGAAACGGGTGTAAGTCTACGCCTGAACACTAACTGGTACGGCTTAACTCACACGGTAACGGGTGCGGCTGCCCCAGCAGAGATGACTTCCTGCGTCTCTCACGGCTCTCGCAGGGGCTGCTGGCCAGTGGGCCGACCCTGAGCAGCAGCCCCAGCACAGCCACGCCACAGCCTCGGCCCCTCTCCCCGCGTGTGCGAGGTTCAAGGGCACGAGCAGAGGGCTATGAGCGCCACACAGCGGATCGGCCCCGAGATGGGGCCTAGGAAGGTCCAGGCCGCCCCATACCACTGGCCTCCGACAAGCTGTGGGAGGTTTAAGGGAGAAGCTGATCGGGGCCCTTCATCTGCATTCAGACATTTAATACGCATTTAAAGAGCATGTTTAGACGCTTTGGGGAAGGCAAAAGGAAGGAGAAAATGAACAGCAAACCCAGTAAGAAAGTGCACTATACAGTGGGATGAGAGCGTGCTGAGTTCATGTTCTGCTGCAACCCCCACCCCCATGACTAAGGGGCAGCCGTGCAAAGGCTCTGAGACAGAGGCACACCAACCCGTAGGAGGACAGCAATGGACAGGGTGACTGGGGCCACTGGGGAGGGGGAGGAGGCAAGGCCATCACAGGGATGGGTGGGGGCCTGCACAGCACTGAAGGGACGCTGGCTCTTACTCTGAGAGAGACAGGGAGCTTCTGGAGGAAGCCTCTAGAGCGTCCCACAATGACCTGCCCCGACTCTCCCTTGTGAGGACACGCGCAGGTCCCCAGGGTCGCCTGCCCCCTCTGCAGGGAGGGGAGCTCACACGCTTGTGCGGCCACTGCGGGAGCCAGGCCGTCCCTCAGCTCGTCAAACACGGAGCTTCTGCAGGAGCCAGCGGTCCCTCTCCTCCGCGCACACCCAGAGGGCCTGCGAAGCGGACGCAGACACGTCCCCGTGTACCTATGGTCGCGGCAGCAACAGGTGGCTCCAGCCCCCGTGTCCGTGGACGGAAGCAGAGCGCGGCCAGCCCCGGCGGGGTATGGTTCTGCCCCAGACAGGAAGGAAGGTCTGCGACGGGCTACGGCACGCGGGGACCATGAACACATGACTCTGAGTGAGGAAACCGCACGGTGTCTGGTTCCGTTTCTGCGCGGTGTCCAGGAGAGGCCGATCCCCGGAGACAGAGAGCAGTGATGCGTGGCAGCCAGGTCCGGAGGGAGGGGACGGGGCACGAGGCTTTGTGGGTGCAGGGTCTCCGTGGAGGGTGATGAAACCCGAAGGAGACAGGCCATGGCCGCGTAACACGGGACGCACAGAAGGCCGAGTGACGGTAAAGTTACTCATTTTCGGATATGCATCTGACCTCCAGGCCGGCCTACCCCAGTAATCCACACTGAAGGCCGTGCTGGCCGCCCATGTGAGAGGTGCCTGCCTCCCACCCCTGACGCAGGGGGCGGCCACTAGCTCAGCACACAAATTCGGGAGCTGGTTGTCGCCAACGGCTAACCGCTGCCAATGCCGACTGCAAACCCCGGCGGGCCCAGCCCAGCCCTGAGCAGCTGTGTCTCAGCCTTGAGCCCAGAGGCACAAACCAGGGTAAGGATCTTCCCAGCCTGCAGACTGGGAGGGACTGGCCCGTGCCTGCCAGGAGGCCACCGCCAGCCTGTGGTGCCCTTGGAGGGTCTCTGACCGCGGGGCCGGCCGCAACGCGTACGCACGGGCACGTGCGACTGCCTGCCACTCCAGCTTGGGAGCTGGCCCAGGAGGTCACTGTCCTTCCGATTCCAGTGTCCACCTCCCATGTGCCCTGTGGCAGGAGGTCACGACGAAGAAGGGGAAAGAAGCCACTGGGGGCCAAAAGAATTCGGTCCACTGATTTTCATAATCCCCTCCTGTGAACGTCCTCCCCAAAATAGCCAAAGGAAGCAGAGCTAATATTGCCCCTCCAAGAAGTGTTCTGTGCCCTCCCCAATACCGCAGTCCCCCTCCCACACCTTCAGCCTGAGCTGGGGCCACGTGGCTCCTGTCCACTGAAGATCGATGTGCTGCCCTTACATGATCCTTTCTCACTCCAGCTCAGCCGGTGGAAACGGCAGGATTTTCCAGTAGACACGATCTGGAAAGTTGGCCCTGGTAGCACCCTAGAAGTGTGTGTTTAATTACGCAGACACTGAAGCCCGGGGCACGGGAGGCAGCTCGGGGAGCGCTGGCCCTTTGATTGGGGGGTGGGCAGCAAGTGGATATTGTGGGTGGACAGCAAGGATGGACAGAAACAAAGAGTGGCTAGGTTGGGCCACAGTCACTCCCAAGTGAGTCCCACGAGCCTGCCATCCCTCACTGGGCTCCCCACTGTCCCACCCAGGACAGCCCCAGCTCGGCAGGTGGCCTTTCCATGGCCTGGCCCATGACGCCTGATCCTTCTGCACTATGCAGGCAGGGGCATGACCCCACTCTAGCGCCTTCCATGGCTCCCCAGCAGCTGCAAGATAAATGGGATCTGGTTCTAGGGCTTCCAATCCCAGCGCTACCACCTCTTACCTGTATAACTTGGGGGGAATGACTTAATCTCTCGTCTCAATCCGTCATTAAGAGAAGACTTAACCGAGCAGCCAGCATGCTCTAAGTCTGGAGACAGAGCAGAGAACTACATAGCTCCCCCCAGCAAGCGGTAAGAACACTCCCCCACCGGAATGGAGACCCCATGGGAACGGAGTGGGAACTCTACATCCACCAAGGAAAGAGGAAGGGGTAAGGAGCGGCTGCCAGGAAAGGGTCCTCTTTTCTCATCTCCCGAAAGGCAGGGAGAGGGTAAGCCAGGTAGACACCTGGGGGAAGAGCGTTCCAGGCAGAGGGAGTAGCATGTGCAAAGGTCCGGTGGCAGGAGCAGCCTACCCATAGTAGATCAAATGGGGCCTGTGTCCACAGGAAGAACCTGGCTCCAAACTCCTGAGCAGCTCCTCGTTTCAACCAGAATAACCACCAAAGGAGCGAATCTGTTTGATTTTCGATTTATCATTCTGGTTGCTGTCTGGGTAGACCTTGGGGGCGAACATGGGGCATCTTCACACTAGTAAGCCTGAGTGCATGCACGTCACCAACTCTACGGGATTACTAGTATGACTAGTAATTTCCCCACCCAGCCAAGCCTGCATCACGTCTCCGGCTGAACACAGACAGCCTGGCCCACACAACAGTTTAGTAAGCGTTAATGATTATGGACAGAGCACTCAAGCTGGAGGGCAGGCCCGCAGAGGCAGGGGTTCGTTTAGGATAGAGGAAGGGACCGAGCCGAGCGAGCTCTGGGTGGCGGGTCCTCCTCTTCCCTGTCCATCTTGCTCCCTGTCCTCACCCCCGAGGGCATGCCGACACCCCACGGTCAGAGACACAGGTGTCTAGTCCACCTCTAAGAACGGCAGCAGCCCCCTGCGCACCCCCAACCCTTGGTCCTAGAGGGGACGGCCAACCACAACCCCACCCAGCCCCTCGCTGGGGTCTCTCCCTGGCATTGTGCACGAGGACGCCGGCTCTTTGCTGTGGAGTCACTGGTTGGGGCCGATGCTCTGGCCTGGGCCCAGGAAGGAGCCCACCTGCCCACCACGTCCTCCTGCTCTAACCCCTCTGTGTTCAGTGTGGGGGCTTCCTCTGACACTCAGAGGACAGGGTTGCTGCCCGCCCAGGCATCCTTCCAGGGCAGGATTCTGGAGCCAGGAGCTGGAGGTTGATTAAATGGTTATTTGTTTTGCCTTCCAAGTCAGAGGGGGGAATATGGACCCTAGAGAGCATTCGGGAGAAAAGTGCTACGTGATGATTAGTTAATATTTTATGGGCCCATAAATACACTAAGTGCCATGTAGCCAAACACGGTCAGTCCCTGCTGCCAGGAGCCCAGCTGGCAGGTGGCACACTCGGGCCACGGCTGATATCCAGGTTCCTCGTTGGCAGCCACTGAGGGTCCCTCTGAGACACAGGGTCCAGGCAGGGGCTCCTGGGCAAGGCCACTGCTCATCTTTGCTCTGCGGTTGGAACTCAGCGCCTGGGGAGCTGCCCACAGCCCAATAACTCAGCCGCTGTGCCCTGGGGGCCACCAGGAGCCCCTTCTCTGCCCCTTCTCTGCCCCACCCACGCTCAGTCTCTGCACAGTTTTCCGCGTGGACCCGACGGGGCCCGGCACAGCCCAGCTGCCCAGTGTTCGCAGCCTGAAGGGACCCACAGTAATCACGAAAGCCACCAGCCCCCTGGGCTGCTGATTCCATCCCAGGTTTTCAAGGGACAGAGACCACTCTTTTGAGAAGTATTTTATTCTAAGAGTTTGCAAATTCATGGCCGAGAATGAAAGATGCAATGAACCGTGTTTTACACACGTTTGGCTTTCTCGTAATAAAAAGAGCACCTGGAATGTTCTAAGTCTTTGTGCCGTACTTACTTCGGATCAAATGCCGGTCCCCCACCCAGAGCTTCTGCGCACTCTAGCCACCCGCCTGCCCCTACAGGGGACCCTCCTCCCAACGTCAGGACTCATCAGTCCAGTGGCCCACATTCAGAACACCCCGCAGAGACCCCTCTTCCTCTTCTCTCCAGATATTTCTGGAGTGTCACCATATTTACACACTTGTTTAACAGATACTCAAAATCTCAAATCAGACGACACAGGGGAAGTGCTTTCAAAACCAGTAAATCGCTCTACAAACACGAGGTGGTATTACCAGCTCAAGAAGCGCCTGTCCTCCAAGCCCTCCGGAGGCCCCCGGGCTCTCTCCCCCGGCCAGCTCTCCTCAGCTCCTGGGCGGCACCCCCCCAAAAGCTTCTGCTCCAGGCTACCAGGGACCTCACCTCTCTCGTCCCCGGGAGCAGAAGGGGTCATGTTCCTTTCACCCTGGGGGCGGGGAGTAGCAGAGGCCCAGAGTGGACAAGCTACTGTGGGGACGCCACACAGCAAGTCAGTGCCCAGGGCAGGACGCTGAGCCTTAAAGCCTTGTCCACTCAATTCCCTCAAGAACAGAGCTTTCCAGCTTAATACTTTTGGGGAGGAAAAGGGTAAGTCTTTGTTGAAGAAAAAGAAAACTCCAGATAAAACCAAGCATCGCTGAAGAATAACAGAGCTTTATCTCAATTTTCTGCTCGCACAGCCAGGAAGGCCCTGGGGAGTATTTCTAACGCTCACTCGTAAAACACAAGCCATCAGGCCCCTTGGGTGCTATGTCCCGCCGCCCCGACCCCCTTCACCTGGGGACAGCTCTGCCTGGTCAGCGAGAGGGAGCTTTGGAACAGGAAGCCGGTCTCAGAGCACCCCCCACATGGCCAGGGCCTGCCAGGATCCCCGTGGATTCTACCCAGGGGGCAGGTGGCCGGACAGGCCCTCTCCAGCACTCAGGGCCGAGCGCTGTCTGACCCCCCCCGACCCCCATGCCCTTTCAGGGCCTCCTCTCTACCCCCACACCCCTAGGCTCTTCCCTCAGCTAAGGCCACGGCCCTGGAGACGTGGGCTGGACAGACACCCGGACTCTCCTTTGTCCCAGCTGAGCGATCACATCCTCCAGGAGTCTCTCATTTTGGTCCCCGTGTGGTTCCCTCACACTGCACCTCGCTCCGCTCTTTCCAAAGCCCTGGGGATACTGGAAGGTCTGGGAAGATAAGCATTAAACGCCGCATTCCTTGTTGAATCATGGCCTCGAAAGGGAAGGCGGGCGTCTTGTTTTCCATTCTATCCTGGGGCCTCGTATAGCACCAAGCACAGATCTGTGGAGCACCTACGGGGGCCCCTGCAAAAGGATGGACGGACAGATGGATGGACGGATGGACAGATGGATGGACGGACAGGTGGACGGATGGGTGGACGGATGGACGGATGGATGGACGGACAGGTGGACGGATGGACAGACGGATGGACGGACGGATGGACGGACGGGTGGACAGATGGGTGAACGGATGGATGGATGGATGGACAGACGGGTGGATGGACGGATGGACGGATGGAAAATCGTGTAGATGAATACGAGTAATGAAAGGATGGGTGGGTGGATGATGGACGGTTGATGGCTCGGGGAACAGATGGTCCAAATGGACAAACAGACGATGGTGGCTGGGGACAGAGGGGTGGGTGGACGAACAAGCAGGAGGACGGCTGTTGGAAACGGACAGGTCAGTGGGTGGATGGGTGGACACACGGGCAGATGGCAGGGCTGGAAATAAAAGTCTGGTGTATCAGGATCCAAGTTCCCTGCCTTCCCAACCCTCCCCCCCCACTCCCCTTTCCCAGACATGGCTCAGCTACAAGCTGACAGTGACAAGTGACAGGGGCTGCAGACCCAGGTGGCCTCTGGTTGTCAGGAAGTCTGACAGTCGGTCTCACAGAGAACCACATCCCTCCTTGTCGTCCCCGAGCCCCGCTCGGCTCCCTCGGTGTCCGAGAGCGGAGAGGGGAGGCAGGCCTCTACCACCGCTTGTAATCACGAGGAGCAAACACAACAAAACACTCCTTCCCCGGCTCGTTCCCAAAATAGCCTCTCTCGCCACCCAGACACGCTGGCTGGCTGGCTCTCCCTCATTCAGACCTGACTAGGCAGATTTTCTAGAGCCCTGAGCTGGGGGGAGGGAGGGAGGCTGGGAGAGGCTGAGACTTCCACGGGGTCCGGGGCAAGAATGACCCGGGCAGCACCACCCGGCGGGGCAGCTAGGAGCAGAGCCGGGCCAAGCCCCGTGCCAGGGGCTTGCTGATCCTCCACTACCCAGTGCACCCTACGGGGAAGGCATCGCTACCCCATTTCACGTACGAGTAAACCGAGGCCCAGACACGGGGAGTGAAGCCTTCAGGCCACATAAGCAGCTCTTCCCACGACCCTGGGCCTCCTCATCCTGGGCTCTGCCAACCAGTGTCAGGGGGAGAAAGCTGGTCCTGAGCAGTCAGGGAGGCTTCCTGAGGGAGAAGGCAGGATTCAAGAGAGCCGCCCTGCCTAGAGCCAACGGTCGTTGCCGGAGGGCCGTGAGCTTCTGCTCCCTCGCCCGCGCAGAGGGAGCCGCGCCCGGGAGGCCCGGTGCGGGGCTGGAACCCAAGAGGAGAGGCGCCTCTAACAGGTGCTGAGCCAAAACACTTGGGGGCACTCAGGAGGCACAGGGCCTGACCCTTCTCATGCGCAGAGCCAGGGAGGTTGGGCTGAGCCCGGATGGGCGCAGGCTGAGTCCCCCGATGCCAGGGAACCAGACCTGAGCTGAGAGGAGCACAGGAAGAAGGCAAGAACCAGCGGCCTGAGGCGGGAGCCCGAGGCAGCCCAGCCCAGGACACGACAGCTCTGCCCCCCCGGCCCCGCCTCTGTCCAGATAGCACAGCACCGGATTCCCTGCGGACCTTGGGCCACGCGCTTCCCCCTGCTGCCCAGGCCCTGCCCATCCTCCCGCCGGCCTCCCCTCTCCCCCAGAATGCCAGCAGGAACCCTCCAGACACATGAGCCCGCTCAGACGGCCACTCCTCCAAGACCCTGTCCACAGCCCCTCACCAGCTCCCTGCAAACGGCTGACCACTTTCTCTTCTAGGTCAAATTTCGGCAGGGCTCAAGAGCACGCGACGCTGGGTATTCTGCCGCAAACACTTGCTGAACGACCGTGGTCCTCTCCAGGACCCGTCCCTGATACGAGCCCCCAACACCTCCCTTCCTCACCCCCAAGGGCCAGAGCAGACGTGGCCACAGCGAGCTTCCCCACAGACCACACTGTGCCCCAGCACCCCCATACTCCCTGCATGCCTCCCAGCCCACCCCAGCACAGCCTGAGCTCCCAGCCATGTCTTCCCACAGACCCCGGCCCCCAGGGTGCCCCCACACCCACCACAGCATGTTCTGTCTTCCACCTGCACGGGCCTCCCAGCTGGGTCCTGCCTGTCCCCTGGGGCTCAGCTCCCCTCTGGCGGCCCCCAGGGTGCTGTCTTGTCTCCCCAGGGAAGCCAGGCCACAGAGTGGTGGGAAGGCAGGTGCTGGCTTGAGCCGGGGCAGAACTCAGGCATCCTGGGGCCCCTAACTGGCCGTGTGACCTTGGGATTGTTGCTAGACCTCTCTGAGCCTCACCTCTCCGGGTTCTGCCGGGAAAGGAGGGGCCGCCTAAAGACTTTGGAACAGAGAGAATTCGACCTAGAGCCCTGGTCACAGAGGTGACAAGGAAAGCCAAGGCAGTCCCGAGCGGGGCACGCAGAAGCTGCCACCTCCCTGGGCCAGCTGGAGGTGTCAGGACAAGATCAGGTCCCTTGGCCGCATCGGGAGCCCTGGGACTGTCCCCCGGGAGCTGGAGCCCCCAGAGGCCCCCAGCAGCTGGCAGGGAGGGTGGGTGTGGTGCGCATGTGCGGGTTATCGGGCCCATGGACCCGGACAGGAGCGAGCCGCTTCAGGGAACCCTTTGTGTTTTGTCTTCGTCCCTGGGCTACGAGAGCGCTCGGTCTGCTCTATCAGCAGCCGTCAGCGCCGTCCGGTGTGCTGGCGGGTACGTGGCCTGGGGCCAGGATCCCTCTGCAGAAGTCCCCTTCCGCACAGTGAACCAGCCTCCGCCTGTCTGGAACATCAGGGTGCTGACGAAGCACAGACCACCCAACGCAGGCCGCACACCCGCAGCGATAACCGCTCACGGGAAGCCGGGGCTCCACGCCCTCCTCTGCCACACAAATCAGAAACGCCAGTAAAACCCGTGTGCCGGATCCACCCTTCCTCCGGTCAACGAACCCTTACTGACGTTCAGAACCACACATTGCCTCGTCCTCAAGGGGCTCACTTAGCCCACGAAACAGCCACCCCCACACGGGCTGTTTTGAGAACTCAGACCCGTCTGTGACTGTTCCCACAGTCCAGGTGGGAAACTGAGGCACAGAGACATCGTCTGCCCAGGGAGGGCTCAGCGACTGTCGGTAGCGTCAGAGTCCTGACGGCTGCCCCCTCCCCGCTCCCAGGGAGCACCATCAAGCCCCGCTCCCAACTCCAGCTCCTCCCGGGCACCCGCACCTGTCCTGCAACTTCGGTAAAACATAAAATGAAACAAAAATGTGCAATTCTGGATACTTTCCTGGAGCAGAGCCAGGACTCAAACAGTCATGGTGGGTTCGGAGCTCCAGCTCCCCAACCATCTCCAGGCCTCGAGCGGCACCGTCGGGCCCCATGTGTGCAGGCCACAAACATGGAATGAGCGCCTACTGTTTGCCGGCCCCGTTTTAGCCACCAAAGAGGACCCTGAATGGGGGGCATGTATCTCCGCGATTTCGTTTGTGGGACGGAATAAGGCGGGCCGGGGCACAGGTACATAACACAGGACTGGAAAAGGGCTAGGACTGCATGGTCAGGTGGGCCTGGAGCCGACGGTGGCGGGAAGAGAAGACAGATCTTAGAAAAAAGCATGTCGGCTAGAGGGAGACACTGTCCCGGGCGGCGTTCATGGCAGGCAGACGGGCCCCACCTTCCTGCTTCCTGGGCTGGACATGAAGGGGAGACAACCCAGGCCTACAGGGGTGCTCTCAAGGTTTTCGTACTACCTCTCATTTTGTGGGGAAACTGAGGCTCCGAGTGGAAACCTGGCCCAGCTCCCGCTCCCAAGGAAGAATGAGGCCCAGACCCCGCGACCCCCAGGGGAGAGCCACCGCCCAAGAACACCAAGTCCACCTACTCCTGCCCTCAGAGCACCCCCCATTGCCATGGCAACTGCCTTAAAGGGCCCTGCTGCCCCGCGCGAGGTGGCGAGGTGGACAGCGTTGGGAGTGTCTGGGCTGCGCTCGAAGCTGCTCAGGGCCTGAGAGTGCGGAGCCAGGCAGACGCTGTGCCTGCCCCTCCAGCACCCCCCCAGGGCCTGGCACATGCTCAAAGGCCCACCTCAAGAGCCACGGCTTCGGTTCAGGACCTCGGAGCTGTCCGTGCCCGGGGGCCTGTGTCCTGGCCGCCGCTGCCCCGCCACTGCCTCCTCCGCCCCTCCTCCTCCTCCTCCTCCTCCAGCCCTGGCCTCCCTCAGTCCCTTTGCTCCTGAGGTCCCACGTGCCCGGCCAGCCTCCAGGCCTGGCCTCCCGCCCACACGCCCACTCTGCTGGGGCACGGATGCCCAGGAGGGCAGCACGGAGCCAGAGGCAAGTGGGGAGGCCAGTGGCCACACCCTCCCTGTGGGGGGCTCAGGAAGTGAAGTTATGGGAGGGCTGGGGGGCAGGGGGTGTCTTGCAGGAGGCACAGGTGTGGCCGCAGGACAGGACACGGGCAGGGATGGCAGGAGGGAAGGGTAGGGGCTCACTAAGCCCCTCGCACCGAGCTTCCGGGCAGCCGGCCCTGCTCTCCGCCAGCTGTTACGGCTCCTAAGGCAGGTGAGTGCAAACAGATGAGAGTTCTGGCCATCAGCCTCCGCGAACATCCCCCACAGGGCAGGTCTCCAACCAGCCTCTGGCCCTCCTGGGGTGTGGTGGGAGTGGAGAAGCCTGGGGACAAACCTCAGGCCAGGAGTAGCACCAACGTGAGTGGGGTGACCCCTTCCGTGTGTAGGAGCTCACAAGGGAGCTCCCCTGCCCCTGCCTGTCACCAGGGCAGCGCCCCACCCCCACAAAGGACCCCTCCCCAGGTCTTTGGTAGTCCTACCTGAAAGGTTTGGGGGGACACTTGCTTCCCAAAACGAGGATGGACAGATATCCTTGACATGAGGCAATCAGGCTGACATCTACTGACTGCACTGGTTTCTTGGAGCTTCTCTAACAAAGGGCCGTGAACTTGGTAGCTGAAGACAACGCAGCTTTATTCTCTTACACTTCCAGAGCGCAGAAGCCCAACGGGGTCTCACCCAGCTAAGATGGGCGTTTCGGGGGATCTCACTCCTCCCGGGGAGCTCCTGCCCTCTGCTGCCCCGCCCCCTCCACCTTCAGAGCCAGAGGGAAGCATGTCCACATGTCCGCATCCCCCACCCTCTCCCACCCCCTCCCATCTCTGACTCTGGCCCTCAGCCCTGCTCTTTCAAGGATCCCGTGACTCCACCTGGCCCCACAAGAACCCAGCGCGCGCTCCCTGTCTTCAGGTCAGCTGATCAGCAACCCTAATCCCATCTGCCCCTTCATTTTCTCTTGTGGGGCAAGAGCACCTACTCCCGGGCTGTGGGCTTCCTGGGGGGGGGGGGGGGGCATTACTTCACTTAGCAGGTGAGCGACTGCCAGGTTCCCACCTGCCCGGAGCACTGCACAGGGGGTCCCCATGGAGCTTAGCTCCCTGCCCCCACAAAGGGGGGTGTCATTACCCAAAAGATCTGCCTCAAAACAGCCGGGCCATGGTGACGTACAGCCTGGGGGCCTTGTCAGGTCTGGAGAACACCAAGTCTCCACGTGTCTACCCAGAGGCCAGGGGAGGCCCCAGGCTGCATGAGAGACGCTCAGCTTAAACCACTCCATGGGGGCTCAGACCACCAACGCCCCCGTTCACTCCCCCGGCACCATACCTGGGACGCAGAAAGTGCTCATTCATTTACCAAGTGCCCCCAGGGGGGCACTGAAAAAAGCTCGGGCTTTCGAGGGAGAACTCAGGACCCACCTGGGACCCAAGCCTGGCTGCCAGGCGTCGTCCCGGGTCAACCAAGCACCTCAATTGAGGAGGGAATCAGAGTAACCACCTGATGGATAAAGGTGCAAACCTGCTTTTACCCTGCTCCGGAAGGGGAACCAGAGGCCCGTTCCTGAGATTCCTGAGCCTCAGTTTCCCTCCCTGCACTGCTGCCTGGCACAGGTGAAATCACGCACGATGCTTTTGCTGGGGGCTAAGCCCCACGGTACTCAGTGCTGCGCTGGGCCTTTCCATCCATCAACTGCTAAAGAAATAGGCACACGTGAGCCCCAACCTTTCAGCTTGTAGCCGGTTTACCTGGGTCCGGCTCTCTCCACGAGCTCTACGGACAGCACGTTCATCCCATTTCACAGATGCAGAAGCTGACGCCGGAGAGGGTCCAGTCATTAGTCACCCAGCTCTTGAGGCTAGTGGGGGCACAGCCAGGACTCACACCCTGCCGCCGCCGAGTCTGCTCCCAGCCACCGCAGCATGGCACACCGCGGGTGCCCATGTACCTGCCAAGTGGAGAGCCGTACCTGGAAAGACCCCGATCCGCATCTTTAACTGGCAGCTCAGCACCTCTTCAGAGACCTGTGACCTATGGCCTTGTCCTGGCCCCGGAGGGCCGGGTCTCGTCCTAGAGCAAAGGCGCCACCCTGTCCTCCGCAACCCTGTCCTCTGCAACAACGTGGTCACGCCTGAGGCCACGCCCATCAGGGGCACCACCACCCCCTGGTCGGCACCAGCGTGCCCCGCGGCAGAGGGACCCCGAGTGCCTGGGTCACAGTGTGGCCAAGGCCACACGGCCTCCAAGCTGCCCAAGTGGGGACAAGAGTCGGGCTGCCATCCCCGCATTTGTGAAACGAGGCAGCACGCGAATCTGTGTACAAGCAACTCTGTGCTGCGAGAGAACACAGCGCGGGGCTCCGCACACAGATGGTCCCAGCACGGCAGGCGCAGTGAGAGCAGGACGTGCGGGAACGACGAGCTCACGCTCGAGAGAGAAGCGCCCGTGCGCTCAACGGCAACCAGCCACGCCCTGAAACGTCTCTGCGCGGCTTGTCCACACACGGTCGCCGCTCATGGCTGGTTAAAAGCTTCCCACAGGCCAGGCACTCCGTACCTCCCCCCGCAGGGAGAGACCCTCACACCTGTCACCATCACAGGTGAGGGGGCTCAGCCGGGGTTCCGCCACGTAGCCCCAGGCTGGCTCCTCTCCCCGGGGCCCCAGACCTCCACCGGCAGATGTGGGGTCTGAGACCAGAAGGCAGGGGAGGAGCCGAGGTCGAGGACGACAGCTCCTGGAACTGAGGTGCACCGGCCGGTGCCCCACACAGGATGTCCCTCATCCCTGTATCCTGGTAGGAACCTGTGAGCCCAGGGCCCCCAAGCACACCCCACAGATGGAGGAAAGCTGCGGCCTCACGAGGCTAAAGGGAGTCATCCAAGGCCCTGTGATAAGTATGAGCTCATCTGGGGTTCAAAGCCGCCTGAGTGCAAGGTCAAGGCAGGACCTCCAGGAGAGCCTGGCCCTCGGGACTGGCCCCTTGACCGTGTCGGCTGACTCATAATACGCACACACATGCCCCACTCTTAGGGGGTCTCTTCCCAGGGCTGCTGCTGTTTCCCAGGCCATGGGGAAGGTGCGAGAGGCGGCTGGGGCCAGAACGCTCGGCGCGGCAGGGTCCCTGCAGCCCTCAGGCCCGCTCGGCCCACCAGCCCGAGCCTAGGCCCAAGCCTGAGCACCAGAGACCCACAGGCCCCAGCAGCAGGTAGAGAATCGATTTCACAAAACC
Organism: Mustela lutreola; assembly: GCF_030435805.1. Taxonomy (NCBI): domain Eukaryota; kingdom Metazoa; phylum Chordata; class Mammalia; order Carnivora; family Mustelidae; genus Mustela; species Mustela lutreola. The sequence goes on along the minus strand of NC_081292.1, from coordinate 3,796,113 downwards.
GGGATCCTCACCTTTTTCTGATGGTGGGGAGCAGAGAGGGGAGGGGAGTGGGGGGAGGTCGGGGAGCGGAAGCAGCCTCAGGAGGAGCCGGGCACAGCTCCTGCTCCATGAACTCTTACAGTTTCACACGCGCACAGGGGCTGGCCGACCAGCCCTGGCCCGAAGGCCCCGACAGCCGCCATCCAGCTGGGCCTTCCCAGGAGCAGCAGAGAACACACAGCCCAGGGGCGCTGGAACCTGGCCAACTCCCAGACCCCGGCGCCTGCCCGCACCCTCCCCATGCTGCCCTGCTCCTGTGGGGGAAACGGGGGGCCCACAGGAGCAGGCAGTCTCCTAGCACCCACGGGGCCACACCTCCACAGCTCAATGAACACAGACCACGGCGTCCAGCCGCCCCACCCCTCCAGAGTGGCCAGAGAGGGCAGTGGCATCCCAGGACCCCAAGGGGAGCTGGGTGGGCAGAAGTGCGGGCTCAGGCCTCGAGGGCCCAGGCGCCCTGAGCAGGACCTCGTACAACTTCCGGGGCCCCGGGGCCACAGCGCCCAGAGGGACAGCCACATGCGTGCTTCTGCTCCCTTCTTTTTGGGAATCGCTGGGTTAACCGTGCCTTTGCCAGCCCAGCCCTCAACAGCCCACCTTCCCCTCCTCAGGGGGCTGCCCAGAAACCCCGGACCCACCAAGTCCCTTAGACTCCTGGGGCCTCGGACCCCCCACCTCAGCAACACCCATCACTCAAGCAGGTGCCTGTTTTCTCTCCTCCCCGAATGCTATGCAGGAGCGCCAGGCAGCCCCCGGCCGACAGAGGAGGGCACTGCCTCACCCCCTTGTCCACACCCTCCCCCATCTGTCACCCCTGCAGGCCACTTCCCCTTGATCAAACAACACAGGGCATGGAGTGAAACAGTCCACTCCCAGGTGGGTTCTGCTGCCGTGGGCCAGGGTCCCCGGCGGGCTGTGGAGTAGAAGGAGCGAACACGTTTCCACCTTCAAGGCTGGCCTGGGACGCCGCCCACCTAGCAGCCCCCTGTGCCCTTTCTTAGAAAGGCCAGCGGCTGACACCACAGCCCGGCCCCTGGACGTGGCCCTTGCAAGGCAGACACACAGTCACCCCCTTGTACAGATGAGAACACTGAGGCTCAGCGTCACATTAACCCGTGGCCCTTGGCGTCTGGCACAAATGCCTGGAAGCGAAGGAGCCTCGGCAACGGCCAGGAGGAGGGAAGCGCAGCCCCCTCCATCGGCTGCTCCCCGTGCCCGCCATGCTGGGGGACCCCTGGCACGGGCGCCCCCCGCACAGCCCAGGCAGCTCCTCCGGCCCCGAAACCCTTCGGACGAAGACGGAAGACGGGATGGAATGTGGTCGCACACGTGACACCGAGCTGCCCGTCTAGGGGCGCACCGAGGGCTTGTGGACAGGTGCGCAGGGGAAGGCGCCCGGCACGGTCGTCACGGCACACCTCAGGGCGACCAAACCTGACGTCCTCCAGGCCTCCAGCTCAGAAGGGTTCCTCAGGGCCTGTGAAGATCCACGGCACACACAGACCGTTCCGACGGCCCTGCAGAGCTGCGGCGCTCTATTTATGTCGTGAAAGCGGTTCTGGAGACACGGGAGGGAAAACACCAACGGTACAGGGATGGTCGGGGTAGAACGAGCCGTTTTTGTAGAACAAATACGCCGGAGAAGCAGGCGGCAGCTGTATGCGTGTCTGGTAAGTGTGGACGGGCCACATCTGGAGTCTGAACCACAGCTGCGGGAGGAGGGAGCAGGTCTTCCTCCACACGCTTCTTACTGGTCTGACAAGGACCACGTAGGATCGGTGCCACTGAGGTTTTGGTTTTTAGGGTGAAAACCATCCCTGTGGGGGCAAGTGTGGGCAGTCTGACCTCCCCACCTCCAGCCTTCTCGGAGACGTCCCCACCCTGGGGCCGCGGCGGGGCCCAGAGCCCGCCCACGACAACCACCTGTGGCGGCATCACCCTCACTCCCTCTGCCACAGAGCCACAGGGAGCCAGAGTGTTAGGGGCCCTGCTCAGCTCCGCCTCTAGATCTCGCTCATCGCCTGGGCCCCTTCGCACAGCCACATCCGTTCTGAGAACACCATCGGTAAAGAGAAGGAAGCACACAGCGAAAGCCAGCTCACAGGGGCGCAGGCACAGGCCCTGCCATTCTGTTCCTGGAGCAGAGGCGGCAAAGCTAACCCCTTCGCAGAGGGTTCCCAGACCCCAGTGTCCTGGCCCCAGAGACGGACACCCCATGTTCAGCGCCTCTGTCCCTCCCTTTCCTGGCTGATGCCTCCCAGGTGATGCTGCCCCAGACCCCCAGGGGCACCACCCTCACTTCTTTGCTCTGTGGCCCCAGTAGCAGGACCCTGGAGACTGCCGGGGGAGGTGAGAGATGCCCCCAGAAGCTCTGACGGGCAGGAGGCTTGTGGCTCTGTCCCTGCACAGTGACGCTGAGCCCACCCCTAGGGCCACGTGCTTACATTCCTTCTCTGTTCCCAAGTGTGTGATTAGTCACTGCCCCCTTGTGCTAGGCCCACAGTGGGCACAGCAGGAACCACACTGGCCCGGACCCTATGGGGTCCACAGTCCGGTGGGACAGGCAGACGGCAAGTGTATGAGCACACTCCGTTCACGCTCTGATGATTGCTGTGAAGGGGACACTGGGGGCCAGGAGCGGGGAAACCTGCATCAGGCCGGGTGGGAGTGGGAGCCAATGCCAACAGCAGCCACTTGTCGTGGGACCTGCCAAGGCTCAGTGGCCAGCCCCCATCCCCAAGCATTTATTTAATTCCCAGGATCCCAGGAGGTGCTCCCTGGGTTCCTCTGTCGCAGCGGGCACAGCCCCGCCCACTGACGTCAGCAGCTGATCGGAGGCAGAAGCTGGGGGCAGGACACTGTGTCAGCCCCTCCGCACCCGGCAGTGGCCCGGTGGGGAGCCCAGGCTTTCAAGGGGGTCACTGCAAGGCCCCTGTCACCTCCTACTTTTTGCTCAGTGCTCTGGGCAATGCCACATCCAGGAGCTACAATGGCCAAACCTCAGTGGCTAGTCGAAATCCACTCACTTGGGCAAACGTAGAAAAACCAACAGCCAACACCAGGCAGTATTAAAAATCACACTACAAAACGGTCTCAAAATAGATCCCAATACACAATTCCCATGGCAACGGCCCCACGCCTGAGGACCGTCTCCGGGGAGTGTGGAGCAGAGGGGACATGGGGCAGGGTGGGCCCCGGTTCTCCAGGACATGGCCTGGAGCAGGACGGAGGGGGTCCAACCCCTCTTCAGGGCCCATGCCTTCTCCAAGGACCATGTGGGGAACGACTTGAGGGTCTAGCAACATCCTAGAATGTATGGGCCGGGGGGCCATGCGGAGAAGCAGCCCAGACCCTCTCAGACTCCTCACCAGGCCTGTCTTCCCAGAGTCACGGGGCAGGAGGCGAGGTGCCAGGCCTTCCAGAGCAGGGGAGCTGGGGAGTAGGCAGCCCGGGCAGCTGGGGGGTCCAGGAGCCGGACGAGCCAAAGGCAGAGATGTCAACATGTTCAAGCCGCGCTCCACGGACAGCGCCCCCACCCGCCCCACTTTAGAACGGGGTGTGGGGACAGAGAATGACAGGCAGGACGCTCTGGGACCTTGGGTCCAGCGACCTGATTCCCCTCTGAGTGGCCAAACCAACACCAAGAAAACTGGCTCCAAACCGTGCCCGGCGGTGACGGGAGGAGACCGGCGGGTGCTTCGAGCTGGGGGAATGGGGGGCGCAGAGGGGCAGGAGGGAGGCCTGAAGAGCTCGGGCCTCTCTCGGGGGTGACGCGCAGGTGCTAACACCGGCCGGGGCGGGGGCATTGCATGATCTGTGAAAATGCTAACACCCATGGATCGCACACTTGGGAAGGAGCTGGAGGACACACGAACTACTTCCCAACGAAGCCGGACAAAGAGGAAGGCCTGGCCGGGCCTGTGCCAGCAGTCACGACGGGACACCCCACCCTAGCAGCATCAGGCAGGGGACAGGGGAGCAGTGGGGACCCCGTGCATTCCAGCTATCACCTCTGCAGTCAGCGTGTCCGTTAAAGGTCCTGACGGGCTGACCTGGTACCACCAGCCCATTTCACAGATGGGGACAATCAGGTTCAGAAAGCTTCAAGAGCTCGCCAGGGTTGCACAAGTGGCAAACACCAGCCTGGAAAGAGGGCGCATATATACGTATGTGAGCAAAGTGTCAGTGATAAGTATTTCGGAGACCGGTTAAGTGCCTTGGCAAGTTGCAAAAATGCCACCCAAGACATGGCCTGGCCTCCCTTTGATGGGGGGGGGGGGGGCAGGGGGGAGCCTCAGTGCCCAGCAGAGAGGAAAGAACTCACCCCAGCATCACACTGAGCACACACCTACCCCCTGGGCCAGCCCTCCACCAAGGCTAGGCTCGGGGCCCCTTCCTCCCAGAGCCAGACCCAGCTGCTCCCACCCAAGGAGCTCTGCTGCCCAGCAGCTCCGGGCTTGCCCCTCTCTCTGGGCTCGTTGGGCTTGAGACCACTGCAGCAGGCCAGAGAGACAGAAGCCCCCAGTCCAAATCCCACAGCCGGCCCTTCTAGGGGGCTGCTCTGGACTGAATGTTTGTGTCCCCCCAAAATTCATACTGAATCTGGAAACCTAACCCCAGTGGGAGGGCATTTGGAGGTAATGTGGTGTAGATTCGATCACGAGGGCAGGGCCCCGTAACAGGAATAGTGAGTGTCCTTAGGGGAAGGAAGAAAGCAGAGCGCTCTCTGACAGCAGAAGGTGGCCGCCTACAAGCCAGGAACGGGGCCCCCACCCAGCCACGGCCCTGGTAGCAAACGTCCCAGCCTCCAGAGCTGTGAGAAATAAATCTGTGTTCTCTAAGCCACCGATCTGTGGCATTTTATTACGGCCACCTGAACTGACCAAGACAGGGCACGGGCCAGACTGATGGCGGGGTCCCCAGTACCATCTGTTTCTGAGGGAGGGGCCTAGCATGCCCAGTTCACAGAGGAGGAACCTGAGGTTCTTTCTCATACCTGGGGACATAGCAACAGAGGGAGGAGCCAGGACTGGGAGCCCCAGACCCCACAAGCCTGGCTCTGCCCAGAACACCTGGGCCATCCTCACCTGGCCAGACAGCCCCCGCCTTCTGCCCGGGCTCCGCCTCAGGCCCTCCCTCTGCCTCAGCTGACGTCTCTATGGGAACGAACAGCACCAATGCCGCCGGGGTCACCCGAGCTCAAACTCGCGTTGGCCCTGAGCAACGGCAGCAAACCGGGGCTCCAGCCCCAGGCAGAGCCGGCCGAGGCCGGCACGTGCAGCCCGTGCTTCTCGGGAAGCCGCTCCCGAGGGCCGCATCCCCTGGCAGGGCAGCCCAGGGACACGGCAGTTCCTCTCCCTACAGCTTCCCCCACACTGGGTCCCCGCCCCCGACGTCCTCACAGCCTTGTTGGAATAAAGCCGTGTGGGGTTCTAGAAATAGCACTGGCCGTCGAGTCAGACACACCAGGATTCAAATCCGGGCCCCACGCTATTTGGCTGTGTGAGCTGCAGGAAAATTACTTCATCTCCCGGAGCCCGGCTGTCCACCAGCCCCGAAAGAGCAGAGGTGGAAGGACTGAGTGAGGTAAGCTTGCCCCTGGGAAGGCCCTGCCAGGGGGCACAGGCGGTCCCTGAACTGGAAACAAAGGCCACTCAGGGTCTCAAGGATGGGGGGCCCGGGGAGGAGAGTAAGGAGACATCGTAAAGCCTCCCGCACTCTCTTCCATGCCTCCCGTCCCCCGGGCATCTTGTGCCCCCAAAATGAGCTGGGCCCGCTCAGCCCTTGCCCAGGCTGACCGCTCCCCGCTTCCAGGCACCTTCCACAGCCTGAGCCAAACTAAGCTTCTCCAAGAAGCCTCTGCAGCAGACCCCGCTGGGCTCGCCAAACCTTGCAAACCTCGGCTCCCTCCTGGGCTCGCAGCTAGCCTACGTGTGCCAGACTCCTTTGCAGTGAGGCAGGACCACGTGACCACGTGCCAAGCCCTGGGACGGGAGGGGCGAGACACAGCACTTCCAGATCCGTCCCGTGAACAAGCCCTGCCCATGCCTCCAGACTCTTTCCCCACCAGTTAGCTGAACAGAGGGGCCACGGAGGACCTGAGGACAGCAGAGCCACAAGCTGAACAGAGCCTGGGGCCCTGCAGGACCTAGTGGAGCCGAGCCTCTAGCCCGCATTCTCGAGAGCAAAATAAACTTGGACTGTGCCAAGGCACTGACCTCAGGGGTCGTTGGTCACAGCAGCGAGAGCACGCGGACGAGTGCACGTCCCTGACCGCTCGCCCGCCTCCTAACCCTTGGTGTCCCGACCAGCATCAGCCAGGCCTCGTCTCTCTCCGCCCTGTTCTGTGAGCCGTCTGAGAACCGAGACCTACGACTGCTCCTTTCTGTTCCTGGCCGGGGCTGTGCACCGCGGGCACTCATAACTCGTGCCCGATGAATGCGCGGAGATTCCTCAGAGCTGGGCCACCAGACCGCGAGGTGTGTCCCCAGTGCGTCTCCAGCCTTCGCTCGCCCCAATTCCGTGACAGCGAGCCATGAGCACATATCAGCCACGCGCCAGGCACCGTGCTCGGCTCCTCCCAAGGATGGGTTCACTTTTCCCTTCACCAAAGGAGGCACGCATCTCCACAGCCCAAGGAGGGCAGGCCACGAAGGCAGGAGAAGGCCCAGGCTGTGGGGCTCAGGGACACACACGCTTCCCTGGGAAGCCATCCAGCATGGGCTTGTCCCCCGGGCAGCCCCGCTTCCTGCTGAGGACACATATTCAGGCCATCATGGTCCGGCCCAGGTGTCAACTGTCTGCAGAGTCATCTTTTGTTTTTTTTTTTCTAAGATTATTTATTTATTTATTTATTTGACAGATAGAGATCACAAGGAGGCAGAGAGATAGGCAGAGAGAGGGGAGGAAGCAGGCTTCCTGCTGAGCAGAGAGCCCGATGCGGGGCTCGATCCCAGGACCCTGAGATCATGACCTGAGCCGAAGGCAGAGGCCTAACCCAATGAGCCACCCAGGTGCCCCCACAGAGCCATCTTCACGAGCTGCTCAGCCCCAGCTCGGTTGAGAGCCAGTCCCGGGAACTCAGGGCAAGGAAAGGAAGTGGGAACCGGTGCTGCCCCCCAAACCAGTCGGGTGTGAGTCCCACCAAGAAGTGAACGGTGGACACTCAGGTCTGGGTTTCCCCGTCCAGGAGCTCCAGCGGGGGTTGAGGGTACGGACCCCAGCCTGGGGGCTTGGAGACCAAACCAGACTTCCAGGGCCTGCCGTCTGCACACAAGATGCCTCATAGACACTGTGGTCCGCTGCAAGACGGGCACCCTGTCAGCTGAGGTGCTCGCCAACATCCGAACACCGTGTTGCTAAAACGCAAAAGCTCTCTGTGGCGGCTGGTAAACACCATCCCCTGCTTGTCACCACCCAGCCACCCGGCCCTCACATCTGCCAGCCAGGTGGATGGCGGCCCCCGCGTCCTGCCGCAGCTGTGCCTTGCCCCACGTCACATGATTCCGCGGTCACCTCTGGGTGCACAAAGCCTCCGGCAGCCGATGGGAAAACTGAGGCCGAGACACAGAGTCACACCAAGGAGAAGGGGGCCTGCCTGATCCCAAGGCCTGTGGCTCTTTCCACAACGCTTGTCCTGTGGGCTGGGCTGACCCCGAATGTCAAGACGTGCTCTTCACCGGCCCGCCGCAGCTGCTGTCCTGTGCAAACCCCAAAAAGCAGCTCAAGGCCAAGTGAGAGAATGATTTCTCGAATGACCAAGCACGCTGGAAGGTGACAGTGGGCTGGACCCCTTCACAAAGGAGAAGAGAACACCAGGGGCTCCCAAGCCTCTGTGGTGGGGGCAGGACCGGCAGCCCAGCCCCCCAGGGCCCACACCAATCACCCCCCGCCCCCCGCGCCTGCACACCGCTGGCCTCCGAAGCGCCGCCTGCCTTCCCCAGCACCTCAGGGTCAGGGGAAGCTCTGGAATCAAGACCCCACGCATGGCATGGGTCACCCCCCTTCAGGGTAAAAGGCTCCAGGATGACTCAGAGAGGTCTTTCCTGGTCCTCCGGCCCTTTGCTCTTAGGTTCAGGCGCTGAACCCACCCTGCTCTGTGGACCAAGAGCACCGAGGTCACTGTCCCTCAGGGACCACTGCCCTGTGTTTACCTGCACTCTCACAACACGCTTCTCCAGGTCACTTCAAAGGGCGTCCGGACCTCCGCTCGGGGCCACCCTCTCTGTTCTTGCTGCCAGGTCTGCAGCCAGACGCAGGGACGTCCCAGCTCTGCTGGGGGGAGGCTCCTGGGAACCCGGTCCTCATGCACCTGGGCCGTCCTCAGGGCTGAGGTTCTGAGGCCAGGTCCCTGGCTCTGCTGTGTGGCCAGGTCTGACGGCTGCAGACTCTGCTCCCTTTGAGGGCCTGAGGCTAGGGGCTGCTGGCCAGGGCCCAACAAGCTGGCCCCTGCCCTCACATGGCCAGGCTGGGCCATCGCCGGGCCCTTGCCAACATACAGGCTCCCACTTTCCAACCAAGGGCCTTGCTCTCGGACATGACAACGAGTGGCCTCTCCCCCCAGAGTTCACATGGGCCGAAAAGCTGCACCGTCCCTCCCCAGGCCAGTGATACCTAGTGCTGACATCCACGTGCTGGCCGAGACCAGGCAGCCACTACCAAGGGCCCAGAAGAGTACCGTGATGGGTTTGCAGGTTTGGTTTTAAAGCACATTTCAGAGTGATAAGCATCTGATCAGGGGCTGCATGTAGATCGTCCCCCAGATACCGCACCCCTCTTCCTCACTACAGGAACCCTAGTTTTGTTTGAATGTCCATGGGCCCACCTAGAAATACGAGGGGTGGTCACAGAACCCTGATCTGGCCAGTGACAGTGGCCATCCCTGGTGGCAGTGGCCATCCCTGGTGGCAGGGTGAGGGACGGCCAAAAAGAGCCGCTTACTAAAGATGTGGGCAGAGAAGGCAGAGGGGCTGGGACCCTGATGACCGCCCAAGAACCAGTCCTAGCCAGGCCTGCTGAAACCCTAACCCAACCTTCTGGGAAAAATCCCAAACTGTTAGACCCACTGGGGTCAGACTTTTCTTACATCAACACAGTCTTTACTGACGCAGGTAGTAAACCGTCAATCCAGAACAGTGGTGGACAGTGTGGACATCCCGGGTGACCCTGAGGGGTGAGCTGCAGACCAGCGGCTGTCCCTGAGACCCTACCGCATGCCACCCTGGGGGGCCCACTTTGCAGAGCACATGCTGCTCAGAGAGGTCAGTGAGCTCACTCAAGGCCACATAGCCTGTGAGAACAAAGGCAGGGATTCGAACCAGGTCTTTTCAGAGATTCGGGGGAGAAGTCAGGAAGGGGAGCAGCGGCACGGCCCGGGCAGAGCAGGAGCATGTGCATCCGCTCATGAATGAAGAGGCCCTTACGAAGCCCTAGTCCATGTCATGGACACTGAGTGAGGGCACGGGCACAAGAAGGAAGCCAGGACGACGGCCCACGACCGGGGGCCCGCGCCTCTCTTCTGACCCCGCAGCCTGCACTTAGCCGGGGGCTCTTTCTCAACTTGTACCCTGCCCGGCGTCCCAGGTGCGGCGAGCCAGGCCCGTGGGCCAGACTCCATGCCATCATCACGCCATGGTGACCCCGCCCCTGAGCCACCTGGCCCCACCCTGTGCCTGTGGGGACTTGGGAGTTGTCCCTGCGGCCAGCCGGTGCTGGCACCTTCTCTTCCTGCTGGCACAGCCTCCGCCCAGCGCGAGCCAAGTGTGGGCTCCTGGCTCCGCCTTGGCCAGCAGCAGCAGCAGAAGTGGGGGGACCGGAAGTTCCGGGCCTGGTCCTTGGGGTGGGGTGTGGGGGGGTGCACGGGGCGCAGGGAAGGACCCAGCTCCAGGAAGGAGCCTTCACCGGGGCCACAGAGACCGGCAGCCCTACCCCAATCTTCTGATGCTTCCTGAGGCATCACAGTGAGGGCCACAGTGAGGGCCACTCCCCGGAAGGAGCAGGGGGCCGCGCCTGAGGCCAGCGGGGTCCTGCACACCTCCAGAGGGGCCGAGGCTGGCCAGCACCCACCAGGGGCCCCTTGAGGGACAGCCCAGGGCGGGAAGTGGGGTGGGAGGTGAGCGGACAGGGCCAAGGCCGCGCTGCCCGGTGACTTCAGGCTCCCGGTCCGCCTTCCTGCCTCTCACAGCCACCACCCTGCAGAGACTGCATCTGTGCTCCCGGGAAGGAGGGCTGAAGGGTGTGGTCCCTGCCATTGTCCCCACCTCCCCACCGGGCCCCACACCGCCTCTCCCCTGCAGCCAGGGCTCCCCCTCAGGGACAACCTGCCCCGCATCCCAGCCGCTGTGGGTTACGGAGGGAGGACGCGTCCTGGGCGAAGGGAGCACCCACCGCGTGCTAGCCCCGCCATCCGTGCTCCCTCTAGGCACCCCCCGCCAGCCCTCTGAGGCTGCGACTCCGGCGAGCCCCAGGCCACAGCAGACACAGCGAGGACACGGGTTTCCTGCCGCATCGGGGGCCACCCTGCGGAGGATGGCAGAGCCCGCCGGTCTCAGTCTCTGGCTCCAGAGCTGAGGTCCAGCCCAGGGCACCCCCAGCCTCACCCCTGCCTTCACTAGGGCTCAGGGCACACCCAAGCCCAATCAGAACTCAGCCCCATCGCCGGCTCCCCCTTCCTCCGCCCATCCCACACCTGCAGACCCTCCGGCAAGTGCGTCCCCGGACACGCGCCTCACATCTGCACGTCGCGCGACCTCCTCGTGTCTGCATGCACCTTGGTTCACCACATGCCGGGTGCCAGGCCCCGAACCCTCGCCGAGTCTGCTGTACCCAGCCCACCAGCGGACACCGCGCTGGGCAGACCAGGCGAGGTTTCCCAGCTGGAGAGAGGCGGGCCAGGCCGGACGTGCCCCCAGCAGAGTGTGCGCCTGCAGCAGCTCTGACCCCGGGGCACGCTCCCCCTCGAATGGGCCGCTCCACACGGGCGCACCGAGCGGAAAGACCTGCGCAGTGGCCTGCGAAGATGCCCGGCAGAGGGACCAACCCGCGCACAGTGAGGAGGCAGGAGCACAGATCTCTCTGAAGGAGCCGGCTCCGGGTGAAGGCGAGAGGCGGACGGCACAGAGGGAGTCTGCGCATCTCAGAAGTCTGCTCTTGACCATGCAGGCTGCCTGGAGCCCCTGCGGGGGTTGGGAGCTGGGACAGGGGCTGCCCGCTGGAGGAGGCTCGCCGTGGCCCAGGGCTGGGGACGGCCCAGCAGTGCAAAGGCTAGGCGCTCCCTCTGCCAGAAAGGGGGAGAGTCCAGAATCTTACCCAGCAGGGCTGGCAGGGGGTCAGCCCCAGCTCAAGGGGTGGGGACTGACCACCCAGAGTGGACAGGCCGGCGGCCTGGAGTCCGGAGTGAGGACCTGTGCCGGGAGCATCCCTGGGGAGCAGTACTGAGCTCACCAGCAGGTGGTCCGGCCTGGAGCTCGGAGAGCGGGTGTGCACCAGCTGAGCGGGGTGTGCACCAGCTGGAAGAGGGGCCCTGCCCCCAGTGGGAAGAGGGCTCCCTTCCCAAGCTCCTGGCAGCCCCACAGACACCACGCCAGGCCCTGCAGGTACCCGGGGATTTGGCAGAAAAGCAGCAAAGTCAGAGGCAGCTCCGAGTGAGCAGAGAGGCCAAGGGGTACAGGGAGAAGCCTGATCCCGCAGAAAGCGAGACTGCCCCCCCACAACCCACCGCGCCATGCGAACACCTGCCACTCAGCTGTTGTTTTTCAAGAATTTGCTTTTCTGAAAGGCGTGGAGAATATTCTAGAACAATTAAATATAGCTTCTGTGGAAGCTGTTCCATTTACATGCCTATGTGCATTCGACAAACATCCTCTGAGGGTCTGCTCTGGGCCAGAGGCTGGTGGACAAGTGCCTCGGCCACAGTGGGGTGAAGACAGCCCTTCCAGGCTCAGAACGGGCTGAGCCGCACACAGGGTGACAGGTGTCAAGCAGGCAGGGGGCCTTGGGGCTGCAGGACACACAGGTAGGGCACCTAACCAGCCAGAGAGGGCTTCATGGAGGAAGGGGCGTTAGTGCTTGGTAACTCGGTCTGCAGGGCACAGGGGTCACGCAGCACAGGGCTGAGTCGCAGGCAAGAGCTCAGACTTCGAGGGCCCTGAGAAGACATGCCACCTGCTGTAGGCTGCTGGGAGCCATCACTGGCTTTTCAGCAAGGGAGTGACTCGATCTGATTTGATGGCCGGTGGCCAGGGCAATGCACATCAGCACAGGCCTTGAGCCATCTCAGAAATGCACGCCCGGGGAGAAGGCCAGCAGGGAACATGGTCTCAGTGCCGTGTTGCGTAACGCCCGGTGGCCCCCGCCAGCCAGCCCTTTAACAACAAATGCTTAGGTCATCCCCAGAGGAAGCCAAAAATTAGAGGGTTCCTCTCCATGCCCAGAAAGGACCCAGGCTGGGCTGGAAAACAAAACCCTAAGGAAAAAACCCAGAACACCTCGAATGGCCAGGACTCCCGGGTGTGGCGGGGGAGGGTGGCTTTCAGCCAGGGGCATTGGGGGCTGGGGCAGGGGTCTCTGACTGGGCTCTTCTAAAACACATGACGGCAAGGTCCTGGCTGGTGGCCAACAGCCCCCTGACAGGAAAGAAGGAGAGAAAACTGTCCCAGGATCCTGAACACCCCCTCCTTGCAAGGTCGCCCCTGGGCCCGGGAAGAAATGCTTCTGACATGGAGAACGATGTCCCGCCAGTGACCGAGTCCCCCGGCAGAGGGCGGAGAGCCGGAGTCTAGAAACCAGGCAGCTCCTTCCCGCTCACCCCTACAGCCCTGCCCTTCTCACTCGGGGGAGTGGGGTCTCCCTGTGAAAGCCTTTCCCATTTCAGCCCCATCTTCTCTGCTGATTCCTCCAACAAGGGATTCTTGAGGAACCCCAGGATGCCAAATAAAGCCACTGAGACCCATGTCTGCAGCAGCAGGAGACCCAGAACCAACCCGGACTGCAGGCTCCCTTCCCACACAGGAGACAGCAGATCGCCCTGCGGGCTTGCTGCTGACCAGGAGGCACCAGGTCCCCTATCCCTATCAGGACGTGCAGCCACCGGCCATGGCTGAGGGCGCAGAGGGTTGGCCCTGCCACGGCGGTGTGTGGGCGCAGAATCTTGCAGAGCCACCGAACAGGAGGCCAGGAGGTCCCTTCCACCCAGGGTTCCAGGCTCCACTTGCCCTGGGGCCTGGAGGCAGGTGTGAGATGGGGCACGAGGCCTCACCCCGCTCGTGGTCCATGTGTGGCCCCGAGACCCACCCTGGCCGATGAGTAGAAGCAGAAGTTGCCGGGGGCCTCCAGGATACTGTGCTCAGAGAGCAGCCTCAGCGGTCACAGGCCTCTGCCTCTTGTCCTACCCTGATTCAACCGCTTGGAACAGAGACGATGCCACCAGCATGACCACAAAGGACAGAAGGAAGAGGGAGGAGGAAATCAAAGGAGCCTGGGCACCCACGGCCCCAGAAAGCGGATCCCGGGGACCAGCACAGCCGCTCGCTCAACAGTCCAGCCAGACACCCCCGGGCACTCACACCCTCCGGGGGCCTCCAGCCCGGCCGCGCCTCGGCAGGGCCCCTCTGGATGCTCCCAACCCCAGCGCCTCACTGGGCCAGCCCTCAGGGAAGGCACGAGAACACACTCTTCTGCAACTTTGTGTCCAGCGTCTGACAGGCTCTCCTTCTGTCCTTCTCCTCCAAAGCCCCAAACACATACGAGCTTCTCTCAGAGCCACGGTGAGGGTTACTGTGTACAAATCTCAGGCACACACACCAGATTTCTGACCTTGCTTTATACCTTACTTTTATGCTTTTTGTTATAAGCCATGCCTCAATCTTCCTGAAGAGAAAGTATCAAGTAGAAGTTAAAAACACAGACATCTATGCCACAAATGTTAATAAAAGCCATCAGGCATGGACGTAAGCTCAGGATAAGGAAGAATGTACAGTAAGAAGTATCAAAAACGATAAAGAAAGCTTGCTTTGTAAAGATTCTCCACCAAGAAGAAACAGCAAACACAAACCTTCCTATGTCTAAGCTTCGAAATCCACGAAACTAAAATTCCAGAAACACAAGGGGACGTGGGCAAACCCCAAAGGCCAAGTGCTGAAGGAGACACTGACAGACGTCCCTCCAAAATTATGGAGCCCTCCATAATGATGGTAATCAAGTAACCATAAACCTGGGCGCAGGGTGGACGCCAGTGGGGTCTGGCCGTGGAAGCGAGGGCACAGGAGACCCCGTGGAACTGTGATGGTGGGGGTGCCGTGAGGACCAGCGGGGAGCACAGGCACCACTCTGGGCATGAAGGGCCACAAAATAGTGATCGTTTAAAACCCTCTGTGTGCGTCATCCAACCTGCACACAGGCTGACTTAGCCAGCGTTCGCTCATTTTCTACCCCTGAAAAGGATCTGAATAACATAATAAGCAAGTCTGATTTTTTTTCGGTTTAGGGAGAACTGTATGCACACTGGGGAGATAGATGTTCTTTTCCAAAACCCATGGAACTTTACCAAAAGTAATCCTTTTATTCCAAGGAAGAAGTCCAATAAATTTTAAAATGTAGAAGCTGTATATCAGAAATGCATCCCCAGATAGTGAATGTCCGAAGACCGTGAGCTCTTTTAAATATGTGACCACAACAGCTCACTTCGACATCCTGACAAACTTGATGGCTGCGGCTATGGTCATTGCCACTACTCTGTCCATTTTACAGGTGGCAAAAGCACAGAGAGGTTGCATTTCACACCCAAGGTCACACAGCTAGTAAATGGCCACGGCAGGTATAACAGCTAGGCAATCTGGCCACAAAGCTCACGTCTGTAATAGCTATGCTGACAAAAATGTACGTCCATCAAAGTGCACAATATTAAAATAGCACACTTCAACTAATTCTTGGATTAAAGAAAAAAAATACACTCTCTGGTGAATTCTTTACAAATAAGTGCCCATAACAGATCGATGGGAGACAGCCATGGCAGCACAAAGAGGAACATGTGTAGCCTTTAATGCATTTACTTAAAAAAAAAAAGCAGCTTAGTAATGCTCGGTGCTTGAAGATGAGGAAAGAGAATCCTACCTCAAGAAGCTAAAATAGGTGTTTCACAATGCAGCCACAACAACGAGGAAGACAGACAAACCTAAGTAACAACTAAAAACAACAGCTGTTGGGGCGCCTGGGTGGCTCAGTGGTTTGGGCTGCTGCCTTCGGCTCGGGTCATGATCTCAGGGTCCTGGGATCGAGCCCCGCATCCGGCTCTCTGCTCCGCAGGAAGCCTGCTTCCCTCTCTCTCTCTCTGCCTGCCTCTCTGCCTACTTGTGATCTCTGTCTGTCAAATAAATAAATAAAATCTTTAATAAATAAATAAATAAATAAAAACAACAGCTGTCTCTTTTAAAAGATCAATATATGTCGGCAACGAATTCCAAATATTTTCAGGCAATGTACGGGCCAAAGAAAGTTTGTGAGCAGGCCAGGACTGGCGTGGGACCCAAGGAAGTGCTGCATCCTCTTCTGCACAGCAAGCTGCTGGCAGCCGCCACCTCCCGGGAGTGGGGCCGAGGGGCTGGACCTGACCGGGCACCGCCACTCCTGCCCTGCTTTCTGTTCAAGTGTTTGGAGTTTTCACTGTGCATATTTTCAAATATATACTAAAGCAAGAAAACAGCATAACAGACACCCAGATACAAAGAGCTGAGATTCTGTAATTAGCTCAAGGCCAATCCTGTTCGACCCAAACCCAGGCACCCCAACTTCTCCTGCAATTCAGATTTTTTGAAGCCAATCCCAGACCCTGCATTCCATCTCTAAGTGTTTCTGTGTTTATCTCCAAAAGATAAGGACTTGTTTCTGATGGAGAACCATCATAAGACGATCACACCAAAAAACGTACCACAACCATGCGTGTGTGTGGATTACAGAAGTACTGCATGCTACCTGCTTAAAAATCCAATGACAATCTGGTTTAAGAGAACCCCGGGAGGCTTCATGTATCCCAGCCCCAGATGTGCTGAAGAGGGCAGGACACCCCGAGTCCACACACGGGGACACTGAGGCTGGGACCAGGCACAGGGCTTGCGTCAGGTCTCCTCATGACACAGCCTGCCCTGGCTCCACACTACCACCAACATACAAGCAGATTCTGAGAGTAACAACGGACTGGTTAACACGTTGAAGCCACAAAATCTCCATGACCGTCATGAGACAGGCTCCTACTCCTACACATGACACAGCACAGGACCAACCTCTGCTGAGCCACTCCTCCAGGGCAGGCCCTGGATGACGTGCTTTCCTCTCCATTTTTATCACTTAATGTTCAGCCCAGGAGTGGGTGATGGGCTAGGCTACATCCCCCCAAATTCCTATGCTGAAGTCCTACTGCCCAGGATGTCAGAATGTGACTGCATTTGGAGATGGCTTTTTACAGAAGGGATCAAGGTAAACCGAGGTCATACGTGGGGCCCCCTCCAAAGCGAATGATGTCCTTGTACGAGGAGGAGGGGAGGATGCAGGCGCGCACAGAGGGACGACCACAGGAGGCCACGGGGAGAACACGCCATCTACCTGCCAGGGAGAATCGCCTCAGAAGGAACCCAAACTGCAGACACCTTGACCTCTGACTTCTGCAGTCCAGAGCTGGGAGACATCAAGTTTCTGTTGCGTCAGCCCTCAGTGCATGGTGCTTTGTCACGACAGCCGAGCTGCCCCCCGCAGAGAGAGACGGTATGCCATCTACTTGACAGATGAGAAAGAGCACATCAGCTTAGAGCTGTGACCTGGGCACCATTCGAACCCAGATTAGAGCCCTAAGCCGTGGTCTCTCCACCGTACCCGGCAGCTGATTACAGACAGCAGGGAGGGGTTGGCCAGGGGTGTGGCGGGCTCACGGTCAGCTGGCAGGATAAGCAGACCGTACCTCCAACCCAGCCTCCTCGAGGGCAGGTGCACCAGCTGCCCTTGGACTCCTGTGACTTGCCGCAGCCAAAGCCATGTGGGTGAAATGACAGTCACGGCGGGGGCGTGGCCGGAAGGACCGCACCTGCTTTCCCTGCCCTCGTGTGCCTCTGCCGTCTGCCAGAGGAAAACGCACAGTGGCGGTGCACAGAGCTGTCCCAGTCAGCCTGCAGGCCAGCACTGACGAGGAGCACCCAGCTGAGCCAGACTGTGAGCAGTAACGAATGGCTGCTGTTTCAAGCCCCCGCAGTGGTGGGTGATTTGTTACGCGTCACTAGCTAACTGATACAGAAGGTCGCCAGCAGCAGCATAAAACAACACTGTTACAAGCACAGACTCTGAGGTCACACTGCCTGGGTCTCAGCCCTGCCCCCACCCCCGTGGAGCCGTGTGACCTCGGGCACGTGGCTTAACCTCCCTGATCTTCCACATCCGCTTAAAATGGGAATGCGTGCAAGTGTCTAGCTGGTAAGGTTGCAGAGAGGGTGGGACTCATTGAGATGGTGTCTGTAAGGAACCAGAACCCTCTAGACACCCTGCGACTGATCATGATTGTTGAAGCAAGACAAGAGAGGTTTAACTTGCCCTGGGAAGCTCTGGACGGCACAACCAGAACAAGCAGTTGGGAGATCTTGGGCCTCTTGTTTGTTTGAACGTTGACGTCACATCTGCCTTTCCCTACTAATTTAGGGAAGTGGTGAGCTTCCTGTCGCTAGAAGGCTCAGCCATGGCCTCATCCTATCTGAAAAGGGCGGGACCAGATGGCCTCTGAGTCCTCGTCTCAGACAACAATCACCGAGGCTGACTTTCCCGTCCCCAGCCCACGGTCTGGGAGCAGAAGGAAGGCAGGGGTGAGACAGCAAGAATGCAGGGTTTCAGGGCCCACAACCTGAGTTCAAGTCCCAACTCCACTGTGTCACCTTGGGCGAGTCCCTGGATCTCTGTGACCCTCATCAGCACAACGGGGTTAATGCTCAACCCTACCTATGTCACAGGGTCGCTGTGCGGATGGAGATGGCAGAGGATGGGAACCTGCCTTGTAAAGCAGACGTCCCAGGGACAAGCAACAACCACAGAGCCAGCCACAGGGACAGACGGCACTCTGGGCACAGCAGTGGGAAAGCCTTCCATCTCTGAAGTCCTCCCTTTCACGGGGCCAGGACGGGCCAGGGTGTACCAAGCATGCTACTGTGGTCCATTCTATCCCCACGGCAGGCATGACTAATCAATCACAGAAGGTACTTCTCCCCACTGGGGCAGAGGCTCAGGGTTCCAGTGACCACGCCAATAGGCCAGACCAGACTGACCACGCAGAACTTCCTGCCCCCAGGCCAGACCACAGTCCAGGGATGCATCTGCTCCTGCCTTGTTCCATGGTGTTCACAAGGTTGTAGGTTTCAGATCTACAAATGCGTCCACGGATGCCCTGGGACCCGCCATGTCTGGGACGACGGCAGATTTTCCCAGGGGTGGACACCAGCCTTCCAACCCTGTACAACCTGGTCCAGGCTACACAGAGAATACTAAGAAAACCTTCTGGAACAGTAAGAACGTAAGTGCCCCTGACCTGGGGATCCCACCACCACCAAACCTTCAAGTAAGAACCCAGCAGAATCTACACACACGTGTGCACGCGAGTGCACAGATGTTCGGGAAAGCACTACCTATAACAGCAAAAAATGAAAATAAAAAAGGTACATTCCATTGCTATAAACAGGGGAGTAAAGAGACAATAGTACATTCCTTCAGAGGATGCAGAACTGTAAAAATAAATCTCCCTTAAGACAGCAGAAACACAAGGCAAAGCTGGATGTAAACTTAGGAAGGAAAGGGCTCGGCATCCCCGACAGACACTGGGGGTGCCCACCAGCACCTCTCTCCACTCCTTCCTCACCATCAGAACCCCAGTGAGGTTTGAGAACAACATGCCCCTTTTCCAGACTTCCCTGTAGCTAAGATTGGTCATGAGACCCAGTCTTGGCCAATGAGGTGTGAGCAGAAACCTTGGGTGGGCCATCCAGGAAAGCTCTTTAGATAGAAGAAAGCCCACATGGTACATGCCTTTCTCATTTGTTCTTTGGCTTCTTGCTCCCAGGAGGATGCTGGAGGTGATGCTGGTGGTGACGCAGCCATCTTGGAAACATGAGGCATTGGCCTGAGCACAAAAGCCAAGCTGAGGTGGCTGAGCAGAACGTCAGTAGGAGGTGGAGTTTCTGAGGACACCACAGAGCCACCTACCAGCCCGTCTACCTGGCCCAGACACCTCAACTGAGGAAGATGAGACTGTTGTCTGGTCAAGTCACCATTAATTGGGTTTTCTGCTGCAGGCAGCTGAACACAATCTCTAACACATTCATTCTGATAAAGTGAACAAAACAGTGGGCACGTGTGGGCAACAACGAACATGTGAACATGAAACACTAAAGCCATTTTGTACTTGACCACAGACCCACAGGGGAGTTCTGGGCCTTCCCCACTCTTTATAAAATATGTTCTGCCATTGCTTACTAGTGTTCAGTGACGTGGGAGCTTTTCTGTGAATCAACCCACACCAGCATCCACTCTGCCACGGTCTGCGTCCCTCTGGCCTGCACACTGTCCCTAATCAGTGAGAGACCCGTTCTGACCACTGCAGGGCTCCTCAGTACTCAGGGCACACAGTCTGTGAGCTTCCAGAAACGGCCCCCTTGCTGGGAGCCCCGTCATAACAACCAGACCCTGCAGGAACATCTCCCCAGCCCCCCGTGGCATCCTGGAGCCCGGTCGTCTCCTGGGCCCCACACAAGACCTGTGGCCCAAAGCCCAGGACAGCCCATGTCAGCAGCACAATTTTTACACCAAATCTAAGAGACATAAAGTCCCAAGACCACCCGGCAAGCCACGGGGCCCAGAGCTGTCTCCAGACAGACCGAGGGCCATATAACCCAGTTGCAACAGGGGCCACGGTGCCCCACCACAATGCCGCCTTCAGCTTCCGCTTGAGCGGTGGAAGCCAGGGGTCCACCAGGGGTGCTCCCCGACACCTGCGTGACTCCCCCCAGTTCCATCTGGGTGACTCACACCCACCCCCAAATGACTCACCCCAATCCCACCTGGGTAACTTCCCCAAACTTTACCTGAGCGACTCCCCCCATCCCCCTGTGTGACTCACCACAGTCCCACCTGCATGACTCACCCCTACCCGAGTGACTCACCCCTACCCGAGTGACACTCACCGCGGTCCCCGAGTGGCTCCCCCCACCCCACAGGAGCAGCTCACCTCAGCCCCTCCGGAGGCTCTCCCTGCCTGTCTCCGTCCCTTGACAAGCCCCACACCTGGACTGGCCTCTCCTGCGTGGCCTCCTCCGAGCCGAGGGAAGGAGCTCCCTTTCCGGCGCGCACGTGTGAATGAGACACACGGTTCGCGTGATCATACACGCACACACACGCACACACACATGCACACACGGATGCGCAGACACACTCGCACACACGCCCCTCGGCCCCCACCCCCCACGATCGGCGGGAGGCAGCTTCTCCTCCAATCCCACAGGAGAGGCTCAGTGAAGAGAAGTCCCCAGGCGGGGGGGCCACGCGGCCACGTCGGAGACGATTCTGCCTGTCACAGTTGGCTGAGGGCGTCACCGGGAGCGAGTCGGCGGAGGCAGGGATGCGGCCGAACATCCGACAGTCCCCGGGAGCCCTGACTGCCGAGGAGTCCCCAGCCCCAAAGTGGGCAGTGGGGGGCGGGGTGAAGGCCGCCTTCGCCCAAAGTCACCTGGGGGGAGGGGTCAGAGGCCAGCGCACGACAGGCCGGAGCTGGGCCCTGTGCACAGCTCCGTGCCCTCTGCCGCGCTCGCGCCAGCATCCTCTTTGGGGTCCCCAAGAAGTCACGGTCTCTGGCCCACAGAGGTAGGGACACAGCCAGAGCAGTGCCTGACGGGAGCTCCGACAGTGACCGGCAGAGTCACCTCGCCCAGCTCCTCCTGGGCTCGAAGATGCGGGCCGGGCAGCAGGAGGGACAGGTGCACAAACACAGGGGACTCTGGGGGCCCAGGGCACGACCACGGCAGGGCTGCAGCCACCGCCTCCATGTGGACGGCTCCCCTGCTGGCTGCGGGCCCCCAGGCTCTACCCCTCCTCCCAGCAGGCCTCGCCCACCCCTGGAACTCACAGCACCCCAGATACATGCCTACACTCCACACCTCTGACAAATGGTCGACAGGATCCAAAGACCCCCCCCGCCACCAGCTGCACACGCTCACCACCGTTCCAGGGCCCTGACTCGGTGTCTTGTTCCCGACATTTCATCGGACAGTCCATCAACCAACCCTTTTGAGGACCAAGTGGCTTCAGGTGCACAGAGCCAGCACAGCCCAAGCACTCACTGTCACCTTCTGACGGGTGTGCAGGGGACAGACACGAGGACAGTCTCAGCGCCTTGAGAGCACCGTGCCAGGCTGCGTGGAGGGGAGAGCCCGGGCCATGGCCCAGGGACAGTCAAAGGCCATTTCGCAGACAGTCGTCTCTTCCCACCGGGCGCCCAGCTTTCTCACGTGGGTCTGTCACTAGTGGTGGTGCTGGAGACCAACATCACACATCGAAGTCTGAGGAGTGGGACGCTCCCCATGTGGCAAGACGGGCCCCTAACTTGCCGTGTTCTGTTAAAACCAAGAGCTCGAGTTCAAAAGGCTGAGGCCGCCTCCGACCTACACCTGCCCAGGGGCCCCCCAGGCACGTAACCGAGTGGGACGATGGTGCCCTGAGCCACTCAGCCCTAAGGCGTCCTGCCGTCAGGGGCCAGGGGTGTGGCTCAGGGTCTAGCAGGCCTGCCCCAAACACCTTCTGGGGACCCCGAGCCCAGTCCCGCCCTGGGGGCTTAGGAGTCTACCCGGGATGCTTTGGCAGACACAAAACTAGGGCAGCGTGAGCGAGGTGTCCCGGGACGGCGAGGTGTCCCAGGACGGCGGGCTGCAGTGGGCTGGGGGCAGAGCGACAAGTCCTCTGTCCAAGCCCGGGAAGGACAGCCGGGGTAGGGCAAGGCACAGCTGGAGAGCGGGCAGCAGACGAGAGCTCTGGGCTGGGCAGACACGGCAGGAAGTGGAGGACTGGAAGGGGCTCTGGCCTGAGGACCGGGCTCTGAGCCGAGAGGGGACAGGCTACCAGCAGGGGAAGCCGGGAGGCATGGGCTTTCCCAAAGCGGGTCGTGGCGGCAGACATCCCAGGAAGCCACCCTTTCTCAACAGGGACAGGCTGGGGATTGAACCGCTGGGCTTGCACACCGTGGCCCCGAAAGCCCACGAGCCTGGCCCCCCGCGCTGATGACCTCCTTCTGCAGCTGGCGAGACCCCTCATGAGGGCCAGCGTCACGATGTCATCCATCCGACGGCTAAAGACGGATGTCCCCAAGGGCATGGGCCGCACCTGACAACTTCCCCGCTTCACGCACATGACAGCTTGGCATCCACCTGGATGTCCTCCTAAGGACCCAAAGCCCCAGGTGCAGGTCAGGCCTTTCCCAGGTGTGTGCTCAGGGTTCACAGCAACACACACCAAGTTCTGTGGTTCCGCTTCACAGAGGAGGGAGCTGAGGCCTAATGGACATGACCAGGACTGGGGCCACAGGACCCCAGGATCTCCCTGTTCCCCGAGCCCCTCTGGGCTCAGTCCCAGGAAGCATGTGGGGTCACCTGGACCGGGAGGCTGCGGTCACAGGTGCGGCACAGACCCGCCTCCCCCAGCCTCAGAATGCCAGGCCCAGCATCCCCCCTGCCACACCAAAGGTGTGCCCACCTCCACCACCGCCCCTGATCACACTGTCCCCTCCTCCAGTCTGACCCCACCCTTCACCAGGGCCCCCCGCTGGTTCCTCGCAGGGCCCGGCCCACGAGGAGGGCGAGGACAGTTCAGGGCTGGCCCGTGCAAGTGGCTATCCCCTGGGGCAGGTCTCCTCACTGCTGGAGGTCCGGCTGACCCCCGAAAACCCAGGCAAGAGCAGGGGTGGGGCAGCGGCCCCCAGCCTGGAAAGACCGTCCGGGGAACGCTCGGCGCCGACTGCTGCTCACGACGTGCTGCCCGGCTGGGCCAACACTCTCGGGCTCGCTCCAGAATTTTCTTCTCTCTCCCCACCGCTGCCCACTCTCCCACCAACCATCCCCTCTTCTCTGGGTCCGCAGTGCAGGATTCTACTTTTTTATTCAGAGATCGACATCAGAGACTGTACCTGGGTTCACACCAGCACAAGGACGGAGAGCCTGCCGCTGAGGAGGACAGAGAAGTCTGCACGAACTAGAAGCTCCGGCCCCGTCAGCCCAGAGAGGGGCTGCCCAGGAAGGCGACCGTGAGCACGCCTGGTGGGGGCATGAAAAGAAGGTCCTCCCCCTTGACAATGGCAGGGGGGATGGTCTGCTCTCCCTGGCGGTCCGACCAGACCTGGAGAGCACACACACAGACCCAAGTGGCTCAGAGGAGAAGGACCAGGCTTATGGAGGGGTGACTGGGAGAAACTCAGGGGCTTAGGACCACCTCCGAGTCCCTGAAATCGGTTAGGGACAGAAGGCAGACCAAGCTTTGATCACCCCTTCTTCGGAGGCCTGTAAGCTTACAGGTTGGGTGCCCTTAGCTGGAAAGGGAGAACCTTCTACAGGCAGAGATCCCAGGGCTGGGACAGGCAGGAAAAGGGGTCTTCGAGCAAAATCCCTTGATGAAATGAACACCAAGCCCCCGGCCCCCAAAGCTGGCATGGAGGAGAACATCCCCTGGGTGAAGCGGACCCTCATCTGAACTGCACTGTTGCCCGTGCGACTCTCTCCACAGTGCGGGCTGCCCCTCCTTTATCAGCCAGGCCCACCCGGTGCCCTCGCCCCCAAATTCCTGGGGCTCTGGCAAGGCTGGTGGAAACAGAAGGCAGGGCTGCATGTGCTCTAGCTCAGAGGGGCAGGTCCCTGGGGCCGTGGCCTGTCTCTCTGGGCTCCCTGTGCGCGTCCTACCCTGGACTACCTCAACACACCCTCCCCCACTCACCTGCACCTCCACATGCACGGGCTGAGTTCCCTCTCCTCTTTTGGGCCTGGCCTCCCAACTTCCAGTATCTGGATGCAGATTTTCTCACCCCTCTTCACGTGACCATGAAACTGGTCACCCCTTTGAAAGAACACCCCCCTGACAGGCACACCCCCCTTCTCCACATGGTGCCCCACCACATCAGAACCGCACGCAATAACCTCGTCTTTCATCTACATACACACCACTGCCTTACATGCAAGGTAATGAGCTCCTTGTCGCTTGAGACATTCAAAAAGAAGCTGACTGGCGAGGGATGCTCTGGGCTGTTGGTAATCCTATGTCTTGACCTGAGTGCTGGTGACAAGGACATGGCTTGTCTGTGAGAATTACTGAGCAATACAGCGTCAGTCGGCATCAGGGCAATACAGATCAGAACCACAGTGAGACACTACCTCACACCAGTCAGGTCGGCTGAAACGGACAAATCAGGAACGACAGATGCTGGCAAGGACACGGAGAAAGGGGAACCTCCGACACGGCCGGGGGGAATGCGAGCGGGTGCGGCCTCTCTGGAAAACAGCCTGGAGTTAAATGGAGTTACCCTACAACCAAGGTATTTATCCAAAGGATATGAAAATACTGATTCAAAGAGTCACTTGTATCCCAATATTTAGAGCAGCCGTGTCCACAACAGCCACACTGTGGACAGAGCCCAGATGCCCATCGACAGAGGAATGGAGAAACAAGATCGCCATATATATCGCCATGCATGTAGAAGGGAATATTACTCGGCCATCAAAAAGAATGAAACCTTGTCATTGGCAGCCACGTGGATGGGACTAGAGGGTAGGATGCTAAGCGAAATAAGTCCGTCAGAAAAAGACACACGGCGTATGATTTCACCCATACGTGAAATTTAAGAAACAAAACAGATGAACATGGGGAAGGAAGGGGAAAAAAAACCAAAAACAGGGAGGCGAACCGTAGGAGACGCTAGAGTTGGAGAGCAAGTGAGGGTTGCTGGAGGGCACGGAGGCTGGGGAACCAGGGAGACCGAGGGACGGGCGAGAAGGAGGCGCGTGAGGAAGCGAGCTCCGGGCACGGCATGCATCTGGTGAATCACTAGATCCTACCCTGAAATTTAAAAAAAAAAAAAAAATTAAAAAAGAATTACTGAGCAATACACTTGTCGTTTAAGTGTATTTTTCTGTGCGAACATTATAATTTAATAAATATTTCTTAAAGATTTTCATTTATTTGTTCGAAAGGGGGGGAGTGCGTGTGCAGAGGGCGAGGTAGGGGGCAAGGGAGGGTCCCAAGCAGACACCCCCTTAGCACAGAGCCCGACCTGGGGCTCACCCTGATGACCCCGAGATCATAACCTGAGCCGAAACCGAGAGTCGCACGCTTAACCCACTGAGCCAGCAGATGCCCCTCAATAAGCATTTTTAAAAATCGAAAGTGCCTGGGATTGGCTGAGAGCTTCTGAGGAGGGACATGGGGCCGGCAGGCCCTGGAGATCCAGCGTCAAAGCTCTGGCACTGATGGAGATGCTGGTGGGGGCCCTGCGCCCACTCACGGCCGCGTGCCTCCTCCCCCTGCCCAGACCGGAGCGGGAGAGGGACAAACCCGCGTGACGCAGGAGTGAGCAGGCCCCAGGCCGGGACGGAGGACCCAGGGAGGCTCGGAGCAGTCAATGAGGGACTGAGCGAGAGGGTGAGTGTCGCAAGGACAGCGGTATGCACGCAAGGGTGCGCAGAGCAGGGACGAACAGGTGCCTGGAGGACCCAGGGAGTCAGGGCACGGGAACGGGTGGCGGGAGGTGTGAGCCCAGGGGCCTGGGGAGGAGGAGGAGAGCCGCTCCTGAGGCCTGCTTCCCCCCCTGCTGCTGCTCTGCCCCCGGACGAGCTGTGGGGACGACGCAGGGAAGAGCAGGTCCTGGCAGCGAGAGCTGGAACCCTGGTCCCCTCTGACACCTCCCTGCTCCGAGCCCTCCCTAGGAGCCTGCGTACACTTCCGCCGTCTCTTTCATGTCCCCCGGAGTCAGAAGGGCCCTCAGGTCTCTGCCTCCGCCACAACTATAAATAGGCAGTGTTTACTGGAGGGCCAGTGCCACCTCGAGCGAGGCCGGGTCCAGGCAGGGCCTGGGGGAGGAGGAGGAGCCACAGGCTTGCAGGGCTCCTGCCCATGGACGGTGGCCACGCAGGAAAGGCCAAGGGAGCGCCACCCCTCGGGTCCAGGCCCCCCGTGTGCCAGCGCAGGCCCTTCACCGGGGTCTCGCCCCGCAGATCTCCTGAGCGGTGCAGTGACAGGGAGAGGCAGAAAGGTGCAGACAGAATGTTCCACAGGCCCACCCTGGGCTCCTGGGACAGAGCCACGGCAGGAGCCCACGGGGTATCACGGAGTTCACGGCCCTCTGCCTCCCTGTGCTGCTGAATCTGCACCTCAGTTTTCTCATCCAGCAAGTGCCGCAATGGTCCTGGCGGGCTGGTAGGGGAGACGAGCTCACGCGTGTGTGTGCGCTGCTGCCTGCGGCACCTGCTGCTCTGGCCCTCAGGGCCTGCGTCCACTTCGCGTCCCCTCGCCGGATGCCCACCTTGGGCCGGGTCTGCAGGCGCGGGGGGCATGGGGGTCCAGACACAGTTCTCCTGGGGTCCCCTTTCCCGTGCTGACAGAGGGGGTAGGCGCAGGAGCTGGGGCGCAGCTCAGGGAGGCAGCAGGTGGCAGAGGGGAAGGCCAAGCCTCCCTGGAGGGTGAGGACCTGCCCGGAGGACGCAAAGGGCCCTCCCCGGGGGGAGCACTCCCGCTGGGCATCCCGCACCCAGGGCGCAGACGGGTGAACTGGGTTCCGCTCTCCCTACTCCTCACGCTGGAGCACGACCAGCAGTCTGGGTTTCCAGCTCCTCTCCTGCCTCAAGGCCAGGCCTTATCTTGTCATCTAGCCTGTCCCCAGAGTCTCAGAGGCAACGCAGACAAGGCAAGGGCAGGCGCACAGCGAGAGCGTAAACTCTGCACTGGAAACTACACCCCGGAGTGCCAGAAAACACCGCGACCCGCTCTCCACCACGGGGAAGCCCCATTCAGGTTCCACATGCCAGTGAGAACCTGGAGATGCCCCTCTGGGCTCCCACTTGCTGCCGGCAGGGGACCTTAAGCAAGGAACGGACTGGAGCCCCAGAACTTATTCCCAGAGTCTGCCCCACTCCCAGCCCGCAGACCCTGCCTCCTGAGCCAGTCACCCCGGCGCCCCAGGGCCACCGGCCCGGCTTTGGATGCTCCCCAAGGACCCGGAGAGACACTGCTCCTCCAAACTGTAGCCAAAACCAAAACCCCCCATCTACTTCCCCACCTCCATCCCCCTACTCAGACCAGTGTCCTTGGTCCTCCGGGCCCTGCAGATGGATTGTGAATTTGAGTGGGGCTTCTCCATCGTTCATGGTCCTCAAGGGGCCGACAACCGAGGTCACAGATGTTAGAGTCAACACAGAAGCGTCACGGAGGTCCCTTCTGCAGTCAGAGGAGCGCTGGCCTTGGGGCAGCTGGGGCCCAGGGCACCTCCTCTAGGAAGGTTACTGGTTTGCCCCTGGGGCAGAGCGGTCCTTTCGGACTTTGCCCTGGGCAGGGGGATTCCAGCCAGGCCCTGGGCCTGGGGGCAGCGACTTCCAACCATCCCCGCTAAGCAGATTAGGGTATGGCGTTGTGTGTGTGTGTGTGTGTTGGGGGGGAGGGGGCTCCCATCTTCAACAGGGGCTGCAGCCCCGCAGGTGGCTTCAAACGCCCCTAATATCAGAAGCCACAGGTTCAGAGGAGCAGCGCCTGGAAGCCACGGCCGGCTGTGCGGAGCCTGCCCTTTCTGGGCCCGCTGGACCTGTGTCCCCCCCCTCCGCCCTCAGTGCCTGACAGCCGGGGGCGGGGGGGCCTGCGTGCTCTCCCTCGCGGGGAGGTGCGGCCACGGATCCAGTGCAAAGTGCTAATTATATCGTTTTTAAAATCCATTTCCGAGAGTGAGCTAATAACTGCATCCGAGAAGCGGAGTTCACTTACGGACCACGAGTGCCACCGGAGCCCGCCTGCCTCGCTGACTGGGCTCAAAGTTGCAGCGTGCTCAAGAAATCGCTCAAGGTTAGATTAAAAATAAGAACACCCGTGAAGATTCACCTGACTCATTAATATCCCTGTCCAATAGGAGACAGCTCCTCGGAGGGCCTGGCTTGGGGCTGGTTTTTGTTCTAGGCCTAGGAGGACCTTAATTTGCATTTATATTAAAAAAGAAGAAAACAAACAGAATTAGCTAGAAAGGTGCTTTGTTTCCTGTAAATCTGAGCTCTCCTGCTAAACATTTTCCTAAGGCAGCCGGCATGCACTTGGCCTCTGTAGGGGAGCGTGGATTCACACCTACTGCGCGCAGGGCGCCCTGCAGGCAGTGGTGAGCACCACAGGGCCCACCAGCCCTCAGCTTCTACCTGGCAGGTGAGCACTGTCCCCGGCTCCTTCCACAGGTGCGGAAAACGCACTGGGAAAAGAGAAATGACCTGTCTGGGTCCTCCAGGGTGACCAGACTTGGGCTGCAAGCCAGCTCCCTGGGCTCCAAGCTCAGGTCGGGGAAGCTAAGTAAAGGCAGCGTTGTCTTGCTTGTCCTTACACACGCATTCCCAGCTTTCTTTCCAGAAACCCGGGTGGAAACTCAAGGAAGGGAGGGAGAAGGACCCACAGCCGTCAGGTGCCGCTCCGGTCCGGGACGGCGGGAGTCCCAGCCGCGCGCCCCGCTGAACTAACAGCCTCCATCTGGCCACACATTCCTTGACTTTTCTCTTTGGAGCCTTGAGTGTTGGAAGCACGTGCCTGGAACTACCAATAAGGATTAATAAACACCCCCTGATGGGAACCTTGTCAGTCTCCCTAGTTCCTTTTTCAGGTAAATGGGAGCATCTTGAGGTTTGGTTTTCCCTCCAGTCCTCTCCTCGGTGTTGTAGCTCAGCACGTGAGACCAGCCACGGGTCTCAAGGGCTCATGTCAGTCCTGGGGCTGGTGTGCCCGCAGATGTCACCTGCTCTGGGGCTAGATCACTAAAGGCATGTTTAGGGAAGGATGGGTCTCTCCCGCGGGGCCGTCAGTGCTGGAGGCATATGTCTCGCCCTCGGGCTCACAGCCAGTGGGACCCTGTACCCCCAGGATCACCGCCACATGCACCCGGACATTGTGACCACGGCTCGGGCTGCAAGTTGGAAGACAAGCATGACGGCGAGGACTGCCCGGCCCTTCCAGAGGCTGGAAGCACGGGTGGGGGAGGAAGGGCTTTTCTGCGTTTTGGCGGCGGGGGTTGGGGGGGGGCAAGCGCGTGAGGCCGGCGGGCCCAAAGCTGGTTACGTAGACCACAGAAGAGTGGTTTCCTTCCGAAAACATAAAAACCTGCACCAATGAATTAAACATTTCAGACAAGATGACTCCCTACAAAGTCTTCTCCACCAAGAAGCCGAGACAGGCCGTCCTGTGTTGGCGCTTCCTGTTGCATATGGTACTGAGCAATCCTGCTTTTTCAGCAGGCAGAGCTTTCCAGACAAAGAAAAATAGCAAGGGGGAAATTAGAGAAGGAGGTCCAGAGGACTCAGGGCGCAGGAAGGAGAGAAGTGTGAGCAGGAGGAGGCCTCGTCTCACAGCGAGGGGGCACAGGGAACTGGACTGGCCCAGAAAAGAGGCCACGGGAGCCAACACAGTGGCCCTGACAGGTCCACGGAGATGTCCCTGCAGAAGGAGGGTGCCACGGGAGGGGGGGGTGAGCAGGGGGGACAAGTTGCAAACCACGGAAACCACAGAGATGCCACCCTCCCTACTGCCACATCCACCGGGGCGAAGTGACCTGATCCAGTTCCCAAGGGTCTCAAAGTGTCACTCCTGCAGGCTCTCCAAACCCCCTGACCTCAGTGGGGGCACTGCCCTAGGCACCTCTCAGAGGCTTTGCACGGTGGAAGTGCCCTGGGAGAGGGAGCCACAGGAGTCCCAGGGTGCACCAACCGGACTCCCTCCCCAGACCAGGGCTGAACCTTCCCAATTTCCGGGCAGCAGGCACACTTGCCTTCCCCACCAGCACCGCCCGGGGTGGACAGGTTCTGCCCTCCTGCCGCCCTCCACTGCCCTCTCAGAGCCGTTCACCTGGCTGCCACCCCCACCCCAATCACCAGAGAACAAACTCTCCTCCCCACCCCCCACCCCCGGGGTCCTGGCACGACTAGGCTCCAGAATTCCAAGAGGAGCCAGGAGGGAGGAAAGCTGAAATCTGGGCTCAGACAAGACGAGCCTGGCGAGGGTCCCCCGCCGCCGCCGGAGTCCCTCTCCGTGCCGCGGAGCCAGGCCGGCCCTCTCCAAGTCCGGGAGAGGTAGTAAGTGTAAGGCTTGGAACCCCGCGCAGCCCAGCCCGCGCTGGGGCGGTGGGTGGGTGGGTGTCTGCTCTGGGATTATTCTTAGCGCTCCACTCTCTTCGCAAAAGTGGCGCCTCCGCCCTCCAGACTCCGGCACGCTCGCTCGGGGCTCGCACGCCCGGCCCAGACACCGGCGCGGAGCGCAGCTCCGGGTGGGGTCCGCGAGGGGAGAGGCTCGGAGGCGCAGGAGAGGCGGGGGCTCCGGAGAGAGGAGGGGGCGCGGCGGGAGGGCCCCCCCCCCGCGACAGGCTGCGTTTAACCCTCGGCGCCCCGCACCCAGCCCTGCGCCGCGCGCTCAGCCGCCTCCCCGGACTCCTCCCGGGGCGCGGGGAGCCCGGCGGCGGCGCGCCCAGCCCTTACCTATAGTGGTGATGACCGTGATGGCAAAGTAGAAGGAGCCGGCGAATTTCCACTGGACGCCGGCGCGGTGCGGCTCCGACTGCAGGATCACCAGCTCCAGCTGCCGGTAGTCCTCGGCGCTGATGTTGTACTTCCCCTTGATCCGGATCTCCTCGGCTTTGAGTTTCTCCTCCTCGCGCATCTCGTGGTCCGACTCGAGGGCGTCGAAGACGGCGGCGCCCACCAGCAGGTAGGTGAAGGTGCAGACGATGAGGGACAGAGTCCGCACGTTCTGCCTCTTCATGGCCGCCAGCAAGGAGCCGGCGCGGGGGGCATGTCCCGCAGGCTCGCAGCCGCGCGCGTCCCACTGCAGCGCCCGGCGGCCGCCGCCGCCTCCTCCGCCGCCGCCGCCGCCGCCGCCTCCAAGTTGTAAGCGGCGGCGGCAGCAGCAGCAGCAGCAGCAGCAGCAGCAGCAGCGGGGAGGCGGGGGGCGGGGAGGCTGGGGGGGCCCCCCTCCGCCGGGGCCGCCACAGCCGCCGCCACCGCGAGGCGGCTGGCGGGGCAGGGGCGGCGCGGGCCCGGGCTCGGGCGAGAAGGCGGACAGGCACAGGAGGCTGCTCGAGCGCCGGGGCCAGGCGTCCGGGAGCCCCGACACCCTGCGCCAGACCCGGCCGAAGCAGCCCGCCCCACTGCGCAGGGCCATGCACGGCGGCCCCGCTGGGCACCGCGCGGGCCGCGCTGCCCTCCGCACCCCGCCCCCCGCTCCCGCCGGAAAAGCAGGGGCGGGAGCGGGAGCCGGAGCGCGGCCGGAGGGCGGCCGCCGGGGCCCGCGCCCCTCCGGGTCCGGCTCCCGGGCGGCGGCGCCCAGCTAGGAGCCCGCAGGTCTGCGCGCGCCTCGCGGGACCTCCTTCCCCTTCGGCCCTCCTCGCCCCCCCCCTCGAGGGGGGGTGGAAAAGTTTGCGAAGTGGCGACGTCTCCGGAGTCCCCAGCAGGCGGGGAGGGGGCCGAGCAGGTGCAGCGGGCGGGGCAGCCCGATGCCCGAAGGTCCGAGCACCCCGCGCCCACCCGGCCGCGCAAGGGCGCGGCGGGGTCCCCGCCGGGCGTCGGCCGGTCCGTGAAGTTTGCTCGGCTCAGCCCCCGAGGCGCGGGAGCGGGGCGCGGCCCCAGGGCGGCAGGGCCCGCGGCAGAGCGGCCTCGGGGGCGGCCGGGGGACGGCGCGGCGGCGGTCGGCCAGCCCGCTCCTCCGGGGGCGGCGGGCGAGGCGGCGGCGGCGGCGGCGGCGGCGGCGGGAGGGGTCCCGCGGGCCTCGCGGAGCTGCGGGATGGGCGCGGGCGCATGAGCCGCGCCGGGGTCGGGGCCCTCCGGCGTCCGGGCGTCCGGGGAGGCGGCCGCTGCGCTGGTCTGTCAGGGGCGCTGCGTGCGTGCGCGCCGGAGGGAGCCGAGTGTGTGTGCGTGTGTCTGTGCGTATGTGTGTCCGTGTGTGCCCGTGTGTGTGCCCGTGTGTGTGTGTGTGTGTGTGTGTGTGTGTGTGCGCGCGCGCACCCGCGCGCGCGCGTGGCACCTCGCTCCGGCGGGAGGGCCGCGGGGGGCGGGGGCCGGGCTACGCGGAGGCCAGGCCTCCCTCCCTCCCTTCTTCCCTCCCTCCCGCAGCCTCCCGGGCGCGCCACCTCCCGCCTGGTCCCCAGCCAGCTGGCGAGGCGGCCGCGGCGGCTCCGCTGCAGACCGAGCGCGGCGCGCGGCGCACGCGGAGGGAGCCAGGGAGGGGCTGCCGGGGCCGCTGGGGAGGGGGCGGAGGCGGGCCGAGGCCTGGGTGTTGCCCGAGTGGGGGCGGGAGGCGGAGCCACCAGCAGGTTTCGGCGGGGGATGGGACGATAAATGAGGCTGCTCCGGTCCCTGTCGCCCAGCTCCCCGAGAGCGCCTGCTGCCACGCGAGGCGGACAGTTTGGGAGAACCGAGCCTGGGGGAGGAGACGGGACTCAGCCGGAGAAGGTCGACCAGCAGCTCGAGGGAGAGGGGAGATCGCGGCGGGCGAGGCGGGGGGTGGGGGGGTGGCGAGAGCACGAGGGGAGGGCGTGCCCCGGGGCCAGCCACCTGGCGCGGCCGCGTGTCCCTGCCGGGGCGCACCTCCTCATCGCGCGCTGGGGTCCCGAGGGCCGCCTCAGCCCCCGCGCGGGTCGCTGGACAGGTGGCCCAGCACCTGCTGATCCAGAGCCCTTATCCGGAGAGTGCTGAGCCTGGCACCGGCCGCACTCTTGGGGTCCGGGCCTCAGGGAAGGTTGCCGCATTCCCCCTTCCTGGTCCCCTCCGCGATGCTTTTCCCAGAAACATTCCTCGGTTCCCCGAGGCTGGGCGCCGGGTGTATCCAGAACATGAGCCTGGCCCCTCCTCCTGCACATGGCGCCTCGCGATGGCCCCACTCCCGACCAGCCCAGGGAGGGAAGCCCAGGCTCCGGCAGGGGCGCAGCTATTCTTTGAGTCGGAAGACGGGCTTTATCCCCTTCCCACATCAGCCACCTTTGCCCGCTTCCCTCAGTCCCCTCAGGTCGTCGAGGAGTTTCCCTGGATCACCGACCCCCTTAACCCTCACCTGAGCGGTGGAGCTCCCAATGGGTAGGCTGAAGGTGCCGAGACCCAGGGCTCCCCTTCTCTGGGTCTGGCGACCTCCCTTGGACTCCAGCCAAGAAGAGGTGGCGACTTGGGGAAAGGGACGCCCCCCGGCGGCTGACCAAGACAGCAGGAGTGGCTGAGGGCACCGCGGAGTAGGCCAGGGAATGGACCGAGCCTTGCGCAGCTCGCCGGCTCCGGAGCTCTGACCCCTCTGGGTCGCCCCCTCGGGCGCTGCTCCGGGCTCCCCATCCGCAGGCACTGGGGGCCAGGCGAGTCTGGGAACCCTATGCCTCACGGAGGCTCCCCTGCTGGGGCGCTCTCCACCCTGTTTCTGGGACTCGTGGGTGCTTGCGCCCCCGGCCCTACGGACAAGTGGGCCCGAGCTGGGGGCCACATCCGGGCTGTCGGGTTGACGTTGGGTCAGCCGGCGCCGTTAGGCACAGGGAACGGGAGCCCCCCCCCCCCCCCCCGAGGCAGGTGCTCCCCTGGAATTCAGGTTGGAAACCGAGGCCCCTGCGCTAGGCGAATGTGCCTGGCCTCCCGGTGAGTCACCGTGAGCGGGCGACAAGGATTCCTGCAGCTGGTAATTAATCGCGCCGTTGTTCGGCCCACGACGGAACCCCAGTTGGGCCTCCTGCCGCCCTGCGCCACCCCTGAGTCACAACCGTCGGGCCTCGGCCGTCCGGAAGCCGCCCGCCCGCCCCGGCGCCGCCAGGGGGCACTGGACTCCGACCCACAGGTGTCCCCGCTCAGAGCCGACTCCGCAGGGGAGTCCCGGCTGTCCTGCCCGCGGGGACGGGGAGGGGGGCGGGCGCGCCGGGATGCTCCCCAGAGACAGACCCCAAGCTCTGTGGAGAGCCACTCTCTTTCGGCTTCCACACAGCCTTGCTGGAAAACGGCACCGTTTGTGAGCTCCTGGAAGGGACTTGGGAGAGTAACTCGTCCCAACTGCTTGTCTTGCAGATGGGAACACGGGCCCGGGGACACCGGACAGTTACCATCCAGAAACCACTCCTGAGCCTCTGCCGGCTTCCGTCCAGCACCTCCTTCAACAGCTCCAGCTCCCTTCTGACCCCAAAGTCACAGCGCCTTGGATAGCCAAGCCCAACCTCTCCAAAAACAAAACAAAACAAAAACCTTGGTTCTTCCCTTTTTCCCAAAATATGGCCTTTGGACTCAAAAGAAGCCCAGAGAGTCAGACTTCGGGGAGGGATCCTGAGGGCTGGAGGAGGACACACACAGGCTCCCACACAGCCCTCTCTGCACCCCACATCCCTCCCATGGTCTTGACCTACAGGTGGACGCGAGCTCCGTGAAGCAGAACCTGGCTCTGGCGAGTCTTCCCAGCACTGTGTCCCCAGCGCTCTCCGCCTCACTCGCTCAGCTAGCAGTGTGGCTGATACCACTGACAGGCCACAAAGAGGTTAGAGCAGTGACCATGCCTCTGGGGAGCCCAAGCCTCTCTCTACTTCCACGGTTCTGGGAGCACCAGCTCCAGCCCAGATAGGAGTGGATCTGGAGCTCCGCTGTGGCCAATGAGAGCCCAGGATTCCCCCTGGCCCCACAGATTGGCTGGGCGGGGCTCAGCTCCCAACCAATGAGGAGCTCCCTGGGAAAGCATCTCTAAGAGGAGCTAGAGCGAAGTAGGGGCCTGGGGGGGGGGGGTGCAGGAAAGCACCTCCGCACCCAAGAAAGAGATGCCTGATTTGGGGCAGCAATGCATTCTCTGTGCGGCTTAGGCCACTCAGGGCTGACCAGTGCCGCTGGGGTCCTGTCTGTGCTCCTCCAGTGGTCTGTCACTGGGCCTCCCTGGACCTCAGTGTCGTCTTTAGTAAAAACAGTTGTCTTTGATCAGATACTAAAGAACATCATGGTTCATAACTCTCTCTCTCCTGCCTACTCGTTCGCTAGGTTCTCTACATGCGTTGGGCATATTCTTAGCCTCTAGGGGCTGAGGAGTATGACCCCATCTTATCCAGAGAAGCCAAGCAGTGTTTTCTGGCCCCACTTAGTGAGCTGGAGTGGAATCGACTCTCAGCCCAGCCCTTCCGCAGCAGCACTCCGTGAAACCCATCCTGCTGCTGGCCGAAGGCAGGGAGCTACAGTGTGCTGGCTGGGCTCCGGGGCTGGTGCCCGCGTGCCTCTGGGCATACTCACCAGTGCTGGCCCAGGACTGACGGCCGAGGTTTCCAGATCATCACATCTCTGTGGTGCTGCTCACGCCTTGACATGTTAACGCCCCCATCTTTGAAAAGAGGCAGAGGAGGCAGAACCATTGCCCCCATTTTGCAGATGAGAAAGGTGAGGCAGTAAGCCCCTTGGGCCCCAGTCACAAATAGAGAGAAGAGAAAGCTGTGATGGGATCCTCCCCTTTCCCTGGGGGCCACTGCCAGCACTCTGGGTTCCTCCCTCCAGCCCTAGGGTTACCAGCCCTCACTGATGGCTCATGGGCCATGTCTGCACTTGAAGCCCCCAGCAGGGGCTAATGCCAGAGGGAAGCGCTCTGTAAGCAGCAGCCAGGTCCACCAGGTCTGCCAGGCTCTTTGGGATATGAATAAGCATGTCCCCGGGGAAGTGTCTCTGGCCGCACTGGGGACGCTGGTTCAACAGGAAAATTCAGGATTTCTCAGAGCCCTCAGTCTGCCAGCAGGCACCATGGGCCCAGACAGGAGTGCTGTGAACAGCATTTCCCAGATTGGTTGGATCACGGAATCTGCCTCTGGGCACAGAGCTGACCTCAGAGCCAGGTCCCAAGCCACTCTTTGGGAACCACAGCCCCAGCCCGGGTTGCTGGGCATAGAGGGGCAGGAAGCCTGGATCCCACTTCTGGACGCACACAGGCAAACCCTCCTCCAGCTCAGGTCCTGGCAGCCTGCAGTCAGTCCATCCCCCTCTCTCCTCTGCCTGCAACTACCTCTGAGCACGCGGGCTCTTGCACTCCCCTGCTGAAAACCCTCCAGGAGCTCCTGGCCAAACCTCGGCCCACCCTCGGTGTCGGCACCCTCAGCCCCTGCCTCCTTCCCCCGTCCTGCGGGGCAGCCTTCAGCACAACGGTCCTCACAGCACCCAGCACCTCTGTGCCTTGTTCATGCTGTTCCCCCTGCCTGTGTGCCTTTCCCTGTCCTCTTCGGGCTCTCATCTCCTCATCTTTCAAGATTCAGCTGCGACAGCACGTCCTCCAGGAGCTTCCCCGGTCCCCAGGCTGGCCGAGGCTCCCGTGTCCCTGCACATACTCCTGTCCCATCTCCCCTGCCGGACTCAGCTCCTCGAGTGAGGGCTGTGCCTGCCTCGTCTTGGTCGAGCAGGGCCTGCCGCTTGGCAGGTAGCCAGCAGGTGCACTGCTTGATGGCAATGAAAGGGCAGGGTCAGGTTCACTCACCCGCAGGTCTGAGGTCATCGCCCCACATGAGGTCTCTCTTAGGAAAGCAGGAAGACGTAGATGCGCAGAACAGAGAGGGAAGTGTGCTGTGCAGATGACAGATGTGGCTGCCGGCCAGGATCCTGTAGGTCCCCACACTTTAGGCCGTGACTCTGATGTCACTGGGGGTCCGGTGCAGAGAAGGAAGAGGAGAAAGAGCAAGAAAGACGTAGAGGGAGAGGGAGAAGATGCTATGGGAGAGGCTCAGGCAGAGGAAGAAGTGGGGACGGGGTCTGCGGGGGGGGGGGGGGGGTCAAGGGCCCCCAGGACTGGAACGAGTAGATGGGTGACCTTCCCTGGGCCTCGGCCCATGGCAGACATTGCTGATCGATCCCAGCCCTGTCTTTGGCCGAGAGGATCTTGAACACAGGCATATACACAGGGCTCATCCTGGGCCCAGCACTGACCTGTTTCCCTTCAAGGCCATCACCAGTCTGGCCTCCGCTGAGATGACAAAGAAGAGCCTGCACACAACGTGAGAGGACACAGGGAGCCATGGTCGGTTCTTGAGCAGGAGAGTGGTGCCGTGATAGTGGCGTACGTCCCTCTGCTGTGCTGATCCTGGGTACGTGCTTCTTGAACGCCTGCTGGATGCTGGGCCCGAGTTGGGTGTTGTGTCCTCATGACGGCTCTGCAAGACTCGTCATCATCCCCGCTCAGGACAGTCGTCCAAGCTTAGGACAGTAGCCGTGGCGCCACTGCCCTTGGGGTGGGGGTGGGGTGGGAGTTAGGGCGCTGTGCCCTGGCCTCTCCAGGCACAGGCAACAAGGGGCCGGACCAGTAAGCTGGCAGGAAGGACAAGAAGGAAGAGGCAGAGTGAGCCCAGTCCCTGGTACACAGCAGGTGTCATAAGTTATTTTGTGGATTCCATGATTGAATCCAGAAGATGCCGAGATAAGTCCCAGGGTTCGGTGACACGTAGTGAGGGTCAGACTGGAGGCAGATGGGCTCCTAAGATACCAGAGGCAGAGCCAGTGATGGAGAAGGGAAACTGCCTTGGTCTGCCCACAGGGGTCCAGAACGTTATGTCAGGGAGCAGGGAAAGTGGTTCTGAGAGTGGACAGTCAGAGCCTGTGGCCCGTGGGTTGTCAGACCTCCAGCTTCCCCGGATACCTGTTGACAAGCAACCTGGGTACATGAGCCGCAAACTGCCCCGGGCTCCTCCCAGGGCGTCAAGCCCAGGTGGGCCCTTCTCGGCATTTCTTGGGTCTCAGAGACTTCAGCGAGGTGTCCCACTGTGGCCAGGAGGGCACAATCACCCGGGGAGTCCACACGCGACACTGCTGCAGGGACGGAAGGTGTGGGGAGTCGGGGCTCAGGAGGGCTCCGACCCGCTCCCGGAGCGAGGGGACGTTTAAGAGCAGGAACTTTATTTCACAGACGGCAAAGCAGCCAGTCCTCCCAGACTCAGGGGCACGTGGCGGACGAAGGAAGCACTGGGAGGCAAAGCCAGGCTAAGGTGCCCGTCTTTCAAGCCGAGGACACCTCCAAAGCTCCAGATGCGCGCGCGCGCGCGCACACACACACACACACACACACACACACACTTTATTAGAGGATGGGTGGTTAGTGGACTTCAGGTGTCTTAATGGGGCCCATCCCCACGTGGGCCTGGCCCGCGAAGAGCTCCACCGCCTTCCCGGGGAGCCCAGGTGCTGCCAGGGTCAGTGCGGGAATCCCGGAGTCTTCCCAGCCTGCAGCTGCCGCGAGGGGCCCCCGGGGCCGCCAGAACCTGGGCCCCCGGGGAGGGTCTCCCGAACCGGGGCCTCGGCGGCAGGATGCCCCAGGCAGCTGGCTGTTCTAAACCCGGGCTCAGCCGAGCCCCCAGGGCAGCAGGAGGGCCCGGCGCCCCGCCTCCGCTCCCGGGTCCCTGGGACTTGGCAGGACAGAGGCTCCGGGTGTTTGCTGACTGGATTAATGAAATGGATCCGGGAACAACAACCCCACACGGCCCGGAAATGGCCCTGGCGACCTCTCTCTTGGGCGGTTTCCCACCACCCAGTGCCTGGAATGATCTGATGTTCACAGGGAGGAGACGTGTGTGGAACCCAGCCCCCTGCCTCCTTAAAATAAATAACACCATAATAATACTAAATAAAGCAAAAGAAAAAATCAAAACCCTCTGCTCCTGAAAATAAATGAGAACAACGCTTCGTTGTGGCGCGGGTCCCACAGGACGTGGGGCAGCAGCTCGCTTCCCCAGGGTTCCAGAGGGGGACCTGAGCTCCACGGTGGGACGCGGCCTGCACTGGGTGGGGGGCACCCGGAGGAGGGGCAGAGCCAGAGGCAGGTGGGGGACTCTGTCCACACCCAGTGGGACCAGGCTGCCTGCCCTCTGTCCCGGGGGCGCCTCTGGGGGTCGGGGGCCTTGGTCGGTCGTACTCAGGCTGTGGGACGCGTCCGTGGGAGTCAGGCCACCGTGGTCCAAACCCGCAGGTGTTACCTTCTCAGGGGGTGAGCAAGAGAAGGGCCGGCCCAACGGATGAAGGGCCCCGGGGAGCGGTGGCTCCTGGCGGAGGCCGGCGCCCACCCAGTGGACCCCCTGTCCGCGCCGCACTGCTGCCTGCAGAGCCCTGCCCACCCGGGACCGTGTTCCGGCCCCGGGACCCTGCCACGCCGCCAGGCCCTCCTGGCGGGAGCAGACTCGAGCCCCTCACCCGGGTGTGCGGTGCCTGCACGGACAGTTTCCCGATCCCCGTGGAAAGCGTCTCAGTGCTTTCCCTTCTCAGAAGCCTGGCGCTGGCCTCTGCTGTTTTCACCTTTGTGTGGCAGAAGGTATTTTTCAAACACAGCCGCGGTGGCTGCGGCTTCACAGAGCGATGCGGGTCCCCAGGCACACGGCCGCTATTTTGGGGCCTGGCAGGTGCACTGTTCGGATCATTGCAGGCCTACTTTCGGGGAGGAGGAAGCGGGCGGGGCCCTTCCGGCTCAGCTGGCCCCACTCCAAAAAAGCTTCCTGGCCCCAGGCTGGGTCTGAGCATGGACCTCCCCGCCCAGCTCTCTGCTCTGTCCCCTGCTCTAGGCCTGGAGCTTCCTAAGGACAGGATCCCCTCTGAGTCCCCCGCACAGAGAGGGCTGACTAAACTTTCACTGGGTTGAACTAGTGCCAGGCGCTCTGGGTACAAGCTCCTGGGTGCCTCTGAGAAACTTTCTCTGCCTCTGACCTGCTCTCTACCCCCCAACGCCACCTGCCAGCCTGGGCTCTCTGTACCGGAGGGTGCGGGGCTCTGCCAGGTGGAGGGGAGACAGTGTGGTCTGGAGTCGGAGACCCAGCGGTCCCATGGGGCCCGTGATAGTCAAGGTCAGCCTGACTGGGGGACCTCAGAGGGCTTCCCAGCAGGCGGACTTAGCCTTCCAGTCCCCAGGCCATGGGACAGGCTACTCCCAGCTCCCACAGCTGAACATGGAGAAGGCTTCGTTGTATCTTGATGCGCACACAGTAGGCTCCAGTCTAGGACTTAAGTCTGTCCCTGCATCACCCAGGGCCGGAAGGAGTACTGGCAATTAGACCTCTTTCCTCCTTTGACAGATGACATGTCCATGACCCATCGTCGGCAGAGCTCGGACACCATCTACTTCCTGGGTCCCCTGAGCCTAGGGCAGTCTACACAGCTCAGCGATCCAGTCTTGTCTCCAGAGCCTTCTAGGGGGTGGGAGAGCCAACAGCAAGGCCCCTGCTGTCCTGGAGCATGTCCTACAGGGAGAGTGAACCACCACAAACCTGGGGAAGCAGCCGGGTGAAGCTGGAGGACGATGAGAAAACATGTGACAGCACCGTGTGGGGTGGGCAGGGGACACTTGGTCGTGGGGGTCAAGTATGTCCTCCCTGAGCAGACACCATTTGAACTGAGACACGGAATGACGTGCTGCTATTCAGGGGAGGGCATCCTGGCAGAGGAAACAGCTGATGCAAAGGCCCTGGGGTCAGTGGAAGGGGTTTGGCTTCTTTGGGGAAGAGCAAGAAAATGAGCATAGCTAGAATGTGGTCCCTGGGGGAAGGTGGCCCAGATGAGATCAGAGATGATGACTCCGAGGCCCCCAGCAGGATGGGAGACAGGGCCAGACCATGAGGATTCTCGTGGGCTGTGGAAGTGACTCAGAAGCCTCACATGCACTGTGTGGACAGAGCGGAGCCATGTTAACTCCCCACTGGGTGGGTGGGGGGCATCGTCAGCACAGGGTCCCTGGGCCTGGGGAGCTCTCTGACCTGGAGGGGGAAAGGACCTCAGGAAAAGGACGGCCAATTAACGCGATCATGAGTCCGGCTCTGATGACTCTGAAGGCGGCAGACTGGGGCTGGGGAGCCCAGCTGCGTCCCCCGCCCGTCAGAGGCCACTGCCGAGCCTCTCTTGCTCACAGGGCACCGGGAGTGTCTGGAGGTAAGCGGAGGGCGGGAGCGCAGTCACTGCAGGGTCCGGTGCTGTCGGGCCTCCGGCTCGGGTCGCAGACACACGATGGTTCCTGCAGCACCGGCTCGGGTCGCAGACACACGGTGGTTCCTGCAGCACCGGCTCGGGTCGCAGACACACGGTGGTTCCTGCAGCACCGGCAAGCGTTGCAGACACACGGTGGTTCCTGCAGCACGGGCAAGCGTTGCAGACACACGGTGGTTCCTGCAGCACCGGCAAGCGTTGCAGACACACGGTGGTTCCTGCAGCACGGGCAAGCGTTGCAGACACACGGTGGTTCCTGCAAACCGGCAAGCGTTGCAGACACACGGTGGTTCCTGCAGCACCGGCTCGGGTCGCAGACACACGGTGGTTCCTGCAGCACCGGCAAGCGTTGCAGACACATGGTGGCCCCCGCAGAGTCCCGGCCAGCGCCGCGGACGCACGGTGGCCCCCGCAGAGTCCCGGCCAGCGCCGCGGACGCACGGTGGCCCCCACAGAGTCCCGGCTCCCTACATCCCTGCCCCTGCCCCTGTGCTGACGCCCTCGTCTCGTCAACGGTGCGGGTTGAATCACTATTTTTTCAAAATCATTCTGTCCCTTTTATTTATTTATTTATTCTTTTTTTGAAGATTTTATTTATTTACTTGACAGAGAGAGACACCGTGAAAGAAGGAACACAGCAGAGGGAATGCGAGAGGGAGAGGCAGGTTCCCCGCAGAGCAGGGAGCCCGATTCAAGCTCAATCCCAGGACCCTGGGACCATG
Source organism: Mustela lutreola (assembly GCF_030435805.1). Taxonomy (NCBI): domain Eukaryota; kingdom Metazoa; phylum Chordata; class Mammalia; order Carnivora; family Mustelidae; genus Mustela; species Mustela lutreola. Next base: position 3,754,172 of record NC_081292.1, on the reverse strand, counting down.
ATCCAAGCCAAAGACGGACGCTTAATGACTGAGCCACCCAGGAGCCCTATTTATTCTTTTTTTTGTTTGTTTTTAAGATTTCATTTATTTATTTATTTATTTGTCATAGGCAGAGAGAGAGAGAGAGCATGAGCAGGGGGAAGGGGCAGAGGTAGAAGCAGGGTCCCCTCTGAGCAGGGATCCCAATGGAGGATTGATCCCAGGACCCTGGGATCAGGACCTGAGTTGAAGGCAAACCCTGAACTGACGGAGCCACCCAGGCGCCCCTTTATTTATTTACTTATTCTTGATCACGGATAATACTTGTTGCACAAACTCTAAAAAGTAGAAATAGAAAATAGAATAAAACCAAAGAAGACCAAATCCCCAAATCCTAAGGATTTCCCCGGCAGGGACGTCAGCAGCATCTCGGCACTGAGGCCTGGGAAACACGGACAGCTGCCCCCCGAGGCTGGTGCCAGTCGAAGGGAGTGGGTGGGGGGTGGAGGCAGCGGTACGACCAGCACTGCCTGCGCTCTGACCCCTGGGCCCTTCCCTTGACGAATGGGCGGAGCGAAGGCTCCTGGCCGGTCCGTGCGAGGGTGATGGGCGCCGTCTCCGAACTTACGCAGAGCTAGTGCAAAACACGTGAGCTTTGGAGTCTGATGGCCCCGGACTGGAATCCTGGCTTCACCATCTCCCGGCTGTCTGCCCTCGGATCTCTCCCTTCCGTGAGTCTGTTGCCCCGTCCGTGAGATGGGGATGAGGTCTTCTTGGCAGGGTGCCCGGCCCAGGTGAGCCCTGGAGGACGCGGGGCTGGTTGTGTCTCTGTCTCTCCTCTTGAACATCCCTCGCTCATAAGCTATTGCTTCTTCTTCAAGCACAGGGGCACGAGGGCTCCCACACGACCGTCCTGGGGGCTCCGGAACCATGCAGGGGGCAGGCAGCAGCAGGAGACCCAGGCAGCGAACAGAAGGAGAGAGGGGGGGAGGCCAGGCGGAAAGAGAGCCCGGGGGAGGTCAGCAAGAAGGTGGGGGGCGATGGCCGGGTGGGTCCCGGGGAGCCCTCCTTGGGGTCCACCCCAGAGTCTTGTCTCTTCTAGCCTCGACCCTAGAGTCTGAGATGATCGGGAACAGAACAGAGCTAGATTTGTTCGTTCTTTCTGGACACAAAGTTCCACGGAGCATCTGCTGGGCCAGTTCCTGGTCCGGGCCCTGGAGGTTGCCAAGGTGAGGTCCGGGCCTTCCCATGTCACAGACCGAGGCGCTGGGCTCCTGCCGGCATCCCTGGGTCATCGCCAGCAACACTGTCGCCGGCTCAGCCCCGAACGCGTCCACCCTCTTCCGTTCTCGTGCGGCCCACGCTCGGCCCCCCTGACCTGCAGCGTGTCCAGCGGGTGCGTCTCTCAGCTGTCATGGGGAGCATGCGGGAGAGTGTCTGGGCCACGGCCTGGGGTCAGGCCTCTCGTCACCTCCAGTCTGTTGCCGCTTCTGGGCAGGATGCTGGATCTTTGGCCTCCTGTCCCCCCTTCCTTCCCTCTTTCCTCTTTCCCTCGGGGTCAGCTCTGCCTGGGGCTGACTCTCTCCGATGTCTTCCCATTTCTGCTCACAGGCGTCCTGCCCAGTAACAACCGTCCTGTGTGTTCAAGTGCATCTCGGCATCTGCTTCTTGGTAGGGGGGTGGGGGGGCTTCAGATGAGCACAGGGGCATCTGCAGTCGTATCTGAGCCCCCAAAGAGCTGACAAAGGAAAATGAGAGCATCTAAGGGGACTCGGAGCCAGACAGGAAGGAAAGGTTATACCCCAGGAAAGAGCGTGCCCCTGTCCTAGCCGTCTCTGGACCGATCTGGATGGGATGGATCAAACAGCATGGAATGGACTGGATGTTTCTGTCTCCCCCAATTCCGTGTTGAAGCCCTAAGCAGCCCCTGCCAGGTGTGATGGTATTGGGAGGTGGGACCTTTGGGAAGTAATCAGATTTAGACGAGCCCAGGAGGGCAGGGCCCCACAATGGGATTAGACACCTCGTGAAGAGACGAAGGGACCAGAGTCACTCTCTCTCTGACATGTGAGGACACCACTGCCAGGGACAGAACCCTCCAGGAACTGAATCTGCTGGCATCCTGATCACGGACTTCCAGCCTCCCCAGCTGTGAGAGTAAATGTCTGTGGCTTAAGTGCCCCAGTCTGGGGAATTTTGTACCAGCTTGAGTTGACTAAAACATCGCCGTGCCAAGAAATTTTTTTTAATTAAAAAATCAGTGGCTTGTTTCTAGCTCAGGTGAGTCGACAGGTAACCGCTCACTGAGGTCCCGGCCGGCAGACGTTCTCCCCTGCCAGGGGCCTCCAAGATCCCCGACGGGGATGGGATTCCGACAGACCTTGCCGTGGTCCCAAAAAATTCTGCCCAGAAATGCCCCACATCATTTCTGAACATGTTTTGTTGACCGAGGCATGCCACATGGCCAAGCCTGGGGGTTCAGGCCAGGCCAACCTCATGCCCAGAAAAGACCTTTGCCCGAGAACCCTGCCCCCAGACCGGTGTTCACTGACGCTCGCAAAAGGAAGGCGTCTGAGAGCGCTTCCTGAGTCCGTGTTCGTCCCTCATGCAAGGAAAAGACTCAACGAAGACTGGAACCCAAAAGAAAGTGAGAAAGCGCAGAGCCCACAAAATGAAGAAACAGGAAAAGGGAAAGACACGGTGGTGAGCAGTGGACCGTGACATGTGGGTCCCTTAGATCAACACGAATAAGGGTAGCCCCGTCTTGGACTGTGTCGTCCAAGTGCTTAATGAGGGTTCCTGGAATAGAAGGTCCCTACTGGGAGCAAAAACCCTAACGGCAGTCTATTTATAAAAGTCCCAGCTCAGCAACCTCTGCAAGTTATGGGTGAGGGAAAGAATAAACTTTCCGAGGATCTCATCTTTGACGGGGACAGGAGAGGAAGAAAATAAAAGAATTCTAGAAGTGTCATCTTATTGGACCGAGGACAAGTAATTAGGGGAAAAATAGAACATCTGATTGTGTGAAATAGCTGTCGTCTTATATTTAGCTACTGGTAGAGAAATCTGTGTCTGGTTGTACAATCAGGGAAGAGAAGGTGGCCACCGGGGCAAGGGAAGGGGTCTCAGTGTCTGCTCAGGCCACCGTGACGAGATACCAAGACTGGGGGGTGTGAACAACAGACAATTTTGGAGGTTGGAAGTTCATGATCAAGGGGCTGGTGAGGTAGAGCTCACACGGACTTGGGTTTTGTCTCTTGGCTTGCAGATGCCAAAAATCTTGCTGTGTGCTCATGGACCTCTTCTTTGCGCAGGCGCTGAGGGGAGGCAAGGGGGAGAGAGCACTCTGCGTCTCTTCTTACCAGGAAACTGACCCTGTCTGATCGGGGCCCCGTCCTCAAGACTTCAGTTAAACTTAGTTGTGCTCTCAGGGACCCGCTCCAAATGCAGCCACAGTAAGTAGTTGGGCTTCTACGCAGGAGTTTCGAGGGGGCACAAAGTTCAGTGCAGAGCAGAACAGAAGGCATATGTAGGGACTTGCAAATTAATAAGGGGAAAAACGGGAGGAACAGGAACTTGATCAAAGCGTCAAAAATGAGAAACAGTGTTGCAGAAGAAATAACCAACAGACTACCATAAAATTACATTAAGTGCAAGAGTTATTTCTTGACTAGAAAGGACTGAAGGCTCCCAGTAAAAGAAAGGCACTGTCACACCAGACTCAACAAAGAACAGAGGGAAGGAACCGAGTCAGTCACGCGTGGTTTATTAGACGTACACCTGAAACGAAAGCATACGTTAAATGGTTTAAATGAATTGTTGGGAAAATATTTGCAAGGATAAAACAAATTAAAATAAAGTAGGAGTGGCAGATGTTAATCTCAAAAAAGTTAAAAATAGTTATATGTGATACGGTAGAATATTATACAATAACGTGATATATATAGCCATGAGCCTATATCAGAAAAAAAGGTATAAAGCGGAGTATACATAGCAAAGCCCATTAGGAACAGGCTCCTGGAGTGAGAGATACTGGCACATCTCTATTAGAAATGGACAAAAGTGTTGGAAATTAAGGAGAAGTCTAACGTATTATATGGCCCCTGATTAGATCCTAGTCTGAACAAATTAGAATTTAAAAAGTCATTTGAGGAACAATTAGGGAAATTTGAGTGTAGATGGAATTTTAGAACGTCAGAGAACATCACTATAATTTTCTCATGTGCAGGAATGGTGCCATGATTATTTGGAGAAGACTCGGTCTTTATTAAAGAGGCAAATTCAGCTATCCAGGGGTGAAATGCCATGAAACCCATACTTTAAACACCCCAGTGCAAATATGGCAAATAAAACAAATATGGTAGAATGCACAGTTATTCAATAGTGATGGGTATATAGTATATATTTGTCTCTCTGTTTTCCTGTACACGAGGAATTTTAAAATGACAGACTAATAACACCAGATAAATAAATGCAAATATATATAATATAGAATTATAATATTGCATAATTATATAATTATTATATATTCTATAATTAATATATGCTATGTTAAAATTATTTATAATGATAATGAGATATAAATCATATATATGGACACATGTTCTCAAATAGTGAATGCATTTTCATACATTGCCAAAGGCCACTAATAAAAATCAGTATGTATTTTTTTTTAAAACCAGTATATAATAGGCCACCAAGAAAATTTTACCTAACTTAAGAACATACGAACAGTTTTTCACCTCATGCTCTGGTTATATCCAATACAAGTAGAAGTAAGTGATCAAAAGGGACTGGAAAACACTTTACTTGCAGATTTAAAGCGTTCCTATAGAACTCTTGGATCAAAGAGCAAGTTGAAGGAAAAATCACACACTATCTGGAAAGCAAAGACAAAGACACTTCACACTAAAGCAGACAAGTGGCAGAAACCAAGCTGAGACGCACACAGCCCGAGACGTCTTCACTAGAACCGGAAGTCTGAATACAGCAACATGTTTAGAAACCAGGAAAAGAAACAACAAAATAAACAACAAAGAGGCAATTCATAAGGATAAGAACCGAAATTGACAAAATAGGAAACATTTTTAAATAGTGGAAAGACTATGTAAATGCGAAAGCTTGTTCTTTGAAATGGCTAATGAAATTTTTCTGAAAGCATTCGTGAGTCCAATAATGGAGAATAAAGAGAGAAAGTGAAGTTGGGCCAGATTCGGAAGGAGCCGGCAGACATACCAGGATGACTACAGGTACAGGGAGATCAAAATAATTACGAGAGAATATTTTATGCAACTCTGTGATAACAAATTGAAAACCTTCGGGAAATGGGTGATTTCCTGGTAAAAGTAAATTACTAAAATCAGTCCAAGAAAAAAAAACGGGAAATTCTAATAGACCAATTACCATATAAGAGATTAGAAGGTGACTGGCAGTCTCTCAGTAAAAATGCACCACAAGCAGCTGGGCTCACAGCTGAGTGGTATCTAATTCCTGAAGAACTAATGATTTCAGTGCTGTTTAAACTATCTCAGGCCATATAAAAAGATAGAAGGGAAAACCCTTACCCATTCCATGCATCTAGAATAACTTCAAATCAAATAATACAAAATAAGGGGAACTAAAGGCCAATGGCCTTTTAAGAGTACAGGTAAAAATTTCGAAATAAAACACCAGCAGATAGAATCTAGCGATTAGTAGGAAGTAGAGTATGTTACCCTTCGGGTTTCTTTTGGAAATCAGATGTATGGTTGAGGACCCTTCGCACCAGTGACATGTTGCAGGCATCTGGTTCCCTCTTCTCCGAGCACCTCTTGGTGTGACAGAGTAAAGTAAATAGGACTGGACAAAACTAAGAGAAGTAAGACATTGTTAGCAGATGCCAAGATTTTATATGGAAATTTATGGGGCTTATTTCTGAAACAGACTCTGAAGAGTAGTGTTGTTTCACCATAAAATCAGTTCCTTTCTGATTTGAAATCTACCGAGGGGGAAAGGTTAAGGAAATTTTCTTGCGTTTAAGTGAGCACCGGTGCACACGAGACTGCATGACTGAGTGTGTGATACGTCTAATAGCGTTGAATGCTCCGAGCACTGCTGTGGGGTGGGGACTGACGGACATGGAAGCCTGGACGGCTACAGTGACTTGCAGAGCACTCGGAGGGCATCTGGACCGAACTCCTGCTGGACTGACTGCTAAGCCCAAGGTCTCAGTGGCATACATGGAAGTCACATGTGGTTGTCCCCCCAGTGACTTTCTGGTTCGCGGAGGAGTCCTTTTCCCCAGTCCTTTTCTCCAAAGCCAGGGGCAGCGGAGCAAACACTGGATTAGGCACCAGGAGGCCTGGGTTGCATTTAAGGCGTGGCCACCAGCTGGGTGGTCGGCTGAGTCTTGACTTGGAAGACCTTCCTTCTGCCGCTCCGTGCGGGGCCCCGCGGTTGGTCGCTGTCCACAGTGCTGAAGGCACTCCTGTCCTAGGGCTCCGGCTTCACCCGTTTTCAGGGAGCTGGCCTGGGCGGTTGCCAGGCACATACGGCGATTAATCAGCAGGTTAGAAATGGGAAACTAAATTCTAAAGGTGGAAGAAGGGAAGAATTCTTTATTGGTTTGCTGAATCGGTGCCAAAGGATCTTCCTTTTTTTTTTTAACCGAAAGCCGTGTCTTTGACAATTCTCGTCACGCAGGCCTGAATTGAACATCTCAATTTTTGGAGAGAGGCATATAGTTAAGTGTCCACTGCCCAGGTGAAGAAATGGAACATACCTGATCCCCCACCCCCCGTTTGCCCCTCTCAAACCTCATCCTTCTTCCTTATCCAGACAGAATCTATACTAAATTTTGGGTCAATTATTCACTTGTCTTTTTTTTAACAATTTATGTATGTTTCCTCAATAAATACAGGGTTTTACTTGCTTTAGGGACGTCGTGTAATTAGAATAAGAATGCGCGTGTTCTTAGGTTGCTCTCTTCCTTCCATCAACACGTTGTCGAAGTGTGTCTCTGCTGCTGCATACTCACCATCGCACATATCCTGCCGTCCAAAGAGGCCACAACATACTGACACATTCCATTCTTAATGTGACATATGGATCTATGTCCCTCTTTCTTATTACGAACAAACCCACTATAAACATTCTGGCACATGGCTCATGTTGAACAAGCCACTGAATATTCATTAATACGGGCACCTGCTAGCGGCATCATTGGGTCATCTGGTATGACCAGTCCAGCTTTACTGGGAGTGGTAGAGACTTCTGGTGTCCACTCTATCCCATTCTGCCCTCCTCCCTAGCGGAGATGTGCCCCAGATGCCGTCAGGTGGGGCCATATAACTTGCTCTTCTCAATGGGTTGTGAGCATAAGTGACTTATATTATGTCCAGGTTGAAAAATCTCATTATGGTGTCAGACCTCCTCATAGTTCTCCCAGTTTGTGACATGTCTTTCCACTTTATGAACAAAAGTTCTTAATGTTAATATAGTAACATTTATCACTTTTATGGCTTGTAATATTCGTGGCTTATTTAGGATATCCATCTCTACCCTAACATCATAAAGATATCTATAATGTCTTCTAAATATTTTATCTCTGGCCTTTCACATTTAGGTCTTAACCTGCAACAGATTCTTGTGTATGGTTTGTAGTAGGGTCTGATGTCTCTCGCTGTGGCTACTCAGTTCTCCCAGCACAATTAAAGGAAAAGTCTGTCTCTTTCTAGTGGTATGTGGCAGCAACATTTCACACATCATGTGTCCGTATGTGCATAGGTCTGTTTCTGGGCTTTCCATTCATCCATTTTTCTTTTCTGCAGTCTCTATTTATTTTGTATCATAATACATTTTGCCGTATTCTTCAAAAGTATGTTGGTTATTACTGGGCCTTTGCATTTCTAAATAAATTTCAAAATCAACTTGCTAAGTTTCACCAAAAAATGTTGTGAATATTTTTATTGGGCTTATGTTGGTCCTATAAATCAATTTAATGAGAATTTATATCTTTATGAGCCAGAGGGTTCCACATTTATTTAGATCTTCTAATAAATTTCTTCTCTCCATAATGGTCTTGCACATAAAAGAAATGATTTACTCTTTTTATTTTTCTCTCTTATCTTTTTATCTTTTTTAAAAAATTATTTTCCTGTTGCTCCTGTAGCAGGTTACTGCAAACGTAGTGCTTTAAACAAAACTAATTTATTGTCTTATAGTCTGGAGGTCAGAATTCAAAACTGAGTCTCAGTGGGCAAAAAGCAAGCTATTGGAGGACTGTGTCCTTTGTGAAGGCTCTAGGGCAGAATCTGTTTCCTTGCTTCTAAGACTGAGGCACCTCTTGGCTCTCTGCTCCTTCCTCCATCTTCAATGCCGGGAACATCAGGCTAAATTCTTCTCAAGACACCAGCTCTCTGGTTGTCTTTCGTGTCCCTCTTCCCCTTTTAAGGATCCTTCTGAATACATCGGGCCCACCTGGAAATTTCAAGATAATCTCCCTATTTTCAGGTTGAGTGATTAGAGACTTTAATTTGATCTGTACCCATGACTCCTCTTTGTCATATAACCCAATATATTCACATAATTCTGGGAAGTAGGACATGGACATCATGAAAGGCCACTATCCTGCCTGCCATAGATTCTCTATATATTGTTGTAGTTCTACCAATGGTAAATTTGATCACTTCATTTTCTAGCTGTTTGTTGCTATGGTACAAAAATGCTGTGGATTTTTCTATATTGACTTCATATCTGACATCTTTGCTAAGCACTTATTAATTCTAATAAATCTGAATATCCTTTAGGATTTTTTGTGTGACCAATGATACAATGTGCCGATGGTGGCAGTTTTGTTTCCTTTCTAGTCTTTATGCCCCTTACTCCGTTCTTTTGTTCACATGACTGTGCCGACACGGACCACTTACACAGTGTCGAACAGAAGTGGCAATAATGGGCATCCTTGTTTTGTTTCTGACCACAGGGTGCGTGCAATACTTCAACATTAAGAGTAAGGCTTGCTGTATGTATAGCTTTTTTAGGTATCCTTTTATCAGGTTAGGGAAACTCTCTTCTAGACCTAAATTGCTAAGAGGTTTTGGAAGGGCTTGGGGTTTTGTTTTTTTTTTTTTAAAGTCATGAAAGAATGTTAACGTTTATCAAACATTTTCCCCACATCTATACAAATGATCGTATGATTTTCCTTCTTTCATTTAATGTGGTGAATTCATAATATCTTCACCAATGCAAAACCAACCTTGCATTCTCTGGTAGATGCAACTTGGTCATAATATGCTTATCTTCTTCATATTATCACTAATCTGCTTGCTAACATTTAGATTTCAATTTTTGCATCTGCGTTGATGTGTGATTGAGGCTGAAATGTTCTTTTCTCATGCTGTCTTTGTCAGATTTGGGTATCAAGGTTATACAAGCCTCATAAAAAATATATGAATGTTTTTCCTCTTTCCCCACATTCAGAAATATTTTGTGTATCTTTGGAATGTTTTGTTCCTTGAACTAGAATTTATTGGTAAAAACCATCTGGGCCTGGATTTTCATTTTGGGACAGTTTTTTAAGCTACGAATTTGCTTTCTTAATGGCTTTAGGATTATTCAGCCTAATTATTATTATCATAAATTTCAATTCTTATTACATTTCTCTACAAAATGTATATTTCATTTATGTTTTCAAATTCATTGGTATGAAGCTTTTCATAATGTAATATCCTATTTTTGTCTGAAGTATCTGATGTCTCCTCTTATTTGTAAGGTGGTTATTTGTGCCTTTTTAAAAAATTAATCTAGCCAGGGATTTCTCAATTTTATTAGCCTTTTCAAGAAACAACATTTGGGGGGCACCTGGGTGTCTCAGTGCGTTAAGGTCTCTGCCTTTACCTCAGGTCATGATCCCAGGGTCCTGGGATTGAATCCCGCATCGGGCTCTCTGCTCAGTGGGGAGCCTGCTTCCTCCTCTCTCTGCCTGCCTCTCTGCCTACTTGTGATCTCTCTCTGTCAAATAAATAAATGAAATCTTTAAAAAAAAAAAAAAAAGAAGCAACATTTGGCTTTTTGTTATTATGTGTTTCTTCTTTTATTAATTTATGATCTTATCTTTTTTGTCTTTATCTTCTTTGATCTTTTCCACCATCATTTTCAGCTCCTAGGAATGGTGCTTAGTTCATTAAGTTGTACGCTTCCCTCTTTAGAGTACAAGCACTTAAGTTTATAAAACATCCCTAGGTTATCTCTATCACAGAACTTTTGGTATATACTTTCATTATTGTTCAACTTAATACTTCTTACTTTTCTGTGTAATTCCTTCTTTCAGCTCTGAGATAACTGTAAGTATCCTAATTTCCAAATACATGAGACTTTTATGATCATCTTTTGGTAATTGATTTCTAAGTTAAGTATATTGGGTTCAGAGAATGTCTTAATGTGATAACAGTCCTTCAACTGTATACTGGGCCATAAAGCAAATTTTGACACACATGCTTGATAAAAAAGGTTTCTCTATATCTGTTGAGTGAAGTGTTCTACATAAATCTATTAAATAAAGTCTATTGATTGAATTTTTCAAATTTTCTACATTTAACACTTTGTTTTCTTGATCTTTCTGTTACAGACAGATGTTCGTATAGAACAACAACTTCTTGTTGTTCTATCACATTTTGCTTTATGTATTTGAGGCTATATTATTGGTTGCATTTAGAGTTATTATAGCTTCCTGGTGAGTTATCACTTTTATCATCATGATGTCATTGTCTTTATCTCTAGAAGTAATTTATTTTTGGCTTTAAATTTTCTTTTATTGGTATTTTTCTAGTACTTCTCTTCCTTTTCCTTTTTGTGTAGCCTTTTATCTGGGGTATAGTTGTACTTTATTTCTGTAACTTACCTTATAATCACTTCTGTTACCTAACTGCTGTGTGTCTCATTTTTCCCAACTGTAATATGAGGATACTATCATTGTTGTGGTTTTGTGGTGCCACTTTCGTTTCTTTCTGGGGCCCTTTTTCATTCCCTTTTTGCTTCCTTTTGGACTGAATACTTGTGCTTTCTAAATTCCTTTTAGAGTGTCCTGCTTAGAAATTGCCCATAGTATTTCTCGTTTTCCCAAAGGTTACCCCAGAATTTCCATGTTTAAAACACCAAAGCTTAAATCTAAGTTAAGCAGTATATTTACCCTCATCCTAAATCCTTGAAATTGAAGTTAAAACACCTTAGAACACTTTGATTGTGATCATCCCCTTCCCAACATTTGTGTATTATTTTGCTGTATATGTTAATTCTATTATGAGTGAACTCCACACCCATGATTATTATTCACACAGTAGATGCTTACTTAGATATACTCATGTTTGGGCCACTTCATCTATTGTTTCTTTTCTTTTTTTTTTTTTTTTTAAGATTTTATTTATTTATTTGACAGAGAGAAATCACAAGTAGTCGGAGAGGCAGGCAGAGAGAGAGAGAGAGAAGCAGGCTCCCCACTAAGCAGAGAGCCCGATGCAGGACTCGAGCCCAGGACCCTGAGATCATGACCTGAGCCGAAGGCAGCGGCTTAACCCACTGAGCCACCCAGGCGCCCCTCATCTATTGTTTCTTTATGGCATCTCTGACTTTGTTCTGGTGTCAATTTCTGCTTGGAGTTCATTCTTCAGAGCTCCCTTTAATGAGGTTTTGGTGCTGGAAAGCCCTATTTTTTTTTAATATGAAAATATTATTTCACCCATTGAAAAGTATTTGTGCTACTTCACACATTCTCAGGTATTATTCCACTGACTTCTGAACTTTGATTTTGCTAATGAGAAGTCCGCTATCAGGTAAATTTTTTTTTTTTAAGGTAATTTGTCTTGTCTTTGTGGCTCCTGTTAAATTATCCCTTGGCGTCTGGTCTTTGAAGTTGTATTACGATGTGCCTATTGTATATTTTAAATGTTATGCTCCTTGGATTTGGTTGAGATTCTTCAATATGTGGAATTTTTGTCTTCCTCATTTTGAGTTCTCAGTCATGATCTCTTTGAATACTGCCTTTTCTCTACTTTCTTTACTGCCTTCTCCAGAAACTCTGATTAGACATATGTGAGAGCTTCTCTCTCTGCTTTCTTAGGTCTCCGTGTTTTCTTCAGTCTCTTTCATGCTTTCTGGTCCTTGTGGCTGCCTGTTTTCTGTTTTTGTTGTTGTTGTTTTTTTTTAAGATTTTATTTATTTATTTGACAGAGATCACAAGCAGGCAGAGAGGCAGGCAGAGAGAGAGGAAGGGAAGCAGGCTCCCTGCTGAGCAGAGAGCCCGATGCGGGGCTTGATCCCAGATGACCTGAGCCGAAGGCAGCGGCTTAACCCACTGAGCCACCCAGGCGCCCCTGTGGCTCCATGTTTTATAATGTGCTCAGCTCTTTCATTCACCTGTTCTCCTCTGAGCTGGGTTTAATCTGCTCAACCTATTCATCAAGCATTTCATTTTAATTCTATTTTTCAGTTATAGGAGCTCCATTTGACTATTTTATGATGCTTTCAATCTTTATTCATTTTAATCTTTTTTTACTTTTCATAACATATTAAACATACTTATTTTATAGTCTCTGTGTGATAAAAACCAATCATTGATTTCTTTCATCAAGTCTAAGTTTTATTTCTTCTGGCTCTCATACCTGATGCTACAATTCCTTTTATACATGACAACTTTAACACTGACTTATTCTTTTTCCTCGTAGGAACCCTTGGGAATTTGTGGGACAAACATGAATTCCTTCAGAAAGGATGTGTTTACTCATGTAAGGTGCCGGGTATGGGGTAGCAGCGGTGCTAGCTATGTAGGACAACTTTCAAACTTAGCAATGACTTGAGGTTTGAGGAAGGCATTTAGGGAGTGAGACTTGGAACTGCCGATTCGTGGGAGGGCCAGTCTGGGTGGGAATCGATGGGTAACATAGCTCCACGACTGGAATGACTCGGCCATGTGAAGGCCAGCAAGCAGCACCCTGCCTCCCAGGGCTCCCTGGCTCCCACGGACCCCACGACAAAGCTCTGACTTCTTACAGTGGGGGGCATTCTGACGGTGGGAGGGGCGGGGGCATGGGAGCACAGGCTCTGGCTGGGCCACTTTTCAGGGTGCCTGGTTATCTCTGACGTCCCCTCCTCCAAAAACACATCATCGTCTCCTGCCCTTCAAGGTGTCTCTCTTCAGTATCTTCCCCGGCAACTGCTGTGAAGTTTTGGTTTGTTGATGGACATTGAAAACGCAGAGAAAGTCAAAGAAGAATGACAGTTGCCAGTACGCCCGCCGGTGGGACGCCGGCGCTGTCTGTTCTTTGGAATGACTCTCCTGGGCTTCAGTCTCGCCTCTCTCATGTCCGTCTTCATATCCCCACCGTCTCTCCCCGTCCCTCTCACATCTTGTCCTTTAACACCATCATCTCTGTCTCTGTCACACCTCTGTCTCCCCCCCATATCCTCGTGAAGCGTGTGCAAGGGGACTAAAGTGCCCCAACCCGTACCCCATTCCGAAAGTCTCTTCCGACCCCAAAGGAGGCCACGATTCTAAGGGAGGCACGTATCCCTTCCACCTCTGAAACATGTTTTTCTAGAGCGTTTTTGATGCACAGAAGTCATGGTTCGTGGGTGGGCGGTAGACTGTCTGCCTGGTGGGGGGGGGGGGGGCGCAGACATCGGCGTCAGCCACCAGGGCCACGCCGCCTGCGCAGGGACCTCCTGGCGCGGCTGGCTCGTCCCAGCAGGAGCACGGGACCCGTGCAGCCCCACTAATGGTCATTTAGGTTGTTGCGAATTTCTGTTCAACAAGGGCTGCTGCAGGGAGACACGCCTCGCCTGCTGTGGGCTTGAGCGAGCACTTTGTCCTGGTTCCTCTCTCCCGACTTCCCGTCTGCCCCGCTCCATTGGGGCGCGTGGGTCCTTGGGAGCCCGCAGCCCAGTCCACTCAGGATACTACAGAGCGCAGATGCAATGGCCTGGGGTCTACTTGTCTTGAGGGCCCCGATGACCCAGGCCCAGCATTGTGCCCTAACTTCCCCTTCCCCCTCCTGTGGCCTCTTTACTGACTATGTGTGTGGGGGGTGGGGGAGGGAGTTAGATAAATACAGACCAAAGAGCATCCCCTCTGATTTTGCTCGACATTCTTCATGCGGGGGCCGTGTGGGGTCCCGCCTGCTGCAGAGGCCCCCGGATGACACAGAGCATCCAGGAGGCCGGGAGACCCTTGGAAGAGCCCCACGTCTTCTGTGCCTGTGGGCGATGGATTAGGAAGCTGAAATGGGGTAGATCCCACTTTGCAGAGCAGGACACTGGGGCCAAGGGAGGTGACGGGGCATCGCCAAGGCCACACATGTCACAGGGGGGAGGGCTGAGAGGGCTGGTGAGTGGCTGTGCTCATTCTTTCATTCAACAAATGTCTGCTGGGCACCCAGCCCCGCCCCCACTGTTCCAGCATCTTTAGATGCAACCTTCAACCCCCCACTGAAGGAGGCATTGTCACCGCCACGGTACAGGAGAGAGAGCCAGGCTCAGAGAAGTGGAGTGGCCAGCCCGTGGTCACACAGCAAGGAGACGCTGGAGCTTTGTTTGAGCTCCGGGCTTCATGCTCTGCCCATTCTGCACCGCATGGCCCCCAGGCTGGGGCTGGCTCACAGCCGATTCCCACCCAGGGCCCCCCACCTGCCAGCCACTCCCCAGGGGCTCGCATTCCCGCAGAGGACGGAACACACGACACAAGTGAGCAGAGTTCACTCCAGACGGGGCCACTTCCTCCGCCGAGAGGAGGTTGTCGGGACAGGCCCCTCAGGGGAGGCGATGTGGGGCTGAGAGCGAGGGGCAAGGGGCCCCGGGAGGCCTGTGGGCAGAGCGGCCATCCGGGAAGAGAGGACAGTTGGGCCCCAAGGCCGAACAGGCGTGGGGACTGAGAAGAAAATGCCGGGCGGCTGGAGCACAGGCCGTGCGCTGCGGGGCGGGCTGCGGGGCCACGAGGAGCAGCGGGCAGTGGCCGACAGCCCCGACCCCCGGGCCCACCAGGCTCCAGCCCTAAACACCCCCCGCCACAGCCCCCCTGCTCTCCCTCCTGGGCCATCTGGTTCCAGACTCTCGTCTCCTGGCCTGGCCTCTCTGCTGGGCTCCAGCGGCTCCTCTCCGGGAGCACCTCACCTGCCCCGGGGCCCCCACATGCCTCCTGGGCAGTCCCTGCCCCCCTCAGGCCCTGAGGCCATGCACTTTCTGTCACACTAAGTGTGCACACGCATCTGCCCGCTGCTCTGGGCCGGGCCTCCCGGGACGCGCTGTTCCTTCTGCACCCTCTTCCTGCATCTTCTCCCCGGTGAACCGAGGCAAGGTCAGGGTCATGTCCCCCATCTGACCCCAAGCAGAGCCCAACCCCTTCCTCCACGCCCCCCCACCACGGTCATCCATCACCTTTTCCTGGGTCCTGGCCCAGCAGAGCACAGGCCCCGTGAGTCCCCCGTAGCTGAGAGGAGTGGTCTGGTCTCTGCTCCAGTGCTCAGCCCTCCGCACTGCTAGGATCCCTTCCTCCTGCCCCCGCGTCCCCAGGCCACCTCCTCTAGGAAGTCCTCCTTGATCCTCCTGCCCCACAGACCCAGCCAACCAGCCCTTTAGTTTCCCCAGGGGCCTCCACCGCGACCGTGGGCTCCGCGGCTTGGCTCCCACTGATGGGCCCACGCGCCGGCCCACGGGCCCACCTACAGGCCCCAACGGCCCTCACAGCGGGCGGGCTGGGGCAGGTGCCACTCTCCCGGCTGGCAACGCGGCCTCCAGTGGAACCCAGTCAAGCCCGGTAGGCTCCTGGGTTCCTTCCTCGGACTGGGCCCGAGGCCAGGCCCTTCTTTACCTCCTGTTTGCCTGGCCCGGGGCAAGCGGCCCCCAGCGTCAGCAGTGGCAGCCGGGGCATTGTTTCGTGTCCTTCTGGAAGCGTCTCTGGACACGAGCTGAGGATGAACAGCCTCACGTGGCCCCTACCTGTCAGGGTGACTCACCTGGAACAGATGCACGGAACGGACACCACAGACGGGACCTCCTGCTGCCTGGGGACACAAGGCACAGAGTGTGGCCAAGGGGCCGACTGGCCATTGAGTAAGCACCTGCCTCAGCTCCTGAGAGCCCAGACGCCCCAGGCGATGAGCCGAGGAAGCGGCCGGGCCAGCACTTGTCCCCGGACGCGGCCCCCCGCAGCGGGCTTGCCCACCCGGTCTCCGTGGATGCGCGTCCAGGAAGGGGGATGGGGCAGGCCTGGTCCTGTCCGGAGGAGCCTCGGACAGAGGGTCTCGCGGCCCTGGTAGCAGTCTTCTGTGCCTGAGCAAAGGGCTCTGCTGTCCCTCCTGCTCTGAGTCCCAGCCCACCCAGCCCCGGCCACGGTGGGCCCCCTGGGCTCGCTTCCCCTACGGAGCCGCGAGCGTCGGGCGGCTGACAAAGAGCACCAGGGCACCACACACCACCCCGGGCGCCCATCCTGATTGCACCGGGGGAGGCCGCGGGCGGCGGCCCGGAGAGCGGATCCTGGGTCAGAGGCCTGTTCCCTTCCTAGCTTAGTGAGGGAACCTGTCCTCTGCTCACAATACCTGCAGATGCCAAGTGTGGGGTCCCCCCCCCCCCGGCCAGTTCCCCACCTGGATCCTGGCTGGTGTCCTGCAGGTCAACTCGGTTCTGAGAAGAACTACCTGGAGTTAGGTGAAGGGCTCAGTCCCACAAAACTGCCCCTGCGGAAGACACGCTTTGAAAGTCGCGGACACCTGTACCTCTAGCCCACCAGCTGTAACTGGGGGTCCCGTTCTCAGGTTTGATGGTCTGTGAGGACGGCTCGCCGAACTCGGGAAAATGCTACTTGCGCTCACCAGCTGATTACAAAGGTTGTTACAAAGGATGCAGGTGAACAGCCCAGGGAAGAGGTGCACAGGGGAGTTCTGGAAGGGTCTGTCTCCCGGACCTGGGGAGACCACCCTCTAGGCCGTGGGTGTGTTCAGCTCTCTGAACCCCGCGGTTCAGGAATTTTGCAGAGACGCCCACCACAGCGGTACGACTAACTAGCCACTAACTCAACCGTCGGCCCCTTTCTCCCCAACCACCCCCGGATGATGGGGGCAGGGCTGAGAGTTCCAAGCATCTGGTCATTCTGGGTCTTCCTGGCGACCACCTCTCGTTAGAACACAAGACACCGCTATCGCCCAGGAAATCCCAGCGACGCAGGGGCTCCGTGTCGGGAAGTGTGGACGCAGATCGAATGTCTATTTTTACTGCAGGACACTCAGCCTGTCTCAGAAATGGCTTTGGGCAAGCCTCCACACCATCTTCCCCGACAAGAACCCCCTAGACCGCCCCATGGCCCCCGGGACCACCAAGGCCAGCATCTGCTCCCTCCCAGGACCCTAGGGCCTGGCTGGCAGGCGGGATCGCGTGCTCCCACCTCCAGACCGGGGGGCCAAGGCAGCTTTCTCTCACTGTGATGCTCCCTTGCTTGCTCGTTCCCTTACCTCTGGTCCCCCACCCCCCTGGGGGGGTCCCCCCTCCTCCCAGACATGCTGCTTGGGCTCAGAATTGCATCTCCGGGTTCGCTAGGGGGCACTGAGACCAAGACCCTCCCAGGATGGCCTCTGCCAAGACGCTCCATGCTCTCCTCCTTCCTCCTGGCCTGGGGCCGGGCCGGGCCGGGCCGGGGAAGGCTGCTCAGGGCGAGGCACTGGGAGGAGCACAGCCTGTGAGCCCAGCCTGAGGGAGCCGGGGGCGCCGGGCCACCACAGCCCCCACAGAAGCTCGGTGCCACCCAAAAATGGTGCCCCTCCCTGAGGCGGCCCAGCCTTGCCAGGCGAGGCTAGACTCCCGCCCTGCTCACCCTCCCAGCCGGAGCCTCTGCAAAACCCCAGGGGGCAGCTTGGCCCTGGGGCCTGGACACGCATCCTCAGAAGAGGGACGTGTGGGAGCAGGCAGCCCCTCCCGATGTCCCCTGGGGGACACAGGCTGGAGCAGCGGGGTGGACGCTGCCGGATTCTGGTCCCGCCCCACTGTCCCCTACTCTGTGCTCCAGGCACTTAGAGACCCTGCTTCCCTCCCTGCTAGGAGGGAGGTGGTGCCCCTGGGCCCAGAGCAGTTGGGGAACACACGACAGGAGCTGAGTGTCCCAGCCACGCCTGGCATTGGGAGGTGCTACCCCCCGTGGACACCTGCGGCCACTTGCGAGGTGGGGCCAGGAAAGTTCTCCCCTGCCTGGAGCCCACAGGTCTCATGGAGATCACCCAGGCCCCACTACAGCCTGATGACAGACCGTGAGAGCAAGTCACTGCCACCCCTGCTGCCCAGGCTGCCTTGTGGAAACGGGAAGGCCCCAGGTCCTGACCCAGGAGTGACGTGTGCCAGACACACTGATGCTGTGGGGACAGATGCCCACAGGAAGGGCAGCCGCTGCTGCAGGGACCAGCGGGCAGGTGGCCCTGAAGGGAGCAGGGAGGAGGGGGCCCGGGGTCGGGGGAGCAGCCTCAGGGGTTGAGGGCTGTGGCTGCAACAGGGACCGTCCCATCAGGTCAGGGGTGCCCAGCCCAACCTGTGCCCGCTGTCATGCCCAAAGTCTCCCCGAGTGTTTGAGTGGGATGGACGGTCTCCCCATGTTTGTGGGGATGGAAAAGAGCAGCAGATGATTCGTGGACCTCATGAGAGAAACCAGGAGCCCAAGATGGCCAGAGCCGTCATAGGGGCTGAGGCCCACAGTGGGGCTCGAGTCAGGGCTCCGATCGCAGCCGGGGAGCCAGGCCGGAAAAGCGCAGGCACGGGGTGGGGGACTGTGGGGTCAAAGGGATGGACGGACAGGCCCGACCCTGCAGGTGCCAGCCGTGTGTGTCCCGGGGCTTCTGTGTGCCGTCCTGCATGCATGGGAAGCCCTGCCCGAGCCGGGGCTGACGGGGTGGGTGGGTGGGCCCCGGGCCACGCCGGCAAACAGATGCAGGGACGCGGGCGGACCGCAGAGAAGCAAGGCGGGCCCTTTATTGGAGAACTTGTCACAGACACACGGACACATGCAGCCCCCGGCAACCCCAGCCTGGCCCAGAAACAGCCCCGGGCCTGCAGCAGCTGGCGCGGCCCGAGGTCTGCCTGCCGGGGAAACGGTGGACCCGCCCGGCATCGACCAGCACCGCCCCTCCGGCTGGGGCCGCCTCGGCGCCCTCGGGAGCAGAGCCAGCCCTGCGCGGGGCGGGGGGGGGGGGGGACGGTGCGTGGGGGAGCCCAAGGTCTGAGGGGGCTCAAGGGAGGCTCCCAGGCCCCACCAGGCCGTGGCCCTCCCTCATGCTTGCCTTTCCTCTCTCCTGGCTGGGCCGCGATCCCCGGGGCACAGGGACAGTCCAGGGACCGGGTGGGGGGTGGGGCTGGGGAGGCCTGGGCTGGGTGGGTGCTGCCCGCTGGGGTCCGGTTAGTATCAAGCGGCAGTAGAGGGCCCTGCTGGCCAGTCCGGGAGGGGTGAGGCTGCCGCGTCTGGGGTGCTCACAGGAGAAAGGGGAGGAAGGGTGGGTTCGAGGGCTGGGGCCGCATGGTGGGAAGGTGGGGGCCAGGCCGGGCCCCTGGGGCTGCCCTGGGGCTCAGGCTGGTGCCTCCAGGGCGCGCACGTGCACGCTGGGCAGGCAGAACCAGGAGGGCGGCAGCTCCTTGCTCGCGCTGTCCTGGTGGAAACGGATGTGGAGGAAGAAGTCGCCCGTGTAGAGGAAGAGGAGGGCTCCCAGGCAGGACGACTGGCCTGCGGGCTGCACCTGTGGGAGGAGGGACAGAGGTCAGCCCCGAGCAGACCAGCCCCAAAGCCCCCAGGAGACCCGTGGGCCTGCCTGGACACAGGGGCAACAGGGGAGGGGAGGCCCCCCCAGGGCTTCCCTGCTGTGCCCTCTCTGTGCCCCTCTCTGAGCCGTCACTCCCAGCATCGGAAGGAGCACAGCACGTCCCTCCCCGGGCCACGTCGGGGTTGAGGCAGGCCGGGGCGTGGCTGGGATGAGATGTCGTTTCTGCGGGTGATCGGGGCTTGGCTGAGGGCTGTGCTGTGCGAGCATCACCGCGGGCCACGCCACGGCAGGCCAGGAGCACGGACTGAGGGCGCCGGGGCGGGGCCGGCAGCAGGTCTGACACCATCCTTGGCCACCTGCAGCCGCTGTGTCTCCTTGGCAAGCTTCGAGGCTGGTCCCACCGTCCCGGGTCCCAGCCAGGACCTGTGATGTCCTGCGGCAACTTGGGTGAATGAGGGTCAGCACAGACAAGCCTGGGCTCACCCACCACTGAGCCCTCCACCTAGGGGGGCCTGGGGACAAAGAGACAGTGACCACAGGGGCTGCACGGATCTCGCAGACTGCCACGCACCGCGTCCAGGTGGAGGGTGCCAGAGCCCACGAAGGAGACGGCGCCGTGCAGGTCGTAGTTGCGCGCCCCATTCTGGTGGTCCTGGAAGGGCGCCACAGTGAGCGCAAAGGGCCCCACGCTGCGCGGGCTCCGGTTGGTCAGCCGCACCTCCAGACGCACGGGGTCGCCCACTCGGCAGGCCGCGGCCTCACAGTCACAGGGCTGTCCGTCCACCAGCACATCTGCAAGGGACAGGACACGGAACTGTCAAGGTCACTGCCCCGCTGGCCTTGCACCCCTGTCTGTCTGTCTCCCGTTCATTGTCCCGTTCACTCCCTCCTCCTTCCCACACCAAGGCAGCCGCCCCGTCTGTGCAGGCTGGGTGCTGGGCACAGACGCGTGGCCCAGTCCCTGCTGTGCTGCTGTGCAGGCTGGAGAAGACAGGTGTAGACACCAGAGCTGTTCCCCGGAGGGTCTGTGCCATGCCGGAGGGGCCTGGGGTCAGCTGGGGTCTCCCATGCTCCTGTCCGAGAGGGCTGGCTGTGGCCACGGCCCACGGCGGAGAGAAAAGCCAGGAAAGAGACTCAGAACCAGAAGGCAAGAAGGTGGCAGGGGCTGTCGTGGCGTGCCTGGGACCTGGCTGGGCCTCTGCCACACACACTTGCACAGTGGCCCGCCCAGAGTCCCTGGGGAAGGCTGGGCCCTCCCTGGGGCACCAGAGAGGTGACAGGACGCTAGCTGGGGAGAGGTCTGGAACTTGAGGAGCAGAGCGGGGATGGGGGGAGGAGGGCTGGAGGAGATGGGGGTGGGGGTCGGTGGACTGGAAGGTGCTGTGCCCGGACCCCCACTCCCCTCAACCTCCCAGGACGTCTCTGCAGGATGGTGGAAGGGGAGGTCTGGGGGACCCACTTGGAGGCCTGGGTAGGATTTGAGAATGAGATGCACCCTTGGGAGAGGCAGACGAGGGGAAGCTGACTTGGAGGAGAGGCCACATGAGGTCAGGGGCAGACAGTGGAGGCCCAGAGCTGAAAGAGCAGGAAGCAGCAGCCCCCCCCCCCCCCGCTCCGCCAGGCCCGCCAGCCTCTGTAGGGGGCCAAGCCCAGCCAACACCTGGCCTGCAGACGGGGGGGGGGGGGTGCCAGTGCCCGTCACAGTCTGCAGTCCCCTTCTCATGGCGGCTCTACCACCAACATGGCCAGGCAGGAGGCCTCCATCCAGCTCATGGACCCGAACGTGGAGGTCAGGGAGGGGGGCCCACGGCCACGTTGTGACTTTGCGTCACCTGCTGCTAGCTGTGAGGCTGCAAGGGGCTGACGTGAGCCCCGCCAGCCTGCCTCGGCTGCCCTCTAGGTGTTGTGTCCACAGGCGGACCAGGGGACACCTCCTCCTGCCTGGCAGACGCTTCCACCAGGAGACGGCAGGGAAGACCCTCCCGCCCGGCCACTGGGGGCGCCCTGGAGCCCGTGGGAGGAGGCTGATTCCTCACTGGGGTCCTGGAGGCACAGGATCGGAGGAAAGTTGGGGGTGGCCTGCCTTGGGAGGCAAGGAAAACCCTCCCTGCAGGGACGTGCTCTCTCGGGGCGGGACGGGGGCTTGCTCTCTCCAGCTGACCTTGCGCAGCCAGGTCAGGGACGGGAGTCAGAGTGTATGTGTGTGTGTGTGCGCGCGCACGCACAAGAGAGATGGGGTGAGAGTGCGTACACGGGCGATGTGTGTGTGTGTGTGACTGCGTGAGACAGGGAGTGTGGGTGAGCATGTGTGTAAGTGGGAGTGTGTGGTGTGCATGTGTGAGAACACATGTGTGTGATTGAGAGCGTGTGTAGGGTACACGTGTGTGGGAGCAGGAGCGTGCATGCGTGTAGATGGGGTGGGGGGGCACGCCGGGAACTGCGGGCCGGCAGAGGCCCGAGGAGGCACCTGGGGACGGCTCTGGATGCCTCTGGGCGGGGGGTGGGGAGGGGCTGCGGGTCCAGAACCACCCGGCACGTGTGCCCCCAAGTCCATTCTTCCAGGAAAGCCTGAGATCAAGTCTCTCCCCACCAGATTTCGTTTCTTTAAAATCACAAGCTTTTATAACACGTTATATAGAAAGTTTGGAAAGTTCATTGAGATAAAGCTAATTTTCTACGTGCCCCCCGCTGGCCAGCCCTTCCCCCCGCCAACGTTTGGCATCTTGGCGACGCCTCTCCCTTCGCGTCCCCCACACCCCCACCCCGTGCGTTCACCGCCGTGGCCTGGCGGCTGGCGCTCTGGGACCACGAGAACAGAAGCACGGTCCACACGCGCACATTTTAGCGAGAATGTTTGCAAAGGCGGCAGAGGATCCCGTTAGAGGAACAAACGGCAATTTACCACCCGAGCCCCGGGAGGTCGTGCACACTGTTTCCGTATTTAAATAACCCCAGCGTGCGGGTTTTTACGCCGAGCTCCGTCTACATTCCTCCCTTGCATCCCGCGGACACGGTGGCACGAACGGAACCCCTGGCACAGAGTAAGAGCGTTTCTGAGAGGGTCTGCTTCCAGGGCCGCCTGCCCCTCGCCGCATCTCCACCTTCCCAGGAGGGAATACTCCCCGGCGGCCCCGCATCACCTCCCCCGGGCTCCTACCCCCGCCCACGGGCTGTGTGGACGCTGGGCCACCACAGGGTAACAGCCATCCACTCCAGCGTCCTCTGCCGACCCTCACCCCCTGCCAGCACCTGCAGCCGAGGAAACAGGACCCCGGAAATGCATCTCCGTCCCGCGCTACAAGCAGGCTGCGGCCATAGGGGCGCAACGGGGTGCTTCCCTCCTGGCCCTGACGGGGGCCCTCCACGAAGCGCAGGCACGGGCTGGCGGGCACAGTGGGCCTCGGTCACGTCTGCTGAACAGTGAACACGACCAGGCACCGTCTAAGCCTCTTGAGTCAGACGGGAGAATGAAGGGAGCAGGTGTCAGGGCGCCTCGGCTGCTGGTTCCATTACGGGAAAGATACGATTATGTGCAAATCAGCGAAGGGTGGCTGGCTCATTACGTCTCCGCTCATTTTTCTCCTTACAGAGAACTGCACATTACTTGCTTGCTCGGGCAGCTGAGGACTGGCCTCTGGCTCGCAGCGGAGTGGCTCCCAGCCCACCTGTTGGTTAACCCTTCCCTGGCCCCCAGCTCCCGGGCAAGGGGGAGGGAGACAGTGCTGTGTGCGCAGCAACGGGCAGTCATCTTCCCTGGGCTCTCTCTTGAAGGAGCAGGGATCTGTGGCCTTGAGGCCAGGCCAGGGCGGAAGGGGTGGTAGACACGCCCCCAGCTAAGCAGGGGGGTCCCATGATCCTACCTCAGAGGCCTGGGGTAGGGCTAGAGGACCAGAGAGAGGGCATGGGACGCAACCAGGCCTTCCCTGCCCTGGTCTGAGGGGAGCACTCCCCTCGGGCCCCCAGACCGCTGGCTCTTCCTTGGAGCTGTGACGGCTTGCCCCCCAGGGGAAGAAGAGGGGCAGCTCTCTAGAGTGGCAGAACCAACCCCACCTGCCACCTGCCGTGTCTTCACGCACAGGGTGACAACTGTCCCAGGTCAGCCTGGCACGAGTGCTGGAAGTCCTGCATCCAGGAAGCCCGGGGTCCCAGGCAAACAGGACAGCGGGGCATGCCGCCCCAGGACCCGGCGCCCAGAACGACCGCCCACCACACGGGAGCATTTCTGTGCTCAGAAAGCAGCCGCTTCCTCCCTTTCTGCAGGCCAACATCTCAGATCAGGTCCAAGGGCCCAGAACGCCCCACATCACTCCTCTCCCAGCCAAGTGGAGCGCGGGTCTGCTGTTCCCTGCGCGAACCACAGCGGGCTCCCTGAAGCGAGGAGAATGCCGCGGGGGTCTCTCCTGGGACCTGCAGGGTGCTGGCTCAGAAATCGGGGGAAGACGTGCCTCCGGGTGCCGGGGCTGCTGGAGAGGCTAGCTGTGCTCGAGGTGGGGGGGCTCGGCACCCCCTGCTGGAACCAATTCCCTTCTCTGGTTCTGGACCGGACCAGCCGTGTCCCATCCTGGGCAGAGGGCCCTGGGGAGGGGCGGGGAGCAGCAGGAGCTGGGAATGAAGAATTAAACTCTTCTCAGAGGCGAGCAGTTTGGGAGTCATTCCTGCTGTGCCTGAGGGAGGACAGCCTCCCCTTAACTGCTTCCCGGTTGGAGTCCCGTCCGAGGCGGCCTCCTGCCCTCTATATGGGGAAGATGGGTGCCTTGTCCACGTGCCCACAGCAAGACCGGGACCCCAAGAGTGGTGGTGGATGAGGTCCCACAGCTGCCAGGGAGCTGTGCGCAGGGGACCTCCTCCTGGGGGCTGCTCAGGAGTGCAGAGCAGGACACACAGAGCTCAGACTCTGGAGGGTCAAACCTTTCCCCTGGAACCTTCCAGAACCCTGAGTCTGCTTTACTGCCACAGAAGACGGTGAGGTAGACAGACTAATGCCCCCTAAAGGATGTCTGTGTCCTCACCCCTGGAACCTGTGGGACATGTCCCCTCCCTTGACAAAAGGGACTCGGCAGCTGTGATGAGGGGAGGGTGTCCTGGAGTAGCCGGTTGAAAGGGAGGAGGCGACCGCGTCTCAGAGGCCCCGCCTCACACCTGAAGGTCACACCGAAGTCACTCCTGCTTGGCGCCCACGCCCAGTCCATGGGCACCCCGGGGTCAGCAGTCAGCATTCCCGCCTCCAGCTGAGCAGGGGCCAGCTTCCTAGCAGACCTCCCTACGTCCACGCTTCCTGACCTGCCCTTGCCATTCAACAGTCACAGGGATGGTGTAAACATGCCACTCAACTGGGTTACTTCCTTGCTTGCTGCTCACCGGGCTATGGCTTCTCTTTCACTCAGAACAAAAGGGAGGTTCGATCAGATTTTGGCCACTGAGCCTGGCTTCCAGGGCCCTGCGCAGCCCCAGTCGGGCTCCCCCGATCACACAGGCTGCTATTTCCCCCCACTTCTTGCTCTAACCACGTAACCTCCCTCCTGTCCCTCTAGCCTGCGCCTGCCCAGTGCATACCTGCCCCAGGGCCTTTGCTCCTGCTATTCTTGCCACCTTGGCCCTCTCCTCTGAGAGGCCATTTCTGACCACCCAGGGAAGATCCCGCCTACCCCGTTACTCTTCCACACCCTCTGTTTTCTCCCGGTTTTTGACATCGTATCTCTTGTTTACCCAACTGCTTAGCTACCAGCTGTGTTCCTTCATCCCTGGATGCTCCAGGAGAACTGGCACTTGCCTGGGTCCCCAACACCAGGCCCGGTAGGCACTTGCTCCGTTTGGTACCCGCTAGATGACCAAGCGGCTGAACCAGGGCGTGGGTGTGCTCTGGGCTGCACTTGAACTCCACCCCCGTTCACTGGCTGTGCCCGGCCCCCCTTCTGGCCCCAGGTCACTTGTCTTCAACCTGTGTCTCGGAGGGACCGGGCCAAGGCTGACGCGTCCCACGCAGGGAGGACGTTAGGACCAACCTGCCACTGCCCGGCTCTGGGTCCACGACCTGCAGGCCAGACTTCCCGTGGAAGATGTCATTTATGCGAAGAATCTCACGTCGTGAGAATTCTCCCGGGAGCAGATTAGTCTCTTCCCTCAGAGCATTAAATCGGGCCGGTCCGCCTTCTCCCTCCGCCCCAGGCCTGCTTCTCCTTCACTTTTAATACCAGCCAGAGTCACGGACTTAATTTTGTCTGGCTCAGAATTCCTCCTGAAGCCGCTGCCCCGTTTATGCTACAGCACGTCCCTGGGCTCTGGCAGAAGCACCTGCTAAAAATAGAACAGAGAGGAGGAAGGGCCCTGGGGGCCGCCCTGGAGAGGCGCGAGGAGGCAGAAGCCGCCCGCCGGAGCTGCCTGCGTTTTGGCCAAGGGCAGCCACTGTTGGGTGGGGGCTCAGGTGGGAGCCAGCCATGAGGACTGGGGACAGGGATGCGCCCTGGGCGGGGGTAGGGGTCTTGTGCTGAACCCTCCTGCCGGTGTCTCACTCATCGGCCAAGCCGACGGGCAGCCTCATGTCCCTCCTGGAGGCCACACACGACAGGTGGGGCTGTGGCGTAGGGACACAGAGATGTGGGGAGCCGATGGAGCTGCCGGGGCCCAGGCCCAGGCCCAGGCCCAGGGCCTGCCCCTGCTACCTGGCTCTGTGGGAGCCTCACCCCAGAGAGCTTGCTGTGGGCCAGTGAGGTAAGCATGGGCTGCTCCCGTGTCCCCAGCAGGGGCTTCCCGGAGGAGGATGCCTGGATCCATAGCTGTGAGAACCTTCTGGAATCCCAAGCCCTTAGCTTCCGCTGCGTCTGGAGCTCAGGACCAGATGGCTGGGGCTTAGTGTGGGATCCTCTTCTCCCACGCATAGCAGAGACGAGGGGCCTGGCAAGTCTGAGGCCACCCGTGATCGCGGGGCCAGACTCTGGGACAACCAAGGGCGAGAGCATGGCTGCGGGTGAGAGGCAGGGCCGAGGCAGGGTTTACGGAGCCGGTGTGGGGGTGGCCCGAGAGGAGCCGATCCTGAGGACGAGGAAGTCAGACGGTCCGGCTGGGCCTGTCCGGCTGGGCCTGTGGGGCCAGCAGGCCAACAGGTGTCTGCCCAGCCTGCTCTGTGCAGAGGGTAGGCGAGGGGTCAGGGGCGGGTGCGAGCCCCCGGCAATCAGGAGATGCTGCTAACCAGCTGTGAACAGCCCGGGAGGTTCTAACCTCCAGGAGACTTCTCCCAGGAGAACTTCCCGGCCTGGCTGTACCCTGAGCATCTGCTTTTCTGGGCCTGGGATGGGCTCAGCATCCAGTGTGGACGCGTGTGTGCCCACAGCCGCGCTCAGCAGGGGCAGCAGAGAGAGCAGGGTCAGAAGATGGGGCAGGACCCCCTGGTGGAGCCGGTCCGCACAGCAGCACAGCGCGCTCCACCGAGGGTGAAGGAACACCTAAAATACCAGCCCGCCCCAAGGTCACGTGCAAATCGCCTTCAGCGGCAAAGAGGGCGGGGTTTTTGCGCCTCTGGCTTATCAGACAAGCTGTGCGCTTCTCCCTTAGGTCAAGATTCCCAAGGCCAGCTGAGCCCAGACTTGGCTTGCGGACACTGCCCTGCCTCCACCCCAGCCCAACCCTCCTCCCTTTGGCGACTGTAAGAAACCGGCAGCCAAACAGACTTCCGGAGCAAGTGTCTGATTTTGGATAAAGCGTCGTAAAGATGTGAGAACCACTCAGGAGAAATTAATCCAGCGAAGACCCAGGAACAGCCCCACTGAGCCTCGTGTGAGAGGCTCTGCCCAGCCACCTTCAGGGAAAGCACCTGTAAACGTCAAACCTCACGGGACACATGCATTTTTCTGGCCAACATAAATGTGGGGCGGGCCTAAACTGGAGAGTCCCATTGGATTCAGGTGAGGCTGGGGATTACTAGAGCAGCTCTGTCACTTTTGAA